>NC_045435.1:87740864-87770913 GCF_002776525.5 Piliocolobus tephrosceles | reverse complement strand
AAAAAAAAAAAAAAAAAAAAAAGCTAGCTTTATTACTAATACTTCTCCGTCCTTACCTTCTGTACCTCTCCCCTGTTCCTATCTAACCAACTGAAACCCTCCTTCTACCTAGAAAAGGAACATTTTCACAGCCTGTGTGGGTATATCCACTGATATTCACCTTCTCATTCTTCCAGGCAGTTCCCATAACCCTCCCCTAGAATCCTGTACATTTATAAGTGAAAACACCCTAGGCACATTGTAAGTGGTTCACTGTCTGTCTGGAGAATAGCATGAACTCTTAGAAGACAGGCATTTTGTCAGACTCATTTCTAAATCTCCAGCACAGTGCTCAGCACGTGGCCGATAAAAATTTACTAACTGGAAAAAAAAAAAAAAAATTACTAACTGGGGCCAAGGCAGGCAGATCACAAGGTCAAGAGATAGAGATCATCCCGGCCAACATGGTGAAACCCTGTCTCTACTAAACATACAAAAATTAGCCGGGCGTGGTGGTGCGCACCTGTAGTCCCAGCTACTCAGGAGGCTAAGGCAGAATTGCTTGAACCTGGGAGGTGGGGGAAATGCAGTGAGCCAAGATTGCATCACTGCACTCCAGTCTTAAAACAGAGGGAGACTCCGTCTCAAAAAAAAAAAAAAAAAAAATTATTAACTGGGTGTACAAATTGTCTTGTCCAAATTTCAGCCTGCAGATAGTCTCTCAACAGCAGTACAGTATGGAATCAAAGCAATGTTATGTTTACCTCACCTAAGTCCCTTTTTCCAGGGCAACCACAGAGCAAGTTTACCCACCCAATCAATGCAAGTTTAAAAGGAGAGCTCCAAAGTATTATGAGGTTCCTTCTTAAGTTTATAAGCTTAAACATTTAGCAATAAACCAATTAAGGAGGCTGGGTATGGTGGCTCATGCCTGTAACCCCAGCACTTTAGGAGGCCGAAGCAGGAGGATCACTTGAGCCCAGGAGTTGAAAACCAGCCTGGGCAACATAGCAAGACCCTATCTCTTTAAAATAATAATAATAATGATGATAATGATAATGATAATAGGCCAAGTGCAGTGGCTCACACCTGTAATCTCAGCATGCTGGGAGGCTGAGGCAGGTGGATCACGAGGTCAAGAGATTGAGACCATCCTGGCCAAGATGGTAAAACCCCATCTCTACTAAAAATACAAAAATTAGCTGGGCATGGTGGCACGTGCCTGTAGTCCCACTGACTCGGGAGGCTGAAGGAGAATTGGAGGTTGCAGTGACCTTAGACTGTGCCACTGTACTCCAGACTGGTGACAGAGCAAGACTATGTCTCAAAAAAAAAAAAAAAAAAAAAAAGGCTGGACATGGTGGCTCACGCCTGTAATCCCAGCACTTTGGGAGGCTAAGACAGGCAGATTACCTAAGGTCTGGAGTTCGAGACCAGCCTTGCTAACATGGTGAAACCCTGTCTCTACTAAAAATACAAAAAAATTAGCCAGGCATTTTGGCGGGTGCCTGTAATTCCAGCTACTCGGGAGGCTGAGGCAGGAGAATCACTTGAACCCGGGGGGTGGAGGTTGCAGTGAGCCAAGATTGCACCATTGCACTCCAGCCTGGGCAACAAGAACAAAACTCCATCTCAAAATAAATAACCAAAATAAATAAATAAATTAAATTAAAAATAAGATAATAATAAACCAAATAAGGACTGAGGAAGAAAAGATAGAGAAAAAACACTCCATATTTTAAAAACAAAAACAATGGAGACATCTTAACCAAGCAAAAAAAAGATTTGGCATGCTCTTTACAGCACAAGAGCTGTGAGCCCCAAATAAAAAATGACATATCACTTAAAAAAAAAAGAATTCCTTCATTTTAAGATTTTTGTTTCTTTTGAAAGCATTAGCATGTAGAGTTGCCATGCCACTGAGAAAGTGGAAGATTCTTATTCCTCCAAATTCATAAATCTTGCAATCTAGAAGAGGGGAGAAATCTAGCAGAGGAGAGAAATTGTTTTCCATTCCCAAATGTGCTAATTATCCATAAACATTAACACTCTCTACAGCCAAAAGGTACCACCTAACAAACTCTGCTATCTCGAAGCTGCCCTCTGTTCTGATGCAAAGCTGCAAAGAGGCAGATCAGGTTTCTCTATCATTTACATGCCAGCCAGGCAGGTAGGCACTTCCAACCATACCCAAGGCATCCTGTTAAAAGCAAAAATCAGCCTATTAAGAAGCCAAAAGCTAGCCGGGCGCGGTGGCTGAAACCTGTAATCCCAGCACTTTGGGAGGCTGAGATGGGCGGATCACGAGGTCAGGAGATTGAGACCATCCTGGCTAACACAGTGAAACCCCGTCTCTACTAAAAAATACAAAAAACTAGCCGGGCAAGGTGGCGGGCGCCTGTAGTCCCAGCTACTCGGGAGCCTGAGGCAGGAGAATGGCATGAACCCGGGAGGAGGAGCTTGCAGTGAGCTGAGATTGCCCCACTGCACTCCAGCCTGGGCGACAGAGCAAGACTCCGTCTCAGAAAAAAAAAAAAAAGAAAGAAACCAAAAGCCAAAGAGCTACCCTGCCAAATTATTTGCACAAGAATTATCTGCTATATTTTCAAATAACCAAAACTATACCACTAATCTTTAATCTGTCATTTTACAATATAAGCCATTCATTTTTAATATCTGACAACACTCTGGAGAACAAAGCAAGTGTAACAATAATAAGATTTCAACACAAAAGACAGGTTTGCATTATAGCTTCAGAACTTAAACTGGCCAGGTGCAGTGCCTCACATCCATAATCTTTGGGAGGCCAAAGCGGGGAGGACTGCTTGAGCCCAGGAGTTCAAGACAACTTTGGGCAACATAGTGAGACTCTGTCTCTACCAAAAAAATCTTTTTAATTAGCCAGGCACAGTGGTGTGCACCTGTAGTGCCAGCTACTTGGGAGGCTGAGGTGGGAGGATGGCTTGAGCCAGGGAGCTTGAGCTGTAATCACACCACTGCACTCCAACCTGGGTGACACAGCAAGACCCTGTCTCAAAAAAAGAGAACTTAAACTTCTCTCAGCCTCAGTATTCTCACAAATTCAGTGAGGGTAGTACCACTTACCACAAATGACCCAAGAGCAGACTTAATGACCCTATGTATGGACGTGCTGAGACAGTAAAATGTTAGGGATATTATAGTTTTGTGGAGGGTTTGTTTGCTGGTTTTTCAAAATTATTTATCTTTAAAATACTGCAGTTTCACTTTTTTTTTTCACAGCTGCTATTTTGCCATGTATACCTCGTTCACTTTTTTTCTTTTTTTTTTTTTTGAGACAGAGTTTCTCTCTTGTTGCCCAGGCTGGAGTGCAGTGCTGCTATCTTGGCTCACTGCAACCTCTGCTTCCCGGGTTCAAGCGATTCTCCTGCCTCAGCCTCCCAAATAGCTGGGATTACAGGTGCCCACCACCACACCTGGTTAATTTTTGTATTGTTAGTACAGACAGGGTTTCACCATGTTGGCCAGGCTGGTTTCGAACTCCTGACTTCAGGTGATCCACCCGCCTTGACCTCCCAAAGTGCTGGGATTACAGGCATGAACCACAATGCCCAGCCTCAAACATTTTTTGTTAGTTACGACTTTTGAGTCCCACTATGTGCAAGTATTATGCCAACCATTTTAAATGCATCGTCACATATACCCTTCACAACAACCCTATTACCATCCCATTTTGTAGCTGAGGAGACTGAGACTCAGAGAATTGTACCCAAGGTCACACAGCTAGAAAGTGGTCAAGCTAGAATCTGAGTCATCTAAATTTGACAACTGAGGAAAAGTAAAAGTATGAAATCAATAAAATGTTTGTTTTACATTTTTTGAAATAAATTCCACCATTTCGTTATATAATTATGAATCCTTAGCAATACAATGTTTATTAGAATCCCCCCAGCTTTTTCCTGCAGAAGGATCATGTTGCCTGCTTGCTTACTGCTGCCCCTACCAGACAGATGATAAGCTCCTATAGTCAAGAGCACTCTTATCCTCCCGTCGCAGTGCTGACCAGAGTGGACATCTGCTGAAATAACACAGGAAGGCAGTGGGGAAGCTGAAGGCCACAATAGTGTTTAGCCATACCACTGTGTCAACCTACCTCCTAACCCCCACTACTCCAAACCCCCACCTCCTTCTAGCTAGGTAACCAGAGTTATCCTTTAGGAGTGGCTTTCTCACAGGCTTCTCACTCTGCCTGCCACTTCCAACTTGGTCATAGGATAGGGTGCATGATCCAAGCTCGGCAAATCAGTGTTCTCAAGCAAGGTAACTTGCTTGGAACAGGCATAGAACATACATGGTAACTCATTCCCAAAAGGGAATATGACCCAATCCAAGCCATTCCTTCTCTGGAATATTCCAAACTAGGGATACAGAATAGCTCGCTCTTTTGTTTGGATCAGGAACAGATTTAGGCACTGTGGAGCCAATGGAGTAGATCTACCACAAGGGAATAAGAGGGTCATACATGCATTTTGAAAAGACTATTCTAATAATAATATCACCAGTGGAATAAGACATGCAGTGGGAAGACCAGTAATGGGCCTACTGTAATAGTCCTGACAAAAAATGAAGAAAGCTTGAATGGTAACAGGAACAGAGAAAAGGGAACACATTAGGAAACATTTGGGGATTGCTTTTTGTCTCACTGGAAATGCTGTCCTAAAACAGAGAACCTGCCTCCTTAACTCTCTTGCACATAGATGACTACTGTGAACACTTGATTCATATAAGTACTTACCAAGTACCTAGAAACCAGTATGAATGAAGCACTTATAAGCATAGATTCTGAGCCAGGCTGCTTGGGTTTAAATCCAGTCACCTCACTTACTAGCAGTGTGACCTTGAATAAGTTACTTAACCTCTGTGCCTCACCTTCCTCATCTATAAAACCAGGATAATAATAGCACCTACCTCATAGGGTTGCTGCTGTGCAGAAAAGGAAACCCTTGAACTGGTTGATAAAAGACAAGTAGCAGTTCAGCAGAGAAACAAGAAGGGGAGGACAGCATTCCAGGCAGAAGGGAAGGCATATGCAAAGGAAAAGAAATGTGAAAAAGTGAGCTTGACTCATGACCATTGCGCTCTCCAGACCCACATTCCCAATGTTGGCTAAATGCCAGCTGGAACTCCAACTCCATGGGTTGGACTTGAAATTCAACAGGTCCAGGATAGAACCAATAAACTTCACAGTTCCTGTTCCTCCAGGCTCCTTATGTCAGGGGTAATGCCATGACCATCTCCAATCACACAATTAATTACTCCCCCATTTACTCCTAAACACACAGGCTGTAACAGTAGCTCAAGGGTGGAATGATTAGTCCAGCGTAAGCCATGCCTCAGAGAAAGAGAAAGAACGTCTCCCCAAGTATAGGATCTGATGTAGCAAGATCAGAGCAAGGAGTGGTGGGGATTGTGGGTCAAGTCAGAGATGACACAGAGCACTACTTACACAGTGGCAGAAACTTCAACTCTAGGAACACTAGCTATCTAGACCTAAAAGGATCATTCTCTGCTGTAAAGACCAGCTTTGCTTCAGGCTTTCCCAGAACTAGGGAAATACCTCCTCCTACCCATCCCCACTCCCTTCCAGCTATTGCTATTTTTCCTGTCACAATTCTGTATTTTACAATCAAAATTCTTACTGAAAATCTAACTTCCCAAGAATTTTTAAATATGCAAGTTCCCTGGTTTTGAGAGATTATGAGTTCTATGATCAATAGAAACGATTACACAACCAATTACAGTTATCACACCAGACACTGGGTATTTAGCACACATTATCTTTAATTTTTACCATACCCTTGAAAGACAGTCAAGAACTCCCTTTTAAGAATGGAAACAAGGGACAGGCGCGGTGGCTCATGCCTATAATCCCAGCACTTGGGGAGGCCTAGGCAGGCAGATCATGAGGTCAGGAGATTAACACCATGGTGAAACCCCGTCTGTACTAAAAATACAAAAAATTAGCAGGGCGCGGCGGCAGGCGCCTGTAGTCCCAGCTACTCAGGAGGCTGAGGCAGGAGAATGGCGTGAACCCAGGAGGCGGAGTTTGCAGTGAGCTGAGATCATGCCACTGCACTTTAGCCTAGGCGACAGAGTGAGACTCTGTCTCAAAAAAAAAAAAAAAAAGAATGGAAACAGGGCCAGGCGCGGTGGCTCACGCCTGTAATCCCAGCACTTTGGGAGGCCAAGGCGGGCAGATCACTTGATGTCAGTTCGAGACCAGCCTGGTCAACATGGCGAAACCCCATCTCTACTATAGCTGGGCATGGTGGCGCATGCCTGTAATCCCAGCTACTCGGGAGGCTAGGGTAGGAGAATTGCTTGAACCCGGGAGGCAGAGGTTGCAGTGAGACAAGATTGCACCACTGTACTCCAGCCTGGGCGACAGGGCGAGATTCTGTCTCAAAAAGAAACAACAACATGGAGTTTCCCAGCATCCAGTCTGGCCCTGCCTCAGACCAGTTCTTCACACAGCTTGCATGGGGTATAAATATGATGATGTTCCTCCCCTTTATAAAGCTGTTTAATGTGTCCCCGGCCTGTAGAAGCATCCCCCAAACTTCCACGGCCACAGAACCATTTCAAATTGATAGAACACCAGCTAGCACTCACAGTATCTACTGAATTGAATCTATATTCTTAGATTAGAGCAAAGAGAAGGAAAAAATGGCCGCAGTAACTGATGCCAAAAGAAAAAAATTATACTCTAATAAAAAAGCAAATTAGCAAAATTAAGTCATTCTCATTTTCCTAAGAACAAACTTTCACATATTCTGTAATTAAAACACAAGACATGTTACAGACTAGTAATCAAATGAAAATAACAAATCAGGCCAGTTAGTATATCTGAATCATAGAATAATATGCAGATCTCAAGTCAAACATGTTCCTGATGCCCCAGGATGTTGGTTTTTTTTTTTTTTTTTCCCCTTTGAGACAAGGTCTCATTCTGTTGCCCAGGCTGGAGTGCAGTGGTGCAATCATGGCCTTGACTGGATGTGGGGCCATTGCATCAATATTGTTTAAAAGCTCCCAAGGCTGAAAACCACTGCTATCGGGGAAGGAAAAAATTGAGTGGAGGCTACAAGGGTAGAAGCCAGTTTTCTCTGAATATACCTTGTTTTACAGATTTGGCTTTGCAATCACAAATATTTTAAACAATTATAAAATTAAATTAGAAAAAGCAATCCCTAAAGCATAAAGCAAAATTACTGTATACTGAATTGGAAAGAGAATCACACAAAGGATTATTTTAAGTGACTTTTTTTTTTTTTTCCCCATACAGACGAGGTCTCACCATGTTGTCCAGGCTGGTCTTGAACTCCTGGGCTCAAAGCAATCCGACCACCTCAGCTTCCTGAAGTGCTGGGATTACAGGTGTAAGCCACCGTGCCTGACCCTTCAAGCGACTTTAACTGGAAATCCTAATAAGGTATATTCTAAAGATAAGAACTCAAGAAAATCTGCAGTTTTTTCAGAAATCATACTTGGGACTGGTGTCTGAAGGGGGTCGGGAGGGGGTGCTGTCTTATGGGCTGAGCCCTCAACCTGTGAGATCTGTTGCTGTCTCCAGGAAGACAGTCAGAAATAAATGTGAGAATACCCAGCTGGTGTCTGCTGAGTGGTGTGTGGAGGAAAAACTTATTTGGTCACAGAAGTCTTCTATGTTGATGACTGTTGTGGTACTGTGAGAGGAGAAGAAAAACATGGTTGGAGAGTTTTTTCTAACCACAAGTCTAAAACCAAAAATGTAACAAGACTTGAACATCTTCCAGCCTGGGCAAATAGGGAGACTCCATCTCTACCAAAAAAAAACTTTTTTAATTAGCTGGGTATGGTGGCGCACATCTGTGGTCCCAGCTACTGGGGAGGCCGAGGTGGGAGGACTGCTTGAACCTGTGAGGTCAGGGCTGCTGCGAGCCGTGATAACACCACTGCAGTCCAGCTTGGGCAACAGAGAAATATCGTGTCTCTTAAAAAAAAAAAAAAAAAAAAAAAGATAGAAAAAAAATCTTCTACCAGAAATCAAGGACACTATGAAAGTCCACTAAGACCATAGCAAAAGGAAATCAGGAGGAAATCTGAAGAGGTTACCACTACAAAATGACAGGATAATATGAACATCAAGTAAGAACAAGGACCGGAGCTGGGTATGGTGGCTCACGCCTGTAATCCCAGCACTTTGGGAAGCTAAGGCAGGTGTATCACTCGAGCTCAGGAGTTCAAGACCAGCCTGGCCAACATGCAGTAACCATGTCTCTATCAAAAATACAAAAATTAGCCAGGGGTGGTGGCAGGTGCCTATAATCCCAGCTACTCTGAGGTTGAGGCAGGAGAATCACTTGAACCTGGGAGGAGGAGATTGCAGTGAGCTGAGATCGCACCATGATTGCACTCCAGCCTGGACGACAAGAGCAGAACTCCACCTAAAAATATATATACAAAAATTAGCTGGGCATGGTGGCATATGCCTATAATCCCAGCTACTCAGGGCAATTGCTTGAGCCCAGGAGGCAGAGGTTGCAGTGAGGTGAGTTTATGTCACTGCACTCCAGCCTGGGTAATGGAGCAAGACTGTCTCAAAAAAAAAAAAAAAAAAGGCAGGGTAAGGGTTGAAAAAATTACCTATCCAGGTACCATGTTCACTACTTGGGTGATAAGATCATTCATATCCCAAACCTCAGGTGATATGAAATTTACACCTGTAACAAACCTGTACATTCCAAAATCGAAAGAAAGAAAAAGAAAGAAAGAAAGAAAGAAAGAAAAGAAAAGAAAAGAAAGACAAGAAAAGAAAAGAAAGAAAAGAAAAGAAAGAAAGAAAACCCTGCACATGTACCTCCTGAACCTAAAATAAAAGTTGAAAAAGAATGGCTATGAGGACAAGCATAATGGCTCACACCCATGTAATCCCAACACTCTGGCAGGGCAAGGCGGGAGGATCACTTGAGGTCAGGAGTTTGAAACCAGCCTGGCCAACATGGGAAACCCTGTCTCTACTAAAAATACAAAAATTAGCCAGGCGTCATGGCGCATACCTGTAATCCCAGCTACCTGGGAGACTGACGTAGGAGAATCACTTGAACCCAGGAGGCGGAGGTTGCAGTGAGCCGAGATCGCACCACTGCACTCCAGCTTGGGTGACAGAGTGAGATTCTGTCTCAAAAAAGAAAAAGGAAAAAAAGGCAATGAACTCAAACATATAAAATATGGTTAAATTCTTGAATTTATACTGATTATTTCTTTTTTTTTTTTTTGAGACGGAGTTTCAACTCGTTGCCCAGGCTGGAGTGCAATGGCGCACACAACCTCTGCCCCCCAGGTTCAAGCGATTCTCCTGCCTTAGCCTACCGAGTAGCTGGGATTACAGGCATACACTGCCACATCCAACTAATTTTTGTACTTTTAGTAGAGATGGGGTTTCTCCATGTTGGTCAGTCTGGTCTCAAACTCCCAACCTTAGGAATCTGCCCGCCTTGTACTCCCAAAGTGGTGGGATTAGAGGCATGAGGCCACCACGCCAGACCTGATTTTCTTTTTCTAAGAAACAGTCTTGCTATGTTGCTCAGGCTGAAGGGCAGTGGCGATTCACAGGCACAATCCACATGTCTACTGCATCACACTAAAAACTCCTAAGGAGTAAGGATGGAGACTTTCCTGCTACCTTTTGTCGAGTATAGACCGTGGCAAGCATGGACATTAAACATAAATTATTAGCTGGGCATGGTGGCATGCGCCTGTAATCCCAGCTACCTGGGAAGCTGAGGCACAAGAATTGCTTAAACCTGGGAGGCAAAGGTTTCAGTGAGCCAAGATTGCGCCACTGCGCTCCAGCCTGGACAAGAGAGAAATTCTGTCTCAAAAGAAAAAAATTAAATTCAATTAAAAAATAGACTGAAAGAATGATTTCCTATTACCCAAGCTGGAAAGGACCAAAGGTCACATCCCCCTTCTGGTATACATCTTGTCATCAAATTACATCTGGCCCCTAATTTCAGTAGAATTATATATAATAAGAATATAAAACTATTCTGTCACTAACTGGTATACTTGCATACAATTCTGATGCTAACTCTAGGTGGTTAGCATCAGACTTTAGAAGTTAAAAGGCAAGATGCCCAACAAGACTGCCCTTACTTCAGATGGTAGTTGTACTTTGGGGATCCCAGGACACCTGTACTTCTAATCAACTCATTACAAATTCAGGGATTCCGGCAGGGCACAGTGACTCCCAGCACTCAGAGGCTAAGGCAGCACAATCACTGGACCCCAGGAGTTTGAGACCAGCCTGGGCAACATAGAGAGGCCCCCATCTCTAGGAATAATTTTAAAAATTAGCCAGGTGTAGTGCCACGCACCTCTGGTTCTAGCTACTAGGGAGGCTGAGGTAGAAGGATTGCCTGAGCCCGGCAGGTCAAGGCTGCAGTGAGGTATGATCGCACCACCGCACTCCAGCCTGGGTGACAGAGCAAGACCCTTGTCTCAAAAAAATTCCGGGGTTCCCATGACCCCTCTGGTTCAACATTCACTAGAACTCACAGAACTCAGAAAAGCACTGTATTTATAATTACAGTTTTATTATAAAGGATACAAATTTGGGCCAGTGAAATGAAGAGATATACAGCAAGGTCTGTAAGGGTCCTGAACACAAACTTCTGTCCCCTTTCCCCGTGGAATCACCCTTCCAGCCCATCAATGAATTTACCTACCAGGATGATCCACCAATTTTGTGTTCAGAGTTTTTACTGGCGTTTCATATAGACATGATTGAATCATTGGCCACATAACTCAACTCAACCTCCTGCCCCCTTTTTCTCCCCAGAGATTAGACTGCCTCAAAACATCTGCTCTCTAATCACATGGTTGGTCTTTCTGGTGACAAGTCTCCATCCTGAATCATCTCTATATTAACATAAACTCAGGTATGATCCAAAAGGCTCATGAATAACAAAGAAAGATATTTCTAACACTTGGAAAATTCCAAAGGTTTTAGACACACAATGCCAGGGACCCCAGGAAAAAGGCTAGTCACATTCTTTTTTTTTTTTTTTTTTGAGACGGAGTCTCGCTCTGTCGCCCAGGCTGGAGTGCAGTGGCCGGATCTTGGCTCACTGCAAGCTCCGCCTCCCGGGTTAACGCTATTCTCCTGCCTCAGCCTCCCCAGTAGCTGGGACTACAGGCACCCGCCACCTCGCCCGGCTAGGTTTTTGTATTTTTTAGTAGAGATGGGGTTTCACCGGGTTAGCCAGGATGGTCTCGATCTCCTGACCTCGTGATCCGCCCGTCTCGGCCTCCCAAAGTGCTGGGATTACAGGCTTGAGCCACCGCGCCCGGCCCACATTCTTTATTACACATCAAAAAACAAACTTAAAACTCTCTACTCTAGGTGAATAGGGTTGTAAATTAAAAAAAAAAAAAAAAGTAACTAAATTAAAAAAAACCTCTCTAGTCAACTTACAAAAATAAAGATTAACATAGAAAAAGATATGCAAGGCCACTGATGCCCACTCATTTAAGGGGCACTAAACTCCACTCTGAAGTAAGAGCAGTCTTGTTGAAAATTGTTAGGATTTCAGATACCATTCATCTACTAAGCATTTTTTAAATTTGGTGTGCATTAAAGTTAACCACATCCAGAATTATCTGATGATGATGGCTACAAAAAAGCCCTGGAGTACCACCAACAACATAGGGCTTCTTTTTGTTTGGGCTAAGAAACCAACCCACTAGTTGAGCATTGGATGCTTGGTCTAGAAATGCCAAGACAAATCACCTGCCCTATTAAAAATCATGGAGTCACCAAAGTTCCAATAATCTTCCCCAAAAAAGAACATGACAATTTTTACCACTGAGTTTGATTAAAAAAAAAAAAAAAAGAACAGAATAAGAAAGAACATAAGTATGTCTGCTGACAGCATGAAGTAAACTCTTTGAATTATAATTTTACTTTTAAAATATTGGATGCCTCGAAAAAACAAAAGCACACGTATCCCTTCATTCTGAGAAATTCATTAGGCAATTACATCATTCTGCAAACATCACAGAGTGTACTTACACAAACCTAGATGGTACAGCCTACAACACACCCAGAATATATGGTAAAGCCCATTACTCCTAGGCTATTTGTATATCTAAACATAGAAAATGTATGGTAAAAATATGGTATAAAAGTAATTTCACACTTGTGCATGGCACTTGCAGGACTGGAAGCTATTTTGGGTGAAGTCAACGAGTGGTAAGTGAATGTGAAGGTCTAGGACATCACTGTACACTAACTTGGACTTTATAAACACTGTATCCTTAGACTACACAATCTATAAAAAATGTTTTTTCTTCAATTATAACCTTAGCTTACTATAACTTTTACTTTATAAACCTTCAATTTTTTTTTTTTTTTTAAGACAGAGTCTTACTCTGTCGCCCAGGCTGGAGTGCAATCATGGTGCGATCTCGGCTCACTACAACCTCCACCTCCCAGGTTCAAGTGATTCTCCTCCCTCAGCCTCCCGAGTAGCTGGGATTACAGATCCCCGCCACCACGCCTGGTTAATTTTTGTATCTTTAACAAAGACAGGGTTTCAACACGTTGGTCAGGCTGGTCTCAAACTCCTGACCTCAGGCGATCCACCTGCCTCTGCCTCCTAAAGTGCTGGGATTACAGGTGTGAGCCACTGTACCTGGCCCAACTTTAAATTTTTTTCTAACTTTTTTCTTTCTTTCTTTTTTTAAATAAATTAAGTCTCCCTATGTTGCCCAGGCTAGACTGCAGCAGCTACAAACAGGTAAGATCATGGTCCACAACAGCCTCAAACCCCTGGCTCAAGCAGTTCTCTTGCTTCAGCCTCAGAGTAGCTGGGACTACAGACACTCAGCTCTTCTTTTTGACTTTCTGACTCTCTTGTGATAACATTTACCTTAATACACAAAGGCACTGTACAGGTATACAAAAATATTTTGTTGGATGGGAACAGTGGCCCACACTTGTAATCCAAGAACTTTAGGAGGCCGAGGCAGAAGAATTGCTTGAGCCCGAAAGTTCAAGACCAGCCAAGGCAACGTGGTGACACTCCATCTCCACAAAAAAATAGAAAAAAACTAGCCAAGTGTGGTGGCCAGCGCTTGTGGTCCTAGCTACTCCAGGCTGAGGTGGGAGGATCTTGCTTTAACCCAAAAAGCTGAGTTGCAGTGAGCTGTGATGGCACCTGGGCAACAGAGTGAGACCTTGTCTCCAAAAAAAAAAAAGAAAGAAAAATTTATTTACATTCTTATCCTTTAAGCCTTTTTTTCTTTTTTTAAAACCGGGTGCAGTGGTTCATGCCTATAATCCCAGCACTTTGTTTTCTTCTTGTTTTTTGTTTTGAGACAGAGCCTTGCTCTGTCGCCCAGGCCAGAGTACAGTAGCGCAATCTCAGCTCACTGAAACCTCTGCTTCCCAGGTTCAAGCAATTCTCCTGCTTCAGCCTCCCGAGTAGCTGGGACTACAGGCACATATCACCATACCCGGCTAATTTTTTGAATTTTTGGTAGAGATGGGGTTTCACCATGTTGGCCAAGCTGGTCTCAAACTCCTGACCACAAATGATCCACCCACCTTGGCCTTCCAAAGTGCTGGGATTATAGGTGTGAGCCATTGCACCCAGTTCAAGTGAGGCAGGCGGATCACTTGAGCCCAAGAGTTTGAAACCAGCCTGGGCAACACAGCAAAATCTCCTATTAAAACAGAAATAAATGAAAATGAAGGCTGGGTGCAGTGGTTCACGCCTGTAATCCCAGCACTTTGGGAGGTCCAGGTGGGCAGACCGCCTGAGGTCAGGAGTTCAAGGCCAGCCTGGCCAACATGGCAAAACCCCGTCTCTACTAAAAATACAAAAAGTAGTTGTGCATGGTGGCACGAACCTATACTCCCAGCTACTTAGGAGGCTGGGGCAGGAGAATAGCTTGAACCTGGGAGGTAGATGTTGCAGTGAGCCGAGATCGTGCCACTGCACTCCAGCCTGGGCAACAGAGCAAGACTCCATCTCAAAAATAAATTAAAAAAATATATATATATATATACACACACACACACACACACACACATATATTAAACTTTTTTGTTAAAAATTAAGACACAAACCGGGCACGGTGGCTCACATCTGTAATCCCAACATTTTGGAAAGTTGAGGCAAGTGGATCACCTGAGGTCAGGAGTTCGAAACCAGCCTGGCTAACATGGAGAAACCCCGTCTCTACTAAAAATACAAAGAACAAATTAGTCGGGCATGATGGCACACACCTGTAATCCCAACTACTCAAGAGGCTGAAGCAAGGGAATCACTCGAACCTGCAAGGTGGAGGGTGCAGTGAGCCAAGATCGCGCTATTGCACTCCAGCCTGGGTGACAAGAGTGAAGCTCCATCTCAAAAAATAAATAAATAAATAAATAAAAATTTAAAAAGCTAAGACACAAACGTATGCATTAGACTAGTCCTACATAGAATCAGGACCGCCTAGACCTACGTAGGGTCTGGATTATCAATATCACTGTCTTCCACCTCTACATCTTGTACCACTGGAAGGTCTTTAGGGGCAAAAACACACATGGAGCTGTGAGCTGTCGTCTCCTCTAATTACAATGCATTCTTCTGGAATACCATTTGAAGGATCTGCCTGAGGCTGTTTTACAATTAACTTTTTTTAATAAGTAGAAGGTATACACTCAAATAATTATTAAAAGTACAGTATAACTAAATACATAAACCAATAACATAGTTATTATCATTAGCAAGATCATGTCCTACAGCAGTCTCCAACCTTTTTGGCACCAGGGACTGGTTTCATGGAAGACAATTTTTCCATGAAAATGAGAGAAAGGTTGGGGGATGGTTTCAGGATGATTCAAGTGCATTACATTTATTGTGCATTTCTATTATTATTACATTGTAATATACAATGAAATAATTATACAACTCACCATAATGTAGAATCAGTTGGAGCCGTGAGCTTGTTTTCCTTCAACTAGACAGTCCCATCTGGGAGTGATGGAACATAGTGACAGATCAGGCATTTGGTTCTCATAAGGAGCGCACCACCAATCCCTGGCATGTGCAGTTCACAACAGGGTTCGCGTTCCTATGAGAATCTAATGCACCACTGATCTGACAGGAGATGGAGCTCAGGCAGTAATGCAAGCAAGGGGAGTAGCTATAAATACAGATGAAGCTTCACTTGCTTGCCTGCTGCTCACCTCCTGCTGTGCGGCCCAGTTCCTAGCAGACCACGGACCAATACTGGCCCAGGGGGTGGGGACCTGGGATGTACTATACATAATTATATGTACTATACTTTTATACAACTGACAGCAGGGTAGGTTTGTTTACACCAGCATCACCACAAACATGTAATGTGTTGTAACACAACATCATAATGTCACTAAGAGATAGGAATTTTTTAGCTCTATTATACTCCTGGGGATTACCATTTTATAATGTAATCCCTCATTAATCAAAACATCATTATGCAGTG
Organism: Piliocolobus tephrosceles; assembly: GCF_002776525.5. Lineage (NCBI taxonomy): Eukaryota > Metazoa > Chordata > Mammalia > Primates > Cercopithecidae > Piliocolobus > Piliocolobus tephrosceles. Next base: position 87,755,391 of record NC_045435.1, on the reverse strand, counting down.
CAAGACTGTATAACATTTCAAACTGAACAATAACTCTCTAGCCACTGGTTTATCCAAAAATTTGGTTTTTTTTTTTTTTTTTAGAGACAGAGTCTTGCTCTTATCCAGGCTAGAGTGCAATAGCATGATCATGGCTCACTGTAGCATTGACTTCCTGGGCTCAAGTTATCTTCCCACCTCAGCCTCTCTAGTAGCTACAACAACAGGCGTGCATCACCACACCTGGCTATTATATTTTTTGTAGAGATGGGGTCTTGCTATGTTGCCCAGGCTGGTCCTGGGCTCCTGGCCTCAAGCAATCCTCCCACCTCAGCCTCCAAAAAATATTTTTTCTTTTTTTTTTTTTTGAGACAGAGTCTCGCTCTGTCGCCCAGGCTGGAGTGCAGTGGCCGGATCTCAGCTCACTGCAAGCTCTGCCTCCCGGGTTTACGCCATTCTCCTGCCTCAGCCTCCCGAGTAGATGGGACTACAGGCGCCTGCCACCTCGCCCGGCTGTTTTTTTTTTTTTTGTATTTTTTTAGTAGAGACGAGGTTTCACCGTGTTAGCCAGGATGGTCTTGATCTCCTGACCTGGTGATCCGCCCGTCTCGGCCTCCCAAAGTGCTGGGATTACAGGCTTGAGCCACCGCGCCCGGCCTATTTTTTCTTTTTTTTTGAGACAGAGTCTCACTGTGTTGCGCAGGCTGGAGTGCAGTGGCTCAATCTTGGCTCACTGCAACCTCTGCCTCCCAGGTTCAAGAAATTCTCATGCCTCAGCCTCCCAAGTACCTGGGATAACAAGTGTGCACCACCACACCTGGCTAATTTTTGCATTTTTAGTAGAGACAGGGTTTCACCATACTGGCCAGGCTGGTCTCGAACTCCTGAACTCTTGTGATCCACCTGTCTTGGTCTCCCAAAGTGCTGGGATTACAGGTGTGAGCCTTACCACACCTGGCCTCCAAAAAATCTTTATCCAAATTTCTACATCGTTAGTAACTGTCTTCGCACACAGTATCTTGTGATCATCACATCTTAAAACTGTTGACAAATTAGGCCAGGTACAGTGGCTCACGCCTGTAATTCCAGCACTTTGGGAGGCCGAGGCAGGTAGATCACCTAAGGTCAGGAGTTCGAGACCACCCTAGCCAATACGGTGAAATTTTCTAGTAAAAATACAAAAACTAGCCAGGTGTGGTGGCAAGCGCCTATAATCCCAGTTACTCAGGATGCTGAGGCAGAAGAATCGCTTGAACCCGGGAGGCGGAGGTTGCAGTGAGCTGAGATTGTGCCACTGCACTCCAGCCTGGGCAACAAGAGTGAAACTCTATCTCAAAAAAAAAAAAAAAACAAAACAAAAAACTGCTGACAAATTTTCAGGCAGCTATCTGGGCTTGGACCGAGAAAAAAGCCATTTGTTTTCAGATCTAAAATTCATTAAATGGCACCTCAAGTGCAAAATAAATAAGCTAAAAGTTTTAGTTACCAGCCTCTGAACATGCATATTTTTTCTTTTAATTCCAAAGAAACATGTACTAAATTTTACTCCAAATAGGAAAAATTACACAAGAAAAACTTAGTGAATATATAATATACAAGAACAGTCCTAGCAAGACACACGCTTTAAGAGACACAAAACAGCTGTCCCAACACCTATAATGATTCCTAAAAGTACATCATCTAAAATTATTACAAAACAAAATTTTTTTTTTTAAGCTGCTCCTTGAGGATCAGGGCTAATTCATAGGCAGTGCACCAAGAGCTACTATAAAAAGATCCTTGGCCGGGCGTGGTGGCTCAAGCCTGTAATCCCAGCACTTTGGGAGGCCGAGACGGGCAGATCTCGAGGTCAGGAGATCGAGACCATCCCGGCTAACCCGGTGAAACCTCGTCTCTACTAAAAAATACAAAAAACTAGCTGGGCGAGGTGGCAGGCACCTGTAGTCCCAGCTACTCAGGAGGTTGAGGCAGGAGAATGGCGTGAACCCAGAAGGCGGAGCTTGCAGTGAGCCGAGATCCGGCCACTGCACTCTAGCCTGGGCGACAGAGCGAGACTCCGTCTCAAAAAAAAAAAAAAAAAAAAGATCCTTAATGAGCAAAATATATCCCCTATTCGAGACCAATCCCACCAACATGGCGAAACCCCACCTCTACTAAAAAAAAATGGCCAAGTGTGGCCGGTTGTGGTGGCTCATGCCTCTAATCTCAGCACTTTGGGAGGCCAAGGCGGGCAGATCACGAGGTCGGCATATGAGTGTGGTAGTTCATATGCATAGAGGCTGAGGCAGGAGAATTACTGAACCCCAGAGGTGGAGGCTGCAGTGAGCCAATCGTGTCACTGCACTGCAGCCTGAGTGACAGAGCAAGACTCAGTCTCAAAAAAAAAAAAAAAAAAAAAAATCCAGGGACCCAAAATAGCCAAAACAATTCTAATAAAGAATGAACTTGGAAAATTCATACTTCCTGATTCCAAACCCACTACAGAGTTATCTACAGTAATCAAGACAATATGGTATTAGAATGTGGTCAGACATATACATCAATAGAATAGAACTGAGTCTAGAAAGAGACACATTTACAGTCAATCCATTTTCTTTTTTTTCCCCCATGTTACTGAGTCCATGCATAACAATCAATTTTCAACAAGAGTACCAAGACAATTAAGTGAGAAAAGAACAGTCTTTTCAACAAACAGTGCTGGAACAACTGGATATTTACATGCAAAAGAATAAAGTACTCGGCCAGGCACAGTGGCTCATGCTTGTAATCCCTGCACTCTGGGAGGCCAAGGTGGGTGGATCACGAGGTCAGGAGTTCAAGACCAGCCTGACCAACATAGTGAAACCCCGTCTCTACCAAAAATACAAAAAATTAGCTGGGTGTGGTGGCAGGTGCCTATAATCCCAGCTACTCGGGACACTGAGGCAGGAGAATCACCTGAACTCAGGAGGCAGAGGCTGCAGTGAGCCAAGATTGTGCCATTGCGCACTCCAGCCTGGGCGACAGTGTGAGACACCATCTCAAAAAAAAAAAAAAAGGCCAGGCGCGGTGGCTGGTGGCTCAAGGCTGTAATCCCAGCACTTTGGGAGGCCGAGACGGGCGGATCACGAAGTCAGGAGATCGAGACCATCCTGGCTAACACGATGAAACCCCGTCTCTACTAAAAAAATACAAAAAACTAGCCAGGTGAGGTGGCGGGCGCCTGTAGTCCCAGCTACTGGGGAGGCTGAGGCAGGAGAATGGCGTAAACCCAGGAGGCGGAGCCTGAGGTGAGCTGAGATCTGGCCACTGCACTCCAGTCCGGGCGACAGAGCGAGCCTCCATCTCAAAAAAAAAAAAAAAAAATAAAGATAGTATTTTATATATATATATATATATATAAAACTCAAAATGTACCAAAGACTTAAGTGTAAAAGATAAAACTATAAACTTCTAGAAGAAAATACAGGGGTAAATTTTCATAACCTTGGATTTGGCAATGGTTTCTTAAATACGACACCTCAAGCACAAACAAGAAAAGAAAAACAACACATCGGATTTCATCAGAATTAAAAACATTTGTGCTTCAAAGGACATCAAAAAAGCGAAAAGACTGGACACAGTGGCTCATGCCTATAATCCCAGCACTTTGGGAGGCCAAGGCAGAAGGATCACTTGAGGCCAGGAGTTTATCAGCCCTGGCAACATAGTGAGACCCAATCTCTACCAAAAAAAATGTGTATGTGTGTGTGTGTGTATGTTTCGTTAGCCAGAGGCCAGGCATGGTGGCTCACATCTGTAATCCCAGCACTTTCAGAGACGAGGCAGGCAGATCACCTGAGGTCAGGAGTTCAAGACCAGCCTGGGCAACATGGTGAAACCCCATCTCTACAAAATATACAAAAATTAGCCAGGCTATTACAGGTTTATGCCTATAGTCCCAGCTACTTGGAAGGCTAAGGTGAGAGGATTGCTTGAGCCTGCAAGGGTGAGGCTGCAGTGAGCTGTGATTGTACCACTATACTCCAGCCAGGGTGACAGAGATCCTATCTCAAAAATAATAGTAATAAAAATAAAAATTAGCCAGCTATGAAAAAAAAAAATTAGCCAGGTACGGTGGCGCATGAGCCCAGGAGCCCAGGTATGGTGGCATGAGCCCAGGAGTTCAAGGCTGTAGTAACCTATGATGGTGCTAATACACTCTGACCTGGGCAACAGAGTGACACCCTATCTTAAAAAATAAAAAGAAGAAATGCAAATGACAAATACATGGAAAGATGCCCACTCAACATCATTAGAGAAATGCAAATCAAAACCACAATGAGGTACCACTCTACACCCACTAGTTTGGCTATAATAATTTTAGAAGACAGATACGTTCAGACAAGGATGTAGAGGAATTAGAACCCTCAAAACACTGCTGGTTGGAATGTTACATGGTTCAGCCACTTTGGAAAACCGGCTGGCAATTCCTCAAAAGGTTAAATAGAGCTACCATATGGCCCAGCAATTCTACTCCTATGAGAAATGAAAAGAGGTCCACACAGAACGTGTACACACAAATATTTGTAGCAGCATTATTCACAATAGTCAAAGAGTGGGAACAATCTATATGTCCATCAACATATGAATGGATAAATGGTATATCCAGAAATGAATGGTATTTCCAGACAACAGAATAGTATTTAGCAATAAAAAGAAACGAAGTTTATTTAGAACAAGTGGAAAAAGGGGGAAAAAAAAAAAAACACAGAAGTACTGATACATGCTTACAACATGGATGAACCTTGAGAACATTATGCTAAGTGCCAGCAGCAAAAGACCACATATTGGCCGGGCATGGTGGCTCATGCCTGTAATCCCAGCACTTTGGGAGGCCAAGGTAGGCAAGGTCTGGAGATCTCACAAGATCAGGAGATCAAGACCATCCTGGCTAACACAGTGAAACCCCATCTCTACTAAAAATACAAAAAATTAGCTGGGCATGGTGGTGGGTGCCTGTAGTCCCAACTACTCAGGAGGCTGAGGCAGGAGAATGGCATGAACCCAGGAGGTGGAGCTTACAGTGAGCCGAGATCGTGCCACTGCACTCCAGCCTGGGCAACAGAGCAAGACTCCGCTCGAACAACAACAAAAACACATATTATTTGATTCCATTTATATGAAATATCCAGGATAGGCAAATGGTAGAGACAAAAGTAGATTAGAGGTTGCCTAGGGATAAGGAGAATGAGGGTGTTGGTGAGGTGATGACTAAAGTGTATGGGTGCCGGGAAGAGGCTCACACCTGTAATCCCAGCACTTTGGGAGCCATAGAGGACAGATCACCTGAGGCTGGGAGTTCGAGACCAGCCTGACCAACATGGTGAAACCCCGTCTACTAAAAATACAAAATTTAGCTGGGCACAGTGGCACATGCCTGTAATCCCAGCTACTCAGGAGACTGAGGCACAAGAATTGCTTGAACCCAAGAGGCAGAGGTTGTAGTGAGCTGAGATCTCACCACTGCACTCCAGCCTGGGCAACGGAGAGAGACTCCATCTTAAAAAAAAAAAAAAAGAAAAGAAAAGAGAAGAAAACAAAAAAAAACAAAAAACAAAAAACAGTGTATGGGACTTTTTTTGGAGTGACAAAAAATGTTCTAAAAATTGTTATGGGGCCAGGTGCGATGGCTCATGTCTGTAATCCCAGCACTTTGGGAGGCTGAGGCAGGCGGATTATAAGGTCAGGAGATCAAGACCATCCTGCCCAACACGGTGAAACCCTGTCTCTACTAAAAAAAAAAACATACAAAAAATTAGCCGGGCGAGGTAGCGGGCGCCTGTAGTCCCAGCTACTCGGGAGGCTGAGGCAGGAGGATGGTGTGAACCCAGGAGGCAGAGCTTGCAGTGAGCGGAGATCACGCCATTGCACTCCAGCCTGGGTAACAAAGCAAGATTCCATCTCGAAAAAAAAAAAAAATGGTTATGGTTGGCCAAGTGCAGTGGCTCATGCCTGTAATCCCAACACTTTGGGATGCCGAGGCAGACTGATCACCTGAGGTCAGGAGTTTAAGACCAGCCTGGCCAACATGGTGAAACTCCATCTCTACTAAAAATACAAAAATTAGGTGGGCATGGTGGCACGTGCCTGTAATCCTGGTTACTTGGGAGGGTGAGGCAGGAGAATGGCTTCGACCCGGGAGGCAGAGGTTGCAGTGAGCTGAGATCGCATGATTGTATTCCAGCCTGGACAACAAGAGGAAAATTCCGTCTCAAAAAAAAAAATAAATTATGATGATGGCTGTGTACAGATATGAAAAACCAATTATACACTAAATAGTTGATTTGTATGTGAAGTATATCTCCATAAAGCTGTTACCAAAAAAAAAAAAAAAAATGCTGAGAGACCCGCAAGTATAAATGCTTTATGGTAATTACAGAAATGAAACAATTCTGAATGTCGATTTATTGTTTATATGCAACTAGAGTAACTTATTAATAAGTTTATACTCTTCAAGTATTTCTCAACATTAAATACTCATTATAACACTTTATACTTTGAAGTTATGTCCTGTTTGATACTAAAGCTGTTATTAAAATAACAGCTAGTAAGTTTTTTGACTCTTTCCAATAGGATACAATTTTATAAACTGACTTGGTGGTTAGTCACAAGGACCTCACTAAGCAAAGCTTCCCTGCTATATACAGTTATAACATTACATATGATACTTCTTGTTCTTTCCTTTTTTTATTGGCTCTGGTGTTGAAACATATCATTTCTTTTTTTTTTTTTTTGAGACGGAGTCTCACTGTGTCACCTGGGCTAGAGTGCAGTGGCCGGATCTCAGCTCACTGCAAGCTCCGCTGCCTCCCGGGTTCACGCCATTCTCTCGCCTCAGCCTCCCAAGTAGCTGGGACTACAGGCGCCCGCCACCTCGCCCGGCTAGTTTTTTTTGTATTTTTTAGTAGAGACGGAGTTTCACCATGTTAGCCAGGATGGTCTCGATCCCCTGACCTTGTGATCCGCCCGTCTCGGCCTCCCAAAGTGCTGGGATTACAGGCTTGAGCCACCGCGCCTGGCCTAACATATCCTATTTCTAATTTAAGTAGTGTAGACTTATTCTAATGCCATTGGGTATACAATTCATTTTTTCTACCTTTTTAAATCATGGTAAGATATACATAACATAAAATGTGCCATTTCACCATTTTAAGTGTACAATTCAGTGTCATTAAGTACATACATTGTGCAACCATCACCATTATCCAACTTCAGAACTTTTTCATCATCCCAAACTGAAACTCTGCATCTATTAAACAGTAACACCCTATTACACCTTCCCCCAAGTCCCTGGTTAGCTCTCTTCTACTTTCCATCCCTGTGAATTTAGCTATTATAGTTACCTTCTGTAAGTGGAATAATACAATATTTGTCTGGCTCATTTCATTTAGGATAATATTTTTTTTTTTTTTTTTGAGACGGAGTCTCGCTCTGTCGCCCTGGCTGGAGTGCAGTGGCCGCATCTCACCTCACTGCAAGCTCCGCCTCCCAGGTTTACGCCATTCTCCTGCCTCAGCCTCCCGAGTAGCTGGGACTACAGGCGCCCGCCACCTCGCCCGGCTAGCTTTTTTTTGTAGTTTTTAGTAGAGACGGGGTTTCACCGTGTTAGCCAGGATGGTCTCGAACTCCTGACCTTGTGATCCGCCCGTCTCGGCCTCCCAAAGTGCTGGGATTACAGGCTTGAGCCACCGCGCCCGGCAGGATAATATTTTCAATGCTGTAGCATGAATAAGAATTTCATTCCTTCTTAAGGATGGTCAGGTATGGTGGCTCACGCTTGTAATCCCAGCACTTTGGAAAGCTGAGGCAGGACAGACAGATCACCTGAGGTCGGGAGTCTGAGACCAGCCTGGCTAACATGGTGAAACCCCGTCTCTACTAAAAATACAAAAACTAGCTGGGCATGATGGCACACGCCTGTAATCCCAGCTACTCCGGAGGCTGAGGCAAGGGAACTGCTTGAACCCAGGAGGTGGAGGTTGCGTGAGCAGGATCGCGCCACTGCACTCCAGCCTGGAAGACGAAGCAACACTCCATCTTATGTATATATATATACCATATTTTGTTTATCCATTCATTTATTGATGGATACCTAGTTTGTTTTCACCTTTTTTTTTTAAGACAGAGTTTCACTCTTGTTGCCCATGCTGGAGTGCAATGGTGCGATCTTGGCTCACTGAAACTTCCACCTCCTGGGTTCAAACGATTCTCCTGCCTCAGCCTCCCGAGTAGCTGGGATTACAGGCACCCGCCACTACACCCAGCTAATTTTTTTTTTTGTATTTAGTAGAGATGGGGTTTTACCAGGTAGGACAGGCTGGTCTCAAACTTCTGACCTTAGGTGATCCGCCTTCCTCAGCCCCGCAAAGTGCTGGGATTACTGGCGTGTGCCATGTTTTCACCTTTTGACTACTGTAAATAATGCTGCAATGAGCACTGGAGTATAATTATCTGTTTAACTCCCTGCTTAAAATTATTTTGGGGCCAGGCGCGGTGGCTCACGCCTGTTATCCCAGCACATTGGGAGGCCAAGACAGGTGGATCACGAGGTTGGGAGATCAAGACCACCCTGTGGTCTAACACAGTGAAACCCCGCTCTACTGAAAATACAAAAATTAGCCGGGCGCGGTGGCGGGCGCCTGTAGTCCCAGCTACTCAGGAGGCTGAGGCAGGAGAATGGCGTGAATCCGGGAGGCGGAGCTTGCAGTGAGTGGAGATCGCATCACTGCACTCCAGCCTGGGCGACACAGCGAGACTCCGTCTCAAAAAAAAAAAAAAATTATTTTGGGTAGGCCGGACATGGTGGCTCACCTGTAATCCCAGCACTTTGGGAGGCCAAGGCGAGCAGATCACAAGGTCAGGAGTTTTTGAGACCAGCCTGGCCAATACGGTGAAACACTGTCTCTACTAAAAATACAAAAAATTACCCAAGTGTGGTGGCGCATGCCTGTAATCCGAGCTACTCAGAAGGCTGAGGTGGGAGAACTGCTTGAACCAGGAGGCAGAGGTTGCAGTGAACCGAGATCCCGCCACTGCACTCCAGCCGGGGCGAAAAAAAAAACTTTTTCTCAAAAAAAAAAAAAAAAAAGGTATTTTGGTTATATACTAGGAGTGAAATTGCTCTACCTATAATAATTTTATCTTTAACTACTTTTTGAGGAACCACCAAATTGTTTTCCACAGCAGCTGGACCATTTTACACTCCCATGAGAAATGCACAAGGGTTCCAACTTCTCCACATCTTGACTATTTTCTGTTTTTAATATCAGCCATCCTAACAGGTATGAAGTATCTCATTGTATGCAATGTGTTTTTCGTCTATTATTTGTAAACAGAAATCCACCTTGTAGTAATTTCTATAATTATGTAGTGCAGCCACTTAAGACACCAAAAATACTTAAATACCAATAAAAGAGTAGAAAGATTTTAGGTCAACTCAATTTTGAAAAAGATATCAAAGATGACAAAGAATGAAGATATAATACAAAAACTTGTAAACTTTTACTTATCTGAGGCTAATTTCTAAAATCCTAAAGTGTTGTATAAATAAAAATTGTCTCAAAGCAGATTACTGCTTTGTGATTTACAGAGATAATAGTGAAACAAACCTGAAACAAAGCTTTTAAAAACACATTTCTCCCTGGTAGATTGTTGTCACTGTCCTCATTTTAAAGATAAGAAAATCTGAGATCAAACGTGTTTGACAACTTGTCCAAGACCACAAAGCAAACCTGTGGCAGAGTTTAGAAAATAATTTCTAATTTCCCAGAAACCCATGATGTAATGTGCAATAAATCAAGGGAAACCCAGAAGAGCCCTTGTTACTCTTTTAGCATGAATACACTTAGGGAGATTGTCCAGTGCACTGAAGCTTGTAACCTCCCACAGCAATGACTGTTAATTAACTCCTTGCCAGCCGTGACTTGAATACTGGGCCAGACCAGATACAACTCAGACTAGTTGTGTGTGTGTCTGATCTAATAACACTAAGATTCTAACTTGGCCTCTCAAATGGTTTTGTTCAATTTTAGTCGTTCAAAAGTAGGCTAACTCTACTGTTAAATTGACAAAAGCGTATGTTGAAGCAACCAAGGAAATTGTAATTGCTTCTTAACACTCTTGCTTAGATCAGATGTAGAAAGTGTTATTTTGGCCAGGAGCAGTAGCTCATGCCTGTAATCTCAGCACTTTGGGAGGCCAAGGCAGGAGGATTACTTGAGGCCAAGAGTTCAAGACCAGCCTGGGCAACACAGGGAGACCCCGTCTCTATAAAACACTTAAAATTAGTCAGGCATGGTGGCACACCAGGTAATCCCAGCTACTTGAGAGGCCCAGGTGGGAGGATACCTTGAGCTTGGGAGGTCAGGGTTGCAGTGAGCCCTGATTGTGCCACTACACCCCAGCCTGGGTGACAGAGCGAGATCCTGACTTTAAAAAAAAAAAGGTGTGATGATCTTGGATCACCAAATCTGTGAGGGAGGGACAGTCTCTAACTTGTTTTCTGCTCTGTCCTTATTGCATACTCTTGGAGAAGGTTTACTGACTATTACTAAATGATAAATCTCGACACAGCAAGCAGAGCCAGTGAAGCTGCTCTCCTGATCTCAGTCTCTGCTGGGATCCTTTCCTTTAAAGCTACAACCCACCCACTAAACAAGAAGATAACTATTGGGTTTTTCCTTTTTCTTTTTTTTTGAGACGGAGTTGGCTCTGCCGCCCAGGATGGAGTACAGTGGCATGATCTTGGCTCACTGCAACCTCCGCCTCCCAGTTTCAAGCGATTTTCCCCACCTCAGCCTCCCAAGTAGGTGGGACTACAGGCACCCACCACAACACCCGGCTAATTTTTTTATTTTTAGTAGAGACAGGGTTTCGCCATGTTGGCCAGACTGGTCTCGAACTCCTGACCTCAGGTGATCCACCCGCTTCGGCCTCCCAAAGTGCTGGGATTACAGGCGTGACCCACCACGCCCTGCTGTGTTTTTCCTTTTTAAAAATGACATAGGGTGTCTATTTTGCCCAGGCTGGTCTCGAACTCTTGGACTCACACGATATTTCCTCCTCAGCCTCCAGAGTAGTTGGGACTATAAGGGCCCACTGCCACAGCCGGCAAGATACTTACTTACTCTCACCAAATTTGATTCAATCGTTTTGGCCAAATTTTTAAAAATAGGACTATTCCGAGGTACCATGTTTGAAGAAATATAAACTCAAGCAAGCAGAGATGAAATGACCTGAGAGATTTGCTTTAATACACTTCGGCGAAAAAAAAAGGGTATGGATGAAACTTTGTGACAAATACAACTGTTAAATGTAGGTGATGATACACAGGGATTCATCTCACCTTTCCTCTTCTGTCTATGCTTAAAAGTTTTCACAGTAACTTTTCAAAAAAAAATTATTATTTCCAAACAAACTTACTGTCCTATCAATTAAACACGAGTCACTGGATGTGAACGCTCTTGTCTTCGGAGCCAAATCTGGTGAAGGATCTCAAGCAAAGGTGAGGGATCCTCTCTCTGGCAGGGCGCAAGTTTCCTTCAAGGCTGAATCTGACAAATCACTCGGTGCGCTCCAGGGCTCGCAGGACCGCGGAGCTCAATTTGGAAGTGGCGCACGCGGGCTCACGGCGTGTCTCAGGGAAACGCTAGAAACGCGGCTACAAGAGCTCCCAATCCCAGCCCGCGGTCGGCTTGGCCCCGGCGCGACACCCGGCTCCCTGCCACCCCTTGAAACCTCCTGCACCACTCCCCAGGGCCCCGCCCACAGCCTACCTTCCAAGTCCTCGTCCTCCTCCGACTCGCTGTCCCCTTTGGCGTCGGCGACACGGTACGGGCCGGGTTCTGGCGTGGGGAGGCCCGGGCTCTGACGTGGGGTGGCGGCGGGCAGGACTGAGGCTGGGGCGCGGGCCTCGCGCAGGCGGGTAAAGTAGTCCACAGCGAATTCGACGAGGTCAGGCGGCTGCTGTCGCAGCACCTCCACCGTGTAGCCCTGCAGCAGCTCCGTGAGCCCCGGAGGGATCTGGATGTGGCTCATGCCGGCGGCGGCCGAGGGGATAGACGGGTTGGGCCGCCGGCGGCCACTGTCTCCGCGCTCACTCACGCCGGCCTTTCGCTCCGCGCCCGCGAGGTCTCTTCCCGCGCGGCCCCGGCTCGGCCTTCCTCACGTCGCGCCGCTCTTTGGCCGGCTCTGCGATTCCAGGCCGCGCAACCCTACGCTACCACGGCCGGCCTGGCACCGCCGCCGCTGTCACTGGGCAGCCGCCGCCGCCGCGGGGACCGACGGGCAGGCGAGCTGGACCGGCGGGGCAGGCGTCCTGGTTGTGACGCACGCGGCCGCGGGCGTGCGCGTCCCCGCGTAGCATCGGCCCTCAGTGCGCTTGCGCCACTAGGTGACACGCCCCTCAGGCTGTCGGGGGGTCGAGACAGTGGAGGGTTCCTGATGCCGTTTTATGGCGGGAATCCAGGGAATTAGGTAATGAATGGTCTACCCATGAAGGGGACCGATTAGTGCCTCTCGCCTGGTCCTGAAGACCTTTACATTTTACACATTCTACACTGGGCCCTAGGCCAACACTGCTTGATGAAGTTGAGCAGACCACAGGCATTGTTATCCTTTGCCCCTGGGAAGAGGCCAGACTATTTCCCAAATTGCCCTCCTCCTACCAAACTGGCAGGGTTTTGAAAAAGGTGGAGACCTTCCTGGGATGTCCAGGCCACAGCCTACGTGCTAACCAAAGGCCCACGGGGCATAGGGCAGAGTCCCCCCTCTCCTTTCCAGGCCCAGCCAGGAAGAGAGTAGCTGTAGGTTTGGGAACCTGAAGGGCATTTGGGATGCTTAAACACCACCAGGTAATTACCCAGTATTAATTAAAATCCTTCCTAGCACCTCCCACAGGTGCTAGCCATAGGCTTGGCACACACCCAGGAGCTCAATGCTACTGGGAGCTGAGCAGCTGGGAGCAAGGAGCACCTCATCCCCGCTGATGAAGAGGCCAGCCCAGGCTCTAGGCTAAGCAGGCCTGTGATTATAAACAGCAGTGTCTCCCTGGACAAGTTTCTTGACCCCTGAGAAGAATCTTGGATCATCAACTTTGTGAGGGGAGAAGCAGTCTCCAACTTTTTTCCTGCTCAGTCCTTATTGCATACTCTTGGAGAAGGTCTACTGACTAAATGGTAAATCTTGACACAGCAAGCAGAGTCAATGAAACTGCTCTCCTGACCTCATAGTCTCAGCTGGGACCCCTTGCTTTAAAGCTATGCTTCTGCTCTCAGAATATGAAGACCTCACTAAGGACAGGCAAAATGGAGCTGGAGGGGTAGTTTCCCTCACCTCTTCTCTGCTCTTGGGTAGACTGACCCAAGTCTTCCAGGGATCAGCCTTGACAGCAATATCCAGAAAACCTAGGTGTGACTTCCATGGTACCACCACACCTGGGGATCTGCCCCTCTTCAAGCAATTCAATAGCCAACCCTTTGGAAAGGCAAATTCACAACTCCGTTCCCTAGTTTGCCCATATTGTCAGGTGATATATATATAATTTTTTTATTTTTTATTTTTTTAAGACAAGAGTCTTGCTCTGTCGCCCAGGCTGGAGTGCAATGGCATAATCTCGGCTCACTGCAACCTGTGCCTCCCGAGTTCAAGCAACTCTCGTGCCTCAGCCTCCCGAGTAGCTGGGATTACAGGTTCATGCCACCACGCCGGGCTAATTTTTGTATTTTTAGTAGAGATGGGGTTTCACCATGTTGGCCAGGCTGGTCTTGAACTCCTGACTTCGTGATCTACCTGCCTCAGCCTCCCAAAGTCCTGGGATTACAGGCATGAGCCACCAGGCCTGGCTGGTTTTATATGTTTTCAAGGCAGACTGGCACCTGTACAGTTAAGACTTAGACCTCGATTACAAAATAGAGGAGAGAGGCCAGGCGCGGTGGCTTACGGTTGTAATCCCAGCACTTTGAGAGGCCAAGGTGGGCAGAACATGAGGTCGGGAGTTCAAGACCAGCCTGGCCAACATGGTGAAAACCCATCTCTACTAAAAATACAAAATTAACTGGTTGTGGTGGCAGGCGCCTGTAATCCCAGTTACTCAGGAGGCTAAAGCAGGAGAATTGCTGGAACCTGGGAGGCAGAGGCTGCAGTGAGCCAAGATCTTGCCACTGCACACCAGCCTGAGTGACAGAGTGAGACTCCATTTCAAAAAAACAAAACAAAACTCTCTCCAGGAGTGGCCTGGAGAGAAAGGCCACTCCAGGGCTGACGACAGTTGAGTATGGGTGGGTTTTCCAAGTGGTTCCAAGGAATCCCTACTGGCCTCTGCCTGAAGCAGGCCAGTCAGCCTGACTTGTTCTCAGATGCCCCATGGCTCAGCAAACACCCATCCAGCAGAGCATTCAAAGGCATCCTGGAGGAATGAGGGCCACTGTTGTGCCAGACCCCCCTCCTTTTTTTTTTTTTTTTGAGAGGAGGCTGTCTTTCCCCTGTCGCCCAGGCTGAAGTGCAATGGCGCAATCTCTGCTCACTGCAA
>NC_045435.1:87729831-87740854 GCF_002776525.5 Piliocolobus tephrosceles | reverse complement strand
CTGTCGCCCAGGCTGAAGTGCAATGGCGCAATCTCTGCTCACTGCAACCTCTGCCTCCTGGGTTCAAGCGATTCTCCTGTCTCAGCCTCCTGAGTAGCTGAGACTACAGGCATGCATCACCACACCCAGCAAGTTTTTTTTGTATTTTTAGTAGAGATGGGGTTTCTCCATGTTGGCCAGGATGGTCTCAATCTCTTGACATCACGATCCACCCACCTCAGCCTCCCAAAGTGCTGGGATTACAGGCGTGAGCCACCGTGCCTGGCCTTTATTTATTTATTTATTTATTTATTTATTTATGAGATGGAGTCTTCCTCTTGTCGCCCAGGATGGAGTGCAATGGCACAATCTCAGCTCACTGCAACCTCCACCTCCCGGGTTCAAGCAGTTCTCCTGCCTCAGCCTCCCGAGTAGCTGGGATTATAGGCGCCCGCCACCATGCTCAGTTAATTTTTGTATTTTCAGTAGAGATGGGGTTTTACCATGTCTCGAACTCCTGACCTCCGGATCTGCCTGCCTTAGCCTACCAAAGTGCTGGGATTACAGGCGTGAGCCACTGCGCCTGGCCATTTTTTTTGTTTGGTTTTTTTGCTTGCTTGTTTGCTTTTTTTTTGAGACACAGTCTTACTCTGTTGCCCAGGCTGGAGTGCAGTGATGTGATCTCAGCTCACTGCAACCTCCATCTCCCGGGTTCAAGTGATTCTCGTGTCTCAATTTCCCAAGTAGCTGGGATTGTAGGTGCGTGCCACGACACCCGGCTTATTTTTGTATTTTTAGTACAGACGGGGTTTCACCATATTAGCCAGGCTGGTCTTGAACTCCTGACCTCAGGTGATCCACCCACCTCAGCTTCACCAAAGTGCTGGGATTACCGGCGTGAGCCACCACGCCTAGCCAAGAAAGACCCATATTTTTTGTTTGTTTGTTTTCTTTTTTGAGATGGAGTCTCGCTCTGTCGCTCAGGCTGGAGTGCAGTGGCACTCTCTCTGCTCACTGCAATCTTCGCTTCCCGGGTTCAAGTGATTCTCCTGCCTCAGCCTCCCGAGTAGCTAGGACTACAGGTGCACGCCACCACACCTGGCTAATTTTTGTATTTTTAGTACAGATGGGGTTTCACCATTTTGGCCAGGCTGGTCTTGAACTCCTGACCTCAGGCAATCCACCTGCCTCAGCCTCCCAAAATGCTGGGATTATAGGCGTGAACCACCACTCCTGGCCACCAGACCCCTATTAACTTCAGTAGGGATGGCACCAGGTTCGAAAGGCCAAAAGAGATCCAGAGCCAGCAAACAAGACTTAGGGCTGATTGAGGGGAATTTACCTACAGAGCAGTCCAGTGGTGGTGGGCTAGATAGGAGAACTGCTCCACCTGCAGAAAGTATGGAGTATATATAGCATTTTCACTTAACACCCTCCTGCTAACAACTTTGATTTAACCCAAAACAAAGGGGCTCAATCCCCTGTACATCCACAGGACAGAATGGGGACTCAGATATTCCTCATGGGTAAGTAATGAATCTCCAGCTTGTCCTCGCTGGGAACGCCCAACACATTCAGGTGCATCTGCCATACAGGGTCATTCTCAGAGTATGCGTAAGTTATTGCTGTCAGGTGCAGCTACCATACACAGGTGCGTCTGCCATATAGCCACCTATAGCTGCTCCTCATGGGTCTCCATAGACTAGTCTCAGAGCAAGGATGGACAGCCAGCCTCCAGTTTCAACCTGGCACTCTCCCCCAGTACTTGGTCCCCAGAGCAGGGATCCATCTCTCTTACTTCTGGCCAACCCTTCAGTAACAAGTAGAGCCCCCAGGGCCTTCATGAATGCCCAGCTGAGCTGGCTAAAGAAAAGGGCACTGTAACAGGAGGGAACACCAGGAGCCTGAACCCTGCATCTTCTACCCTTATCCTGCATTTATCCTGCCTGCATTCAAGCCCGTCCAGCTGCACCACTGGAGGCTACCATGGCAACTAAACCCAGAGGCAGCCAGTAACTGAGATACAGCTGCCAAGAGCAAATGACGGTGGAAAAGGCCAACAGCAGAGACCCTTAGAAGCAAGAGAAGTACACAGGAGGGGGCCCCAGAACCCTGAGGGTGCTACACTCAAATCTAATCCTACTCACAATTCAGCAGGCAGTCAATATCTTGCACAAACTGCCATATCACCAACCACAGGCACAGATATGGACACAATGGGGCCAATTCGCAGAGTTATTTACAACTATGGATGCAGAGCAGCACAGGTGGGACACATGTTGTTTAGCGCAAAAACAACGGGTCTTGGTGAAATGAAAATGGGTCGGGTACCATTGCTGTTTCCAATGAAACAATGAATTTTGTGTGCTCTTAATAGGTTTATTATTCAAACATTTCTCTCTGTCTCTCCAAGATGAAGGGAGGGGCCTAAACTTCCCTGAACTCCTCTGAAGGCCTGCTCTTGGCTCAGATCCTCCAGCTTAAATACCTTATTCCCTCTGCATACTTGTGGGACTCAGGTCCAGCAGGAAAACCTCCCTCTTATTTGATCAAGGGACCACTTTTCTAAGCCATTCCAGTCCCCCACCCATTTCCTGGGATCTGCTGGTCACCTGACCACCTCTACATGCCAGGCCCTCCCGGATTTGGTACTCCCAGCTCACTTAGTTCCTACCAGCAACAGTTTCTATGTTGCCTTAGAAGTGTTCATGAGCCGCTAGTTGGCAAAAGAGATTGAGGAAGTGAGCTACGTTTTCTCTGCCCTCACCCAGGCTGTCTTTCAGCCTCTACTGTGGCTCCTCCAGTGAAGCCACTGCCTTTTGTACAGGAAATCTAATCTGTCTTAAGTGCCCATGCTCCAGGAAGCAGTTAGTTCCCAGGCCACATTTGTGTACCTGTGAGCCATCCCCATGCCTGAGACACTATGTCCTGAGAAAGCGTCAGTTTCTGCAGTAGAGCCAGGGTCTGCATCTGGGACACCTCAGGGCAAGGACAGAACCTAGAAAGCACAATGAAACTGGCTAGAAAATCACAGGTCTGCATGCTTACCATAGCAGAGAAAGCAGAAAAGGAACCCCTCAGGGACACCTGGCCCTGGGGCTTTCCCAGTGCCTGTCAGGACTCTTTGCCACCGCTGATCTGACTCCCAGGCCAGGTACCTAACCTTGGACCAGGTGGTACAGACAGGTCTCCTGGAGCCTGGATCAAGCAGCCTCAGGACAGCCTCTGATAGCATCACAAGTCTTTCTTCTCGAGACCCAGACAATCCCCACTTTATTATCAGTTTGCCAATGACCTTTGCAGATCAGTTTACTCTGTCTGAGCCTTGGCTTCCACATCTGAAAGTGGGAGTCAAAATCCCTACCCAGAGGCTGAGTGCAGTGGCTCATGCCTGTAATCACAGCACTTTGGGAGGATAAGGCAGGCAAATCACCTGAGGTCAGGAGTTTGAGACCAGCTTGGCCAACATGGTAAAACCCCATCTCTACCAAAAAATACAAAAATTAAGGCCAGGTGTAGTGGCTCACACCGTAATCCCAACACTTTGAGAGGCTGAAGTGGGTAGGTCACTTGAGGTCAGGAGTTCAGGACCAGCCTGGCCAAAATGGCAAAACCCTGTCTCTACTAAAAATACAAAAATTAGCTGGGCGTGGTGGTGTGCACCTGTAATCCCAGCTACTCAGGAGGCTGAGGCAGGAGAATCACTTGAACCCGGGAGGCAAAGTTTGCAGTGAGCCAAGATCGTGCCACTGCACTCCGGCCTGGGCAAAAGAGGGAGACTCCATCTAAAAAAAAAAAAAAAAAACCCTACCCATTAAACATTGAGTTACAAGGGGATAAAGAAATAAGAGAATACGTTTATAAGTAGGTTAGAAAAGATGTAGGGGGTTCCAGCCTCAAAAGACCGTAAGGCGGCCAGGCACAGTGGCTCACGCCGGTAATCCCAGCACTTTGGGAGGCTGAGGTGGGTGGATCACAAGGTCAGGAAATCGAAGCCAGGGAAACCATCCTGGCTGACACGGTGAAACCCTGTTTCTACTGAAAATACAAAAATTAGCCAGACGTGGTCGCGGGCACCTGTAGTCCCACCTACTCGGGAGGCTGAGGCAGGAGAATCGCTTGAACCCGAGAGGTGGAGGTTGCCGTGAGCTGAGATCGTGCCACTGCCTCCAGTCTGGGTGACACAGCGACACTCTGTCTCAAAAAAAAAACAAAAAAAAGGCTGTAGGGAAACAACTGTGGGGTAGAGATAGTATGACTTTATAGCTGAAATGGTGCTACTGTGCTTTTAACAATTACTGTTGCAACAACCTGTGCTCCCTCCCTCACCTTTGGCCCAGTTACATGCCTCTTGGTGCCTGGGTGAGGCTTTTATCACCAGTTGGTTGTTTAAAAAAATCACTGTCTGGCTCCCAGTTGTGACTGTCTGTGAAAGACAAATTGCTAGGGAGGGCCCCAATTTTCTCCCGCTCCTTACCCTGTCAGGAAGAGAAGAGATATATCAGGAACAGGTGGCATTTCAAAGTGCATCATAAAAAGGAAGCACCAGCCAGGAGGGAGTTACTCAACATCTGCTCTGCTCCCTTCACAAATATGCCTCCAGGGGCTTCCCTATTTGACTTAACATCTATTGAACACCCAAAGGAGTAAAATAATCTACCATCACTAATATCAAAGAACCAAAATACTCCATTTTAAAATGGAAAATTTTTCCAAGGGCAAATTATCCAGAGGCACAGACTGTAAAAGTGATCCTAAGCCATGGGAATGGCTGGCATTTGGCTGAAATGCAAATACACTTACAGGGGCTTCTAGGCAAAAGCTGAGGTTTTTGAATAGTCTCAGTCGGTGCAGTGGCTCACATCTGTAATGCTAGCACTTTGGGAGGCTGAGGCGGGTGGATCACTTGAAGTCAGGAGTTCGAGACCAGCCTGGCCAACATGAGGCAACCCCATCTCTACTAAAAATACAAAAATTAGCTGGGTGTGGTGGCAGGTTCCTGTAGACCCAGCTACTTGGGAGGGTGAGGTAGGAGAATCTTTTGAACCCGGGAGGTAGAAGTTGCAGTGAGCCGAGATCATGCCACTGCACTCCAGCCTGGGTGACAGAGTGAGACCCTATCTCAAAAAAAAAAAAATTCAAATTTAGAACAGTCTCAGGACTGGGTGATATCAAGAAGAGCTTCAGGCTGAGCACAGTGGTGCATACCTGTAATCCTAAAACTTTGGGAGGCTGAGACGGGAGCCCAAGAGTTCAAGACCAGCCTGGGCAACACAGGGAGACTCCATCTCTACAAAAAATAAATTTAAAAAATTAGCTGGGCATAGCAACACAAGCCTGTGGTCCCAGCTACTCAGGAGGCTGAGGTGGGAAAATTACTTGGGCCCAGGAGGTCAAGGCTGCAGTGAGCCATGATCATGCCACTGCACTCCAGCCTAGGTAACAGAGTGAACCCTGTCTCAAAAAATTTTTTTCTAATAAAATAAGATTTAAAAAGAAGAGTTTCAGGAGACACATATATGGCCATCTTCAAATCAATGAGATATTAAACAAAGACATCCTCCAGGGTTAGAAGAAGCAGGCTTAACATTTAATTAACCTTGCCAGACAGAGGATATACAATTTTCATCTTTAAAAACTGTTCAGCCTGGGCAACATAGTGAGACTTCATCTCTACAAAATTTTTTTTAATAGCCAGGCACAGCAGTACACTACAGGTATACTGTACAGGTGTACTGCAACCTGTAGTTCCACCTTCTTGGGAGGCAGAGGTGTGAGGATCATTTGAGCCCAGCAGTGCGCTCTGATCTCACCACTGCACTCTAGCCTGGCCAACAAAGTGAGACCCTGTCTCTAAAAAATTTAATTAATAAAAAGTAAATTAATTTTTTTTTGAAATGGAATCTCGCTCTGACACCCAGGATGGAGTGCAGTAGGGTGATCTTGGCTCACTGCAACCTCTGCCTCCCGGGTTCAAGTGATTCTCCTATCTCAGCCTCCCAAGTACCTGGGACTACAGGCATGCCCCAACATGCCCAGCTAATTTTTGTATTTTGAGTAGAGATGGGGCTTCACCATGTTGGTCACGCTGGTCTTGAACTCCTCACCTCAAGTGATCCACCCGCCTCGGTCTCCTAAAGTACTAGGATTATAGGCGTGAGCCACTGTGCCCAGCCAAAAATGTTATTTTCTACTCGGCCATAATTCCTATCTGGTCATTTAGAAATATATTCCAAGCTATAAAGCCTCCTCCTTTAAAGTCCCAAGTCTTTAGCTTCCTGCTGGGTTGATCACAGCCCCAACTCCCAGATAGGGGTGTGTCCCTGCCCTTCTTACCAGGTCTTACTCTATTGCCCAGGCTGGAGTGCAGTGATGCACACTCGGCTCACTGTGGCCTCAACTTCCTGGGCTCAAGCGATCCTCCTACCTTAGCATCCAGAGTAGCTGGGACTACAGGCACACACCACGTCTGCCTAATTTTTTAATTTTTAACAAATTTTGTGTAGAGATAAGAGTCTTACTATATTGCCCAGGCTGGTCTTGAACTCCTGGACTCAAGTGATCCTCCTTCCTTGGCTTCCCAAAGTGTTGGGATTACAAGTGTTGCATGATCCACTATGCCCAGCTTTTTTTTTTTTTTTTAACAGTTCAAAACTAGAGACAGAGAGAGTAATGGTTCTAAAGCCAAAGTCCAAGAGTCTCTATGCAGCTGCAGTGAGACAGGAAGTGCCAGTGGAACTGTAACTGTGACCACCAGATGGGACAATGCCAGAAAAGCCCAGCTCCAGTAGCTTCAGCAAGCTCTCCCCTCCACCAGAAAGTAATAGCCTAGCTTATGACTCTCCAACTCCCTCACCTTTTCTGGACGCACCTGGATAGCATCATCTGCCTGATTAGTAAAGTTAAGCTAGCTACCTCAGATAGCACAGCAACTCCAAAGCCCACATGAAAACCCGAAATTGCTTTTGTCCTTTTAGAACACTGACTCTCCATCTGTTAGCTCAGACACCCATGGGGCTCAGGGAAGAGGGGAATAAATGAAAGAATGGGTTGCAGGCTGGGCCTTGGGAGGGCCTGTGTGCCAGGCTTGCACTGAGGCCTGTGTGAACAATTACCAGTCAAGTCACACCACCCCACACACCCTCCCTAGAGCAGCTGGGGCTAGGGCAGTCAGAGAAGGTAGAACCAGCCAAAACTTCCTCTTCCACCTCCTCCTGCTGGATCCCCAGCCTAAGGTTCCCAGGGAAGAATACTGGATCCCTGGAAGCCTCCACCAAGGCCACAGGCTGCCTACTGAAATGTCCCAGAATCAAAAGAAGAAAATATAACACAATGCAAAAATTAGAAACAATGTTTATTGTTTATTGTTAAAATAGGGAGCGCTCATGAGAAAAGAGCATGTAAAAAGGACCTTCTTACATCCTGGGCTTTTTCACTTATCCCAGCAGACTAGGACTGTCCTCACTGTGTAGGAGGGAAAGTTCTCCACCTGCTCCCAGAAAATCAGGCTCCTCTAGTTTTACTTTTGATTACTTGCATGCATTTAAAAAAAAAAAATCAAAATCCAACGATTAACAGTCTACCTTCTCCTAGGCATATATACCTAGTCCACTTGGACACAGGCGTGGGCCTCAAGTCCAGATCCACAGGTACAGCCCAGGATTAGATGGCACCCTGGAAATCAAATGGGTATTCCTGGCTAGGGACTGAAGAAGATCTCAGCTGCTGGTGATCTGGTTGAAAATCTGCACAGTGCCTCCAGTGAGAACCTGAGATTCTCTCTTTAATGAGGAATACTTTGGGTGTGGTAGGACCAGCAGTCAACTGGTAGGCAGCATTCTTGCCACAGGTAGTATCTGGTCTAGAAGCTACTTGTTCCATTTCCAAATCCTTTTAAGATCCCTTAAATTGACGAGAATGAATTCAAGTTTCAAAGTGACACAAAGTTATACAAGGTACAGGATGTCATTAAGGTAACGGTCTCACCAAGTCCATGCACAGGGCTCTGA
The DNA here is from genome assembly GCF_002776525.5 of Piliocolobus tephrosceles. Classification (NCBI taxonomy): domain Eukaryota; kingdom Metazoa; phylum Chordata; class Mammalia; order Primates; family Cercopithecidae; genus Piliocolobus; species Piliocolobus tephrosceles. The sequence continues at coordinate 87,732,866 of NC_045435.1, read as the reverse complement.
TCCCACCATTCCCCTCCCCTTGCCCTCCAAGACTGCTTAGTTCTGTTCACTACTTCTTCTCCTCAGCGACAGCTTCCAGCATCTAGCAGCCTTGAGCAGCCTTCAGCCTCACAAGTTGGGGGTGGCCCAATTAAGGAACTTCATGGCAACTTCAAAGCCAAGGAAACAGGCCTGAGAAGGGGTTGGGAAGAAGAAAAAAGCCAGCAGGAATAACTATTCATAGACTATTCAAAGCTCTATGCTTTGCTGGCCCTGTCAGGACCAGAGCCCCTCCCTAACCCCACACCCACTCCACATCAAGGATGCAAACACTGCTCTCTCATTCCTAAGAGGAGAAGAAAATTTATATCCCACAACTGCCCACTTCTTTTTTTTTTTTTGAGATGGAGTTTTGCTCATCACCCAGGTTGGAATGCAATGGTACGATCTCGGCTCACTGCAATCTCTGCCTCCTCTGTTCAAGCAATTCTGCTGCCTCAGCCTCCTGAGTAACTGGGATTACAGGCACCTGCCACCACGCCCAGCTAATTTTTGTATTTTTAGTAGAGATGGGGTTTCCCTGTGTTGGCCAGGCTGGTCTCAAACTCCTGACCTCAGATGATCCACCTGCCTCAGCCTCCCAAAGTGCTGGGATTATAGGCACTAGCCACCATGCCTGGCCTCACAACTGCCCACTTCTAATGGCCAGGTCAGGAAATCAAAGCCCCTCACCTCAGAGATCCCCAAAGGCAAGTCCTCCTGACAGCTTCAGGGAAGGGAGCAAACTGAGACCCCAGTCCTATCCCAGGAACAAGCAAAAGTCAGACCACATGCACCCTGCTCTAAGCCCCAAAGGGAAAGCACAGCCCTGCCAGCTACTCACCGCATTGGCTGGGAAGGCTCGGATCATCACTGCATTGAACCCTTTGTATAAGGATGTGACTCCTTCATCCCGGATCAGCTCCCTCAGCACATCTCTGAAACCATTAGGATATTTCCCAGGAGGTGCTGTGGGGCAGAACCCAATTTTTAAGGCTTCAGGAAGGAGAAACTAGTAAAGTCTTCCTGAAGGGTCAGGACTAGCACAGGGAAAGGACATCTTGCAGGTCATCTGGGACCAGTCCATAGAAAACAGTTCACCTTGGGACAAATACACAAATGCCTGAATTACTTGTGCCAAGGGAGTAGAAAAGAGGGAAGAAGAATGAAACAGCCCTTCTGTTCATGTCGGGGAGGAAGAGTAGACTTGACTTCTTATCACACTTACCTTGTGTTTAGGCTGTCATGAAAATGAGTCTAGGGTTCCTAGAATGCAAATGACTGTGAGGGAGAATGTTGGTCAGGCAGATGCTGGGTACTGCCATGGAGAGTGAGTATCCCTAGGGCCCTATGAGCTTTGTACCCCAGGATTAGCCAGTGCTGGGGACCCACTCTGCCCCTGTCCACCCCACTACCTTCCACTCACCAGTCTGGAATCGAGACTTGAGCACATCTGGGGGGATTGCCACAGCCCAGTTGAAGATCCCTGCAATGCCCCCAGCCACCAAGATCCGAGGGGCACTGAGCTCACTGACCCTGTATAACACCAACAACAGCCCCAGTTAGACAAAGGCTGTGAGAGTGGCATTCAGACTATCCTGCCTGTGGCAGACAGGGCAGTTACAGAGAAGCAGAAACTGGATGGAAGAAGGAGGTATAAGGCCAGTGCTGCTGGCACCCCTTGAAGGAGGTTTCATGCGCCTGTTTCAAATATTTGCTCCAGTGGCTGAGGCACAGAGTAAGAAGAGCTAGCTGGACCTCAGCAGCCACAAGAGGAAAGCAGATATGGAGCCAGGAACAACAACTACTACTTTCAGATTCACACACAGGAGAGAGCAACACACACATGACCAGGGAAAGTAGCTTCCAAGTTCTATTTTCCTCACCTCTTTCCCTCTGGAGTGAAGATATTTTTCAGCCATTCGTATGTCATGAAATACATTCCACTAGCTGGGACATCTGTTAGTGGCAAGAAAGAGGTGAATTAAAGTACATAAACTCTTCACCAGGCATGGTGGCTCACACCTGTAATCTCAGCAATTTAGGAGGTTGAGGGAGGGGGATTGCTTGAGGCCAGGAGGTCCGCACCTGGCCTGAATTATTAGTAAAATTTTTTTTAATTGGGTGATTTGGTTCAATTTATTTGCTTTCTAAACATTAGCCTACAGCAGTAATTTATGTAGACTAAAAAAGCATTAAAAAGAAAAAAAAATGCCAGGCATGGTAGCTCATGCCTGTAATCCCAGCACTTTGGGAGGCCGAGGCGGGTACATCACCTGAGGCCAGGAATTTGAGACCAGTCTGGCCAATATGGCGAAAGCCTTGTCTCTACTAAAAATATAAAAATGGGCCGGGCACAGTGGCTCATGCCTTTAATCCCAGCACTTTGGGAGGCCAAGGCGGGCGGATCACGGCCTGTCCGACATGGTGAAACCCCCATCTCTACTAAAAATACAAAAACTAGCCAGGCGTGGTGGCGGGCACCTGTAATCCCAGCTACTCAGGAAGCTGAGGCAAGAGAATCGCTTGAACCCGGGAGATGGAGGTTTCAGTGAGCTGAAATTGTGCCACTGCACTCCAGCCTGGGTGACAGAGTGAGACTCCATCTCAAAAATAAATAAATAAATACAAAAATGGCTGGGCGTGGTCGCTCACATCTGTAATCCCAGCACTTTGAGAGGCCGAGGTGGGCGGATCACGAGGTCAAGAGATTGACACCATCCTGGCCAACATGGTGAAACCACATATCTACCAAAAATTAGCCAGGCATGGTGGCATGTGCCTGTAATCCCAGCTATTCAGGAGACTGAGGCAGGAGAATCACTTGAACCCGGGAGGTGGAGGTTGCAGTAAGCCGAGATCGAGCCACTGCACTCCAGCCTGGTGACAGAGCAAGACTCCATCTCAAAAAATAATAATAATAATACAAAAAATACAAAAATTAGCCAGGCCTGGTGGCACATGCCTGTAATCCCAGCTACTCAGGAGGCTGAGGCACAGGAATCACTTGAACCCAG
>NC_045435.1:87686255-87729731 GCF_002776525.5 Piliocolobus tephrosceles | reverse complement strand
GTCTCAAAAGAAAAAAAGGAAAAAAAAAATCCCTACAGATTTTTTTCTTTTAAAAATAGCATTATTATTATTTTATTTATTATTATTATTTTCTTTTTTTTTTTTTGAGACAGGGTCTCGCTCTGTAGCCCAGGCTGGAGTGCAATGGCGCAATCTCGGCTCACTGCAACCTCCACCTCCCAGGTTCAAGCAATTCTCCTGCCTCTGCCTCCTGAGTAGCTGGGATTACAGGCATGCATCACCACCCCTGGCTAATTTTTATATTTTTAGTAGAGACGGGATTTCACCATAGTGGTCAGGCTGGTCTTGAACTCCTGACCTCATGACCTGCCCATCTCCCAAAGTGCTGGGATTACAGGCATGAGCCACCACGCCCAGCTATTATTATTTTAATAGAGACAGGGTATCACTATTTCACACAGGCTGGTCTCAAACTCCTGGGCTCTAGTGATCCTCTCATCTCAGCCTCCCAAAGTGCTGAGATTACAAGTGTGAGCCACCACACCTGGCCCCCACAGATTTCTTGAATGCAGAAATGCCAAGCTTGGCACTAGACCCTTCAGGCATTCCTGAGAGGGTCCTTAGCAGCTACATCCTATTTGCAATAATCACTTTGCAGCTATGAGATGCTGCTCTGGGCCAAGTACTGGTGTAAGTGAGTACAAACACACATGATATAATTTCATTAAAGTTCCCTCAGCTGGGCTTGGTGGCTCATGCTTATAATCCTAGCACTTTGGGAGGCCAAGGCAGGTGGATCATCTGAGGTCAGGAGTTCGAGACCAGCCTGGCCAATGTAGTGAAACCCTATCTCTACTAAAAGTACAAAAATTAGCCAGGCATGGTGGCACGTACCTGTAACCCCAGCTACTCAGGAGGCTGAGGCAGGAGAGTCGCTTGAACCCGGAGGTGGAGGCTGCAGTGAGCTGAGATTGTGCCACTGCACTCCAGCCTGGTTGACAGAGCAAGACTCTGTCTCAAAAAATAATAATAAGGCCAGGTCCAGTGGCTCACACCAGTAATCCCAGCACCTTGGGAGGCCGAGGTGGGTGGATCACCTGAGTCCAGGAGTTTTAGACCAACCTGGCCAACATGGTGAAACTCCATCTCTACTAAAAATACAAAAAATTAGCCGGGCATGGTGGCATGTGCTTGTAATCCCAGCTACTTGGGAGGCTGAGGGAGGAGAATTGCTTGAATCTGAGAGGTAGAGGTTGCAGTAAGCCAAGACTGTGCCACTGCACTCCAGCCTGGGCAATAAGAGTGAAACTCCATGTCAAAAAATAAAATAAAAATAAGTAAAAAAATAAATAAGGTTCTCTCTGAGTGGTGACAGTCCATGTGGGCAACTGACATGCCCACAGTTATAAGCACAGTTGGTGTATCTGGCCTTCCTCTAAGCTGCCAGCTCAGGACAAGAGTGAGACTGTCTCTGCCTTTCCTACTGCCACTAAAACAGGACATACTTCTCAAAATCAGGGAGATGACCACTGTCCCCAAGTCACTCTTTCTTCCCACTCCTCCCCACAGCAATGATTTCTATCTACTTGTCACTCCCTTCCAACTGTGATGCCATGACTTCTACCCCTGCAAACGCTTGGGAAAGATGGAAGGTCCCCTCATCCTAATCTATGTCCATGCTGGCCAGGATGAGACACTTACTGCCAGTATTCTCAGAGATGTGACATGCATGGTGCTGAGGTTAATCTGGCAATCCAGGCAAGACCCTCTGCGGCAGACCCACCTCAGGTGACCTCTCCAGGTGACCTCAAGTGGAGGCCTCAAAGGTTACCTCGCATAAGGGTAAGCACAGTCCCTTTGTAGATGCCTCGGATCCCAAACTCCTGGTACAGCTTCTTTGCACAGTCCAAGGTACCAGTGTACTTCGTTTCTCCTGAAGAAGCCTGAATCTGGGAGGGAGGAGAGGATCATTAAGTCAGAAACAACATCAGAGTCACAGGCCCAGCAGGTTACAGGAGACTACAAAGTAAGTACGGCCATTCTGTGTTAGAGCAATGAAAGACTTCACTGTCAAATTGAGAAGTATTTGGAATGTGTGATCTTGGGGCAGGTACTATGAAATAAGGCTAGGTGAAAATATCAGAAAATATTCACATTGACTAGAAATAAAACCAACAGAAAATCTGAAAAACAAGTTGAGGAAGCCGGGCGTGCTGGCTCATGCTTATAATTCCAGCACTCTGGGAGGCCGAGGCAGGCAGGTCACCTGAGTTCAGGAGTTTGAAACCAGCCTGGCCAACATGGTGAAACCCTGTCTCTACGAAAAATATAAAAATTAGCTGGGCATGGTGGTGGGTGCCTGTAGTCCCAGCTGCTCAGGAGGCCACGGCAGGAGAATTGCCTGAACTTGGGAGGCAGAGGTTGCAGTCAGAAAACATATTGTACCACTGCACTCCAGCCTGGGTAATAGAGTGAGACTCTGTCTCAAAATTTAAAAATAAATAAATAAAAAAAAAATAAGTTGAGGAAATCTGTCAAACACAATAAAGCTATTTGGAAGGTCTAAAAAGGAAGCAACAAATACTTTAGTCATTCATTTATTCCTTCAATAAATACCGCCTGAAGACCAACTGCATTCCAAGCCTACCTGGTCATGAGGCTTGGTTAAGAAAAGGTGAACAGGGCCGGGCACGGTGGCTCAAGCCTGTAATCCCAGCACTCTGGGAGGCCGAGACGGGTGGATCACGAGGTCAAGAGATTGAGAACATCCTGGCTAACACAGTGAAACCCCATCTCTACTAAAAAATACAAAAAAAACTAGCCGGGCAAGGTGGTGGACGCCTGTAGTCCCAGCTACTCCGGAGGCTGAGGCAGGAGAATGGTGTGAACCCGGGAGGCGGAGCTTACAGTGAGCCCAGATCCGGCCACTGCACTCCAGCCTGGGCGACAGAGCGAGACTCCGTCTCAAAAAAAAAAAAAAAAAAAAGAAAAGATGAACAGAAAATTTCACTCAAGAGCTCTAAGTGCCCAGACAGGGGTCCTGTACAGAGAGGGCTCCTATGCAGAGTCAGAGGAGGGCCAACGAGAGGCTCCTACCCTGTCCCTCAGAGCAAAGAACCTGGAGGTAGGCAGGGGTAATCCCAGGAAAAATCTGAAAGACAGCTCCGTGCAGATTCTACACGGGAATCCTGCTTGTTCAGGGCCAAGAAGAATCAGAACACACAAGAGCATCAACCAAACAATAATTAAAGCTGGAAAGGGAGTTCAACTTTAACAGTTCCAAGGAGAAACACTTACAAATATATAAACCAAATAGTTTTTTTACATACCAGGATTAACCAGTTAAAAAATAATAGAAAATGCTGGGTACGGTGGCTCACACCTGTAATCCCAGCACTTTAGGAGGCTGAGGCGGGCGGATCACGAAGTCAGGAGTTTGAGACCAGCCTGACCAACGTGGTGAAACCCTGTCTCCACTAAAAATACAAAAATTAGCCAAGTGTGGTGGCGCATGCCTGTAATCTTAGCTACTCAGGAGGCTGAGGCAGGAGAATCTCTTGAACCCAGGAGGCGGAGGTTGCAGTGAGCCAAGATCGTGCCACTGCACCCCAGCCTGGGAGACAGAGCAAGACTCTGTCTCAATCAATCAATCAATCAATAAAGGAAAGGGATCCCATTCAAAATAGCAATAAAGGCCGGGCACAGTGGCTCACGCCTGTAATCCCAGAAGTTTGGGAGGCCAAGGCAGGCAGATCACCTGAGGCCAGGAGTTCGAGACCAGCCTGGCCAACATGGTGAGATCCCCATCTCTACCAAAAATACAAAACTTAGCTGGGCATAGTGACAGGCATCTGTAATCCCAGCTACTCAGGAGGCTGAGGCAGGAGAATCCCTTGAACCTGGTAGGCGGAGGTTGTAGTGAGCCGAGATTGCACCGTTGCACTCCAGTCTGGGTGACAGAGTAAGACTCTGTCTCAAAAAAAAAAAAAAAAAAAAAGGCAATAAAATATATGTGAATTAAGCAATAGGCTTTGTATAAATAAAACTCTAACATATCTGAGGATTACAAAATAAGAGGTCAATAAAAAGAGTCCTAATTCTAGTTGGGAAAAGTTTTCAATCAGAAAGATTTCTATTTTTCTAAAAATAATAAATTTAAGATAATGTCAATTGAGTATCAATGGGTTTTTTTGGTATAACTTCCCCAAAGGATCTGGACATATGTACCTGGTATGTCTGAGGAACAGAAGGGGAGGTCATGTGATCTGAGAATGCTGGAGCCAATTCACAATGACCTTGGGGGCCATGGAGGATTGGGCATGGGAATAACATATTTACAGAATCTTATCATTGTTATGTATGTATAGACTGTAAGAAGGGAAACAAGTAAAGAGGCCCTCACTGTCATCCAGGACAGTGATAAAGGTGGCCTGAAGCAGTATGGCCGCAATGGAGATGGTGTGAAGGGATGGATTTGGTATAATGTTGAAAACCAGCATAATTGCTCAACAGATGGAATCTAAACTGTGGGAGAAAAAGAGGAATTTAGGAGGACTCCTGGGCTATAAGTCTGAATAATTACAAGGATACTATTGTCATCAACTGAACTGAAAAATGCTGAGAGTAGAGGAGGTACGGGGAAGACCAGGAGTTCGGTTTTGTACATGATGACTTTGAGGCACCTATTAGCATCCACATAGAAATGTTGGATAAACTAGTCTGGAGTTCAGGAAAAGTCTGAGTTGGAGACATAATTTTTTTTTTTTTTTTTTTTGAGATGGAATCTTGTTCTGTCACCAGGCTGGGGTGCAGTGGCACGATCTTGGCTCACTGCAACCTCTGCCTCCTGGGTTCAAGTGATTCTCCTGCCTCAGCCTCCCAAATAGCTGGGACTACAGGCATGCACCACCACACGTAGCTAATTTTTGTATTTTTAGTAGAGATGGCCAGGATGGTCTTGATCTCTTGACCTCGTGATCCGTCCCCTTCAGCCTCCCAAAGTGATGAGATTACAGGCGTGAGACATGGCATCCAGCCAGAGATATAAATTTGAGTCATCAGCATAAAAATGGTGTCTAAAAGTCATGAGACAAGGCTGGATGCAGTGACTTACTCCTGTAATCTCAGCACTCTGGGAGGTTGAGGTGGGCAGATCACTTGAGGCCAGAGTTCCAGACCAGCCTGGTCAACACGGTAAAACCCTGTTTCTAAAAAAAAAAAAAAAAAAGTCACCCAAAATTAGCTGGGTGTGGTGGTGTGTGCCTGTAGTCCCAGCTACTTGGGAGGCTGAGGTACAAGAATCACTTAAACCCCAGAGGCCTGGGTTGCAGTGAGCTGATATCGCACCATTGCACTCCAGCCTGGGAGACAAAGCGAGACTCTGTCTCAAAAAAAAAAAAAAAAGAAAAGAGAGAACTAACCACTGAAGCGTAAAAGTCACCAGTGACCGGCTGGGCACAGTGGCTCACGCCTGTAATTCCAGAGCACTTTGGGAGGCCGAGGCGGGTGGATCACAAGGTCAGGAGATGGAGACCATCCTGGCCAACACGGTGAAACCCCGTCTCTACTAAAAATTAAAAAAAAAAAATTAACCAAGCATGGTGGCGCGTGCCTGTAATCCCAGCTACTCGGGAGGCTGAGGCAGGGAAGTTGCTTGAACCAGGGAGTTGGAGGTTGTAGTGAGCTGAGATCGCGCCACTGCACTCTAGCCTGGCAACAGAGCAAGAATCTGTTTCAAAAAAAGGAAAAAAAAAAAAAGTCACTAGTGACCTTGATAAAACCATTTATTTGCAGTTGTGAGGCAAAAGCCAGATTGGAGCAGGTTTAACAATTAGAGAAGAGGAACTGGAAATGGCAGGTAGAAAAAAAACAAGAAACAGGCTGGTGTGGCAGCTCACACCTGTAATCCCAGTACTTTGGGGGGCCAAGGTGGGTGGATCACCTGAGATCAAGAGCTCAAGACCAGCCTGACCAACAAGGCGAAACCCCATCCTTACTAAAAGTACAAAAATTAGCAGGGCGTGGTGGTGCGCACCTGTATTCCCAGCTACTCGGGAGGCTGAGGCAGGAGAATCGCTGGAACCTGCGAAGCAGAGGTTGCAGTGAACTGAGATCATGCCACTACATTCCAGCCTGGGTGAGAGAGCAACACTCCATCTCAAAACAACAACAACAACAAAAAAAAACAGAAACAACTTTTTCAAAGAGTTTTCGTGTAAGAGGGAGCAAAGTCATGAAGCATAGTAATTGGTGTGGAAAAGACTAGAGAGAAGTTTGTTTTTTTGAGACAAGGTCCCACTCTGCTGCTCAGGCTGGAGTACAGTGGCATGATTTCTGCTCACTGCAGCCTCAACTTCCTATGCTCAAACGATCCTGCCACCTCAGACTCCTGAGTAGCTAAGACTACAGAGGCATGCCACCACACCTATTTTTTTTCTTTTTTTGAGACAGAGTTTCACTCTTGTTACCCAGACTGGAATGCAATGGCGTGATCTCGACTCACTGCAACCTCTGCCTCCCAGGTTCAAGCAATTCTCCTGTCTCAGACTCCTGAGGAGCTGGGATTATAGGCGCCTGCCACCACGCCTGGCTAATTTCTTGTATTTTTAGTAGAGATGGGGTATCATCATTTTGGCCAGGCTAGTCTTGAACTCCTGACCTCAGATGATTCACCCGCCTCGGCCACCCAAAGTGCTGGAATTACAGTTGTGAGCCACCATGCCTAGCCCACATCTGGCTAATCTTTCTATTTTTTTTGTAGAGATGGGGTTTTGCCACGTTGCCCAGGCTGGTCTCAAACTCCTCAGCTCAGGTGATCCATACACCTCAGCTTCCAAAAGCGCTGAAATTATAGGCGTGAGACACCATGCCCAAAGTTTTTTTTTTTTTTTTTTTGAGATGGAGTTTCGCCCCTGTTGCCCAGGCTGGAGTGCAGTGGCGAGATCTCGGCTCACCACAACCTCTGCCTCCCGGATTCAAACGATTCTCCTGCCTCAGCCTCCCAAGTCGCTGGGGTTACAGGTATGCACCACCATGCCTGGCTAACTTTTTTTTTTTTTTTTTGTATTTTTAGTAGAGACGGGGTTTCTCCATGTTGGTCAGGCTGGTCTTGAACTCCCAACCTCAGGTGATCCACCCACCTTGGCCTCCCAAAGTGCTGGAATTATAGGCATGAGCCACCGCACCTGAAGTTTGGTTTTTTCTTTTCTTTTTCTTTTTTTTTTTGAGATAGAGTCTTGCTCTGTTGCCCAGGCTGGAGTGCAGTGGCACGATCTCAGCTCACTGCAAGCTCCGCCTCCTAGGTTCATGCCATTCTCCCGCCTCAGCCTCCCAAGTAGCTGGGACTACAGGCACCCGCCACCATGCCCAGCTAATTTTGTTTTTGTATTTTTAGTAGAGATGGGGTTTCACCATGTTAGCCAGGATGGTCTCGATCTCCTGACCTCATGATCTGCCAGCTTCGGCCTCCCAAAGTGCTGGGATTACAGGAGTGAGCCACCGCACCTGGCCCAAAGTTTGTATTTTTAAGATGAAAAATGCAAGCATGTTTATGCCTTTATTCCCGACGAGAATGATCAAGTGGAGAGCAAAAACTGATGTCAGTGGCTGAGGGGAAAAAAAAAAACAATGTCTGTGTCTGGGCAAGAGGGGATGGGATCCAGTGCACAAAGAGGCCTGGGATCAAGCAGAAGCACAGGTCATCCTTGATAGAAACAAGCAGGGCGGCCGGGCAGGGTCGCTCTTTTTGTTAGCCAGGCCGGGTGACACCTGTAGTGCTAGCTAATAGGAGGCTGAGGCAGGAAGATCACTTGAACCCAAGAGTTTGAGGCTGCAGTGAGCCATTATCAGACCACTACACTCCAGCCATGCAGCAGAGCAGCAAACAAGCAGGGTGAGACTCTGTCTCTAGAAAAAAGAGAAAGAGGCCGGGCGCGGTGGCTCAAGCCTGTAATCCTAGCACTTTGGGAGGCCGAGATGGGCAGATCACGAGGTCAGAAGATCGAGACCATCCTGGCTAACACGGTGAAACCCCGTCTCTACTAAAAAATACAAAAAAACTAGCCGGGCAAGGTGGCGGGCGCCTGTAGTCCCAGCTACTCATGAGGCTGAGGCAGGAGAATGGTGTAAACCCGGGAGACGGAGCCTGAGGTGAGCTGAGATCCGGCCACTGCACTCCAGTCCAGGCGACAGAGCGAGACACCGTCTCAAAAAAAAAAAAAGAAAAAAGAGAAAGAAGAAAAGAAGCCAGGCATGGTGGCTCATACCTGTAATTCCAGCACTTGAGGAGGTCAAGGTGGGCAGATTGCTTGATCCCAGGAGTTTGAGACCAGCCTGGGTAACAAAGGAAGAGCCTCTCTCTACAAAAAAACTAAAAAATTAGCCAGGCGTGGTGATCATGTCTATAGTCCCAGCTACCCAGGGGCTAGGTAGAGAGGATTGCCTGAGCCTGGGAGATCAAGCTACAGTTAGCTGTGATCCTGCCTCTGCACTTCAGCCTAGGTATCGCCTCAAAAAAGAGGAAACAGGCTTGGCATGGTGGCTCTGGCCTATAACCCCAGCACTTTGGGAGGCCAAGGCAGATGATCACCTGAGGTCAGGAATTTGAGACCAGCCTGGCCAACATGGCGAAACCCAATCTACCACAAAATACAAAAATTAGCCAGTGGTGATGGCATGAACCTATAGTCCCAGCTATTTGGGAGGATGAGGCAGGAGAATCGCTTGAACCCAGGAGGCGGAGGTTGCAGTGAGTGAGCCAAGATCACACACCTAGGCAAGAGAGTGACACCCTGTCTCAAAAAAAAAAAATTTCTTAAATAAAACTGTCCCTATTTCCAAATGACATGGTTGTCTATGTAGGAAATCCCAAGGAATCTTAAAAAAAAAATCATGGAACTAATAAGGAAGTTCAGAAGGTTGTAGGATACAAGATTATACAAAAATCAATCGTGTTTCCCAAACAAGTAATGAATATGTGGACAACCAAATAAAATTATAGTATCATTTACAATACCATTTTACAAGGCAAACAGAAAAAGAAACACTTAGGTGTAAATGTAAGAAAACCTGTACAGGGTTTATGTGCTGAAAACTAACTACACAATGCTGATGAAAGAAATCAGATTTCTTTTTTTCTTTTTTTTTTCTTTTGAGACAGTATCTCAACTTTGTCATCTCCTGGGTTCAAGCTATCTTCCCGCCCTAGATCACCACGTAGCTGGGACTACAGGAACGCAACACCACGCCCAGCTAATTTTTTTTTTTTTTAAGAGATGGGGTTTCACTATATTGTCCAGGCTGGTCTCAAACACCTGAGCTCAAGCGATCCACCTACCTTGGCCTCCCAAAGTGCTAGGATGACAGGCCACCAAGTGTGGCCAGAAATCAGATTCCTTTTTTTTTTTTTTTGAGATAGGGTCTCACTCTGTCACCCAGGCTGGAGTGCAGCGGCGTGATCTCGGCTCACTGCAACCTCCACCTCCCAGGTTCAAGTGATTCTCGTGCCTCAGCCACCAGAGTAGCTGGGATTACAGACCTGCAACACCATGCATGGCTAATTTTTGTATTTTTATTAGACACAAGATTTTGCCATATTGGCCAGGCTGGTCTCAAACTGCTGGCCTCATGTGATCCACCTGCCTCAGCTTCTCAACATGCTGGGATTATAGGTGTGAGCCACTATGCCTGGCCAGAAATCAGATTTTTAAATAAATGGAAAGATATACCATTCTTCCTGGATTGGAGGATTCAAAATAATAAAGGTGTCAATTCTGCCCGAATTGATCTATACATTTAACATAATTCCTATCAAAATATCAGCAAGATTTTTCTAAATTTTCTAAATTATCCTACAATTTATGTGGAAAGGCAAGGGAATAGAAAATTGTTCTAGGAGGCTAGAACAATTTAAAAAAAAAAGAGAATCGAGTGAGAGGAATAAGTCTGTTGAATTTCAAAGTTTATTATACATGGCTATAGTTATCAAGACTATGTGGTGTTGGTGAAGAGACAGACATATAGATAAATGGAGTACAATAGAGAAACAAGGCCAGGCACAGTGACTCATGCCTATAATCCCAGCATCTAGGAGGCTGAGGTGAGTGGATCACCTGAGGTCGAGAGTTCACGACCAGCCTGACCAACGTGGGGAAACCCCATTTCTACTAAGAATACAAAATTAGCCTGGCATGGTGGTGCGTGCCTGTAATCCCAGCTACTCAGGAGAGTGAGGCAGAATAGCTTGAACTCAGGAGGCAGAGGTTGAGGTGCGCTGAGATCACACCATTGCACTCCAGCCTGGGCAACAAAGAGTGAAACTCCATCTCAAAAGAAAAACAGAGAGAGAGAGAGAGAGAGAAACAGATCATACAAATATGCCCAATTGATTGGTTTTTTTTGAGATAGGGTCTCACTCCTTCACCTAGGGTTTAGTGTAATGGCGCAATCCTGGCTCATTGTAGCCTTAACTTCCCGGGTTGATCCTCACACCTCACCACCCCCAAGTAGCTGGGACTACAGGTGCATACCACCATGCCCAGCTAATTTTTTTTTTTTTTAAGAGATGGGGTTTTGCTGTGCCGCACAAGCTGGTCTCAGCCTCATGGGCTCAAGCAATCCACCACCTTGGCCTCTCAAAGTGCTGGAATTACAGGTGTGAACCGCTGTGCCTGGCCTGCCCAATGATTTTTTTTGTTTTGTTTTGTTTTGTTTTTCTTGAGACAGTATTGCTCTGTCGCCCAGGCTAGGCTGGAGTGCAGTGGCACAATCTTGGCTCACTGCAACCTCCACTTCTCAGGTTCAAGCAATTCTCCTGCCTCAGCCTCTCAAGTAACTGGGATTACAGGTGCATGCCACCATGCCTGGCTAATTTTGTATTTTTAGTAGAGCCAGGGTTTTACCATATTGGCCAGGCTAATCTCAAATTCCTGACCTCAAGTGATCCACCCATTTTGGCCTCCCAAAGCGCTAGGATTACAGGTGTGAGCCACCGTGCCCGGCCCCCAGTTGATTTTTTAAAAGATGTAAACACAATTCAGTGGAATGAAGACAGTCTTTTCAATAAATGATATAAGCGGATGTCAAAGGTAAAAGAAAAAAAAAAAAGAACTCTGTCCTACTACTCATATATTATACAAAAATTGGCCAGGCATGGTTGCTCACACCTGTAATCCCAGCACTTTGGGAGGCCAAGGCAGGAGGAATGCTTGAGCCCAGGAGTTTGAGATTAGCCTGAACAACATGGCAAGACCCCATCTTTACAAAAAAAAAGTTGTTTAATTAGCTGTTTTTGGTGGCACATGCCTGTAATCCCAGCTACTCAGGAGGATGAGGCAGAAGGACTGTTTGAGCGCAGGATGCTGAGGCTGCAGAGAGCCATGATTTTACCACCGCACTTCAACCTGGGCAATAGAGTAACACCTTGTCTCAAAAACAAAAACAAATTGACTCAAATGAGGTCACAGGCTTGAATGTAAAACATAAAATGATAGATAAAACCTGTAGAAGGCCCGGATGCGGTGGGTCAGGTCTGTAATCCCAGCACTTTGGGAGTCCAAGATGGGCAGATCACCTGACATCAGGAGTTGGAGACCAGCCTGGCCAATATGGTGAAACCCCGACTCTACTAAAAACACAAAAGCTAGCTGGGTGTGGTGGTGTGTGCCTGTAATCCCAGCTACTGGGGAGGTTGAGGCAGGAGAATCACTTGAATCTGGGAGGCAGGGGTTGCAATGGGCCAAGATCACGCCACTGCCCGCCAGCCTGGGCAACAGAGCAAGACTCTATCTCAAAAAAATAAAATATGCCAGGCGTGGTGGCTCATGCCTGTAGTCCTAGCACTTTGGGAGGCCGAGGTAGGTGGATCACTTGAGGCCAGGAGTTCAAGACTGGCCTGGCGGCTCGGCACAGTGGCTTATGCCTGTAATCCCAGCACTTTCGGAGGCCAAGGAGGGCGGATCACGAGGTCAGGAGATCGAGACCATCCTGGCCAACATAGTGAAACCCCATCTCTACTAAATATACAAAAATTAGCTGGGCGTGGTTGTGCATGTCTGTAATCCCAGCTACTCAGGAGGCTGAAGCAGGAGAATCACTTGAACCAGGGAGTCAGAGGTTGCAGTGAGCTGAGATCACACCACTGCACTCTAGCCTGGCGACAGAGCAAGATTCCGTCTCAGAAAAAAAAAAAGACCTACCTGGCCAACGTGGAGAAACCCCGTCTCTACTGCAAATACAAAAATGAGCTGGGCATGGTGGTGTGTGCCTGTAATCCCAGCTACTTGGGTGGCTGACGCAGGAGAATCACATGAACCCAAGAGGCAGAGGCTGCAGTGAAGAGAGTTCGCACCACTGCACTCCACCCTGGGTGACGGAGTGAGATAATGTCTCGAAAATAAAATAAAATAAAATAAAACTTGTAGAAAAAAAATACAAGAAAATCTTCAGGATCTAGGTTTAAGTAAAGAATTCTTAGACTTAGGGCAAGCGTGTTGGCTCATTCCTATAATCCCAGCACTTCGGGAGGCCGAGGCAGGTCAATCACGTGAGGTCAGGAGTTCAAGACCAGCCTGGCCAACATGGCGAAACCTTGTCTCTACTAAAAATACAAAAATTAACCAGGCATGATGGCGCATGCCTGTAATCCCAGCTACCTTCGAGGCTGAGGCAAAAGAATCGCTTGAACCCGGGAGGAGGAGGTCATGGTGAGCTGAGATTGTGCCATTGCACTCTAGCCTGGGCAGCAGAGCAAGACTCCATCTCTAAATAAATAAATAAAAATAAAAAATTAACTCGGCATGGAGGAACACACCTGTAGTCCCAGCTACTTGGGAGGTTGAGGCGGGAGGATCACTTAGGCCCAGGAGATCAACGTTACATTGTGCTATGATCACACCACTGCACTCCAGTCTAGGCAACAGAGTGAGACCTTGTCCGAAAAAAGAAAAAAAAAAAACTAAACTAGAGATACAACTACAAGAAAAACTCAACAATTGCATTCCTAGGCATTTATCCCAGAGAAATGGAGAAATGAAGACTTACTTTCTGACAAAAGCCTCTGTATACAAATGTTTATAGCATCTTTATTCCTAAAAACCTCAAACTAGAAACAACACAGATGCTGTTAGGTGGAAGAATAGTTAAATTATGATAATGATAATCCATACCATGACTACTATTCAGCAATAAAAATGAATGCAGTATTCATATATGTGATAATCCAAATGAATCTCTAGAAAATTATGCTGAGGGCTGGGCATGGTGGCTCATGCCTATAATCTCAGCACTTTGGGAGGCAGAGGCAGGAGGATCACCTAAGGTCAGGAGTTCAAGACCAGGCTGGCTAACAGGGTGAGCCCCCCCCCCCCCCCCCCTCCCAGCCCCCATCTCTACCAAAAATACAAAAATTAGCCGGACTTGGTGGTGCATGCCTGTAATCTCAGTTACTCAGGAAGCTGAAGCAGGAGGATCGCTTGAAACCAGGAAGCGGAGGTTGCAGTGAACCGAGACTGTGCCACTGTACTCCAGCCCGGGCAACAGAATGAGACTCCGTCTCAGAGGAAAAAAAAAAAAATTATACTGAGTTTATTTATTATTTATTTATTTTTGAGACAGAGTCTCACTCTGTTGCTCAGGCTGGAGTACAGTGGCGTGATCTCGGCTCACTGCAATCTCCACCTTCCAGGTTCAAGCAATTCTCTACCTCAGCCTCCCAAGTAGCTGGGATTACAGACGCCTGCTACCATGGCCGGCTAATTTTTGTATTCTTCATAGAGACGGGGGTTTTACCATCTTGGCCAGGCTGGTCTTGAACTCCTGACCTCGTGATCCACCCCCCCCCCCCCCGCCTCCCAAAATGCTGGGATTACAGGCGTGAGCCACCACGCTTGGCCTACTTATTTATTTTTTATTTTTATTTTTTGTTTATTTTTTCGCTTTGTCACCCAGGCTGGAGTACAGTGGCATGATCCTGGCTCACTGCAACCTCTGCCTTCCGGGTTCAAGCAATTCTCGTGCTTCAGCCTCCCGAGTAGCTGGGATTACAGGCATGCACCACCATACCCGGCTAATTTTTGTATTTTTAGTAGAGACGGGGTTTCTCCATGTAGGCCAAGCAGGTCTCGAATTCCTGACGTCAGGTGAACAACCCGCCTCGGCCTCACAAAGTGCGGGGATTACAGGTGTGAGCCACCGTGCCTGGCCAATGCTGAGTTTAAAATCCAATCCATGCTGGGCTTGATGGCTCATGCCTATAATCCCAGCACACTTGGAGGCCAAGGCAGGCAGATGGCTTGAGCTCAGGAGTTTCAAGCCCAGCCTGGGCAACATGGTAAAACCCCATCTCTAAAAAAATAAACAAAACTAGCAGGGCATGGTGACGCACACCTGTAGTCTCAGATACTCAGGAGCCTGAGGTAGGAATGGCTTCATCGCAGGAGGCAGAGATTGCAGTGTGCTGAGTCCAGCCACTGTACTACAGAGAAGGGCTGACAGAGAGCCAGACCCTGTCTCAAAAATAAAGAAAGAAATAAAAAAATTTAAAAAGCCAATCCAGGCCAGGCGTGGTGGCTTACGCCTGTAATCCCAGCACTCTGGGATGCCAAGGTGGGTGGATCACCTGAGGTCAGGAGTTTGAGACCAGCCTGGCCAACATGGTGCAACCCTGTCTCTACTAAAAATACAAAAATTAGCAGGACATGGTGTCAGGTGCTGTAATCCCAGCTACTGGGGAGGCTGAGGCAGGAGAATCACTTGAACCTGGGAGGAGGAGGTTGCAGTGAGCCAAGATCGTGCCATTGCACTCCAGCCTGGGTGATAAGAGCAAGACTCCATCTAAAAACAAAAAACAAAAACAAAAACAAAAAACAAGCCAATCCAAAGACTTTATATACTGTACGATTCCATTCATATAACATCGTTGTTCTGTATTGTTTGGTTTTTCTTTTTGAGATGGAGTTTTGCTCTTGTTGCTCAGGCTGGAGTGCAATAGCATGATCGTGGCTCACTGAAAACTCTGCCTCCTGGATTCAAGTGATTCTCCTGCCTCAGCCTCTCAAGTAGCTGGTATTACAGGCATGCACCACCACTCCTGGCTAATTTTTGTATTTTTAGTAGAGACGCGGTTTCACCATGTTGGTCAGGTTGGTCTCGAACTCCTGACCTTAGGTGATCTGCCCACCTCGACCTCCCGAAGTGCTAGGATTACAGGCATGAGCCACTGCACCTGGCCCCCAGGCTGGTCTTTAACTCGTAGGCTCAGGCAATCCTCGCACCCTGGCCTCCCAAAATGCTAGGATTATAGGTGTGAGCCACTGCACCCGACCCTGAAGCCTCTACAAAGGGTGAAAGGACATAAAAATGTACATGAAATTATAAACTGAAAGGAAAAAGCTAGCTATTTCCCCTCCAATCACAACCTTACCTGTAATAAGCACTTGATCCGTTCTCCAGGAGTCATGATTCCTGTGGTGAATACACCAGATAACATCCCAGCTGCAAACAGCTGGGGATAGCTGCATTGAAAACAAAAACCAGAAGCAAGCACCTGTGACTAACCACTGAGGACAGAGGCCAATCCCAGCAAAAAGGACAGTTTTGTAAGAAAAAAATAAGTACTTGGACTGGGTAGAAGCCTAGCCACAAATGAATTAGATTTCGCACAAAAACTCAGTTCTAGGTATATTTTAATGTCAAATTTCCCAGAGCAAGGGTCTCAGTGGCAAGAGCAATGGGAGTCTGGTCACAAGGCCCACCCCATGCGGTGTACGCTCTGAATCCCTGACCTGTAAGAGAAGTTTTATAGTAAAACACAGTTTCTATCCATGCGCCTGCCAGGCACAGTGACTATGGACAAGTGTCCAGGCCTCTCTGAGCCTCAATTCCCCATAGTTAATGTGCTGGGGTTTTTGAGGGGGAATTCTCTAACCCAAGATCTGGACTTTAACCTCCCCCAGTAGTTCCCCTCCAGTCTCACTTCCCCTGGATTACCAAGGGCCTGAGAACACTCTAAGCCAAGACTCAAGCAGGACAGCTTCAAGGCCAAGGAGGATGGCTGTGGCCACCTCTAAAGGCTAAGGGATAGCCAAGTCAACTGCATGCAATGTGCTGTAAGATGCTGAGAAAGGACCAGACAGGGACGATACCCAGGCAGGCATGACAGGTCCTGTGGCCCCTGTACAGGGAAACAGTCCCCCAGTGGCAAGAGGTATGGGTCTTCACTCTGGCCCCCACAGAATGAACAACCCTGAGTATAAACAGCAGTCTGAGGCTCCTACCCATCTAACACCCCAAGCTGTCTGTGCCACCTCTGGCATCTCCTTTTCTTTTCTTTTCTTTCTTCTTTTTGTTTGTTTGTTTGTGTTTGTTTTGAGACACGGTCTCACTCTGTCCCCAGGCTGGAGTGTAGTGAAGCAATCTCAGCTCACTGCAACCTCCACCTCCTGGGTTCAAACAATTCTGCTGCCCCAGGACCCGAGTAGCTGGGATTACAGGAACCTGCCACCACACCCAGCTAATTTTTGTTTTTTCAGTAGCAACGGAGTTTCACCATGTTGGCTAGGATGGCCTCAAACTCCTGACCTCAAGTGATCCACTCACTTCGGCCTCCCAGGGTGCTAGGGTTACAGCATGAGCCCCTGTGCCCAGCCCTTTTTTTTTTTTTTTGAAACAGAATCTTGCTCTGTTGTCCAGGCTGGAGTGCAGTGGCACAATCTCAGCTCACTGCAACCTCCACCTACTGGGCTCAAGTGACCTTCCCACCTCAACCTCCTGAGTAGCTGGGACTACAGGCAAGGCTGGCTGATTTTTGCATTTTTGTAGAGACAGAGTTTCATCATGTTGCCCAGATTGGTCTCGAACTCCTGGGCTCAAGTGATCCTCCTGCCTTGGCCTCCCAAAGTGCTGGGATTACAGGCGTGAGCCACCATGCCTGGCTACCTCCTTTTCTTTCTGGGATTAGCAATACCAGCATGGTTTCGAGGCAATGGGGCACAAAGTTACATTCAGCATTTCAACAGAGTCCCACAACTTAGCAACTGTTACTGAAAAGCTTCACATATTGTCCTAAGCTTCAGTGCACTCTTGACCCCAAGCCTCCAACAACAGAGCCTTCAGGTCAGTCCCATCCAGCAAGGAGCTTATGAACAGATGCCAAATGGGGGTAGAGGGACATCCACTATAAAGAGTTCACTCCAGGCAGGGCACCAGTTTCAACAGCCCTATTTCTCCCTGCATTTACCCCAGGCAGGGCTCATGCATCTACCTCAGGCACATAGCCAAGGTGACTGTTGAACAGTCAAGAGACTTGCTTTCCAACACAGCCATCTTCACAGTCCCAGTTCACATGGCTATCCCTGAGGAATCCTCTCAGCAACTAAATTCTCCCTATGAGACCAACATGCTCCATTTTCCCCATAATGCCCAACCCTAGGCTCAGCAAACCTCATCTCTTGGGACTGGAGACTGTCTCTGAATAGGATCTCTGTGTGTGCACAGGGCATCATGTGGACACTCAATGGCTGCCGGGCCTATTCTCCCACTCCCCACCCCCATCTCCATCCCAGGGAGGCACCTTTGAGAGCTGGACCCTCCTGGACTTCCACCCCAAGGCCCTGGTAACACTCCTTTCTATACCATCCCCAAACAGCATTACAGGGAGGTGAACACAGCAGGGGTGACAGGATTGTGGGAGTGGGGTCCTGAGTGTCTTAACTTTGTACAGTCAGGAAGACTGTTTCTCTGAGTGCTGATGTGACTGTACAGGAACACAGCCCATAGACCAAAGTACCAGAAGTGACCCCACAGGGGTCATGCATGGCCCTGATACATCCGTGAGCTGGCACATATGCTGAAAGACTAGGCGCTCAGGGCCGGGCACGGTGGCTCACACCTGTAATCCCAGCACTTTGGGAGGCCGAGGCAGGCAGATCACGAGGTCAAGGGATCGAGACCATTCTGGCCAACATGGTGAAACCCCATCTCTACTAAAAGTACAAAAATTAGCTGGGTATGGTGGCACTCGCCTGTAGTCACAGCTACTCGGGAGGCTGAGGCAGAAGAACTGCTTGAATCCGGGAGGCGGAGGTTGCAGTGAGCCGAGATCACGCCACTGCACTCCAGCCTGGCGACAGAGCGAGACTCCATCTCAAAAAAAAAAAAAAAAAGAACAGGCGTTCAGAGAGGACATGTGTCCGTGTGACACAAGGACTACCAATGGGCAAATGCAGCTCCAAAACAACCCCACTCACATTTCAGGCCACTTGCGGCTATTTATAGAATCTAGGGACATTCAGAGGGTCACAAGGATCCTAGAAATAGAGTTTCACTCTACAAGCACCTCCATCTACTTCCTAGACCCTCACTCAGTCTGCTGTGGCCTAGAGTGGTGACAGAATACAACTGCATGGCACCCTGGGCTTCCTCCCTTGAGCTCCCGGATCTGAGGGCAGGCCAGCCTTTGTAGCTCCTATACTGCCTATAGCCCCTCCCAGGGGTTAGCACCCTGCACAGCTCAGATTGTGGATACATTTTCACCCAATATTTCCACTCAGAATTCCCCTGCATCCTGAGAAGCCTCTGTTTTCACTACTTTGTAAATTCTGAACTATAATTCTGTCTCAGGTGCCTCTTCATACCCAAATCCAACTTCTTAAAGTTTATTAAAGGAAAACACATTAACTTATTCCACTTTAACACAGAAACCAATACCTGAAATCTTTATAGTCATATTAGCATGTTGTAAAAATGAAGCACAACAAAAGTTGGAACCTTCTCTTCTCTCAATCAGGTGATAGAAAGGCTGCTCTTGTCTTTAGGGCAGCACCAGGTGCTGCCTATGACATCTTACACATATTTAAGCATTCAGACCTCTCAACAGCCTCCTGAGGTTGGTATTACAAATCTCTCCAATAATTGATACTACCTTAGGCCGGGCGCGGTGGCTCAAGCCTGTAATCCCAGCACTTTGGGAGGCCGAGACGGGCGGATCACGAGGTCAGGAGATCGAGACCATCCTGGCTGATACGGTGAAACCCCGTCTCTACTAAAAAAATACAAAAAACTAGCCGGGCGAGGTGGCGGGCGCCTGTAGTCCCAAGCTACTTGGGAGGCTGAGGCAGGAGAATGGCGTAAACCCGGGAGGCGGAGCTTGCAGTGAGCTGAGATCCGGCCACTGCACTCCAGCCTGGGTGACAGAGCGAGACTCCGTCTCAAAAAAAAAAAAAAAAAAAAATTGATACTACCTTATAAAAGAAATATGAAAAACTGGTCAGGTGTGGTGGCTCACACCTGTAATCCTAGCACTTTGGGAGGCCGGCTAGTTTTGGCTTGGCTCCAGGAGTTCAAGACCAGCCTGGGCAAGATAATGAGACCTGCCCCCATTTCACAAAAAAATGTAAAAATTAGCCCAGAGTGGTGGTGTGTGCCTGTAGTCCCAGCTACTCAGGAAGCTGAGGCAGAAGAATCACCTGAGCCCAGGAGTTCAAGGTTTTAGTGAGTCATGATTGCACCACTGCATTCCAGCCTGGGTGACAAACAAAGACCCCATCTCGAAAACTCAAGTACTTGGGCCAGGCGCAGTGACTCATGCCTGTAATCCCAGCACTTTGGGAGGCCAAGAAGTGCAGATCACAAGGTCAGGAGATCGAGACCATCTTGGCTAACATGGTGAAACTCCATCTCTACTAAAAATACAAAAAAAAAAAAAAAATTAGCCGGGCGTGGTGGTAGGTGCCTGTAGTCCCAGCTAGTAGGGAGGCTGAGGCAGGAGAATGGCGAGAACTGGGGAGGCGGAGCTTGCGGTGAGCCGAGATTATGCCACTGCACTCCAGCCTGGGCAACAGAGCGAGACTCAGTCTCAAACAAAAAATAAATTAAAAATTTAAAAAATTTAAAACTCAAGTACTCCTTCATGTATAACTCCCAGGAGTTGGGCCAGGTGCAGTGGCACACGCCTGAAATCCCAGCATTTTGGGAGGCTGAGGCAAGTGGATCACCTGAAGTCAGGAGTTAGCGAGCAGCCTAATGTGGTGAAACCCCCTGTCCACTAAATACAAAAAAAATTAGCCAGGTGTGGTGGCACATGCCTGTAATCCAAGCTACTTGGGAGGCTAAGACAGGAGAATTGCTTGTACCTGGGAGGCGGAGGTTACAGTGAGCTGAGATCATGCCATTGTACTCCAGCCTGAGCAAAAAGAGCAAAACTCTGTCTCAGAGAAGAAAGAAAAAAAAAACTCCCAGGAGTCAGGCTTATGGGCCCAGGAGGACCCACCAAGGTTCTTTTTTTTTTTTTTTTTTTTAGACGGAGTCTTGCTCTGTTGCTCAGGTTGGAGTGCAGTGGTGCCATCTCGGCTCACTGCAACCTCCGCCTCCCAGGTTCAAGCGATTCTCCTGCCTCAGCCTCCCAAGTAGCTGGGACTACAGGAGCCCGCCACAGTGCCCAGCTAATTTTTTTGTATTTTTAGTAGAGACAAGGTTTTGCCATGTTGGCCAAGCTGGACTCGAACTCCTGACCTCAGGTGATCTACCCGCCTCAGTCTCCCAAAGTGCTAGGAATACAGGTGTGAGCCACCGTGCCCTGCCCAAGTTTCTTTAATTTAACCCATGTCACACTACCAGGCAGAACAGCGAGTGCTCCTGAGCTGTAAGTACTCACCTGAGCGCATCTTCTGGGTGTTTCTGTTGTAGTTTCTTCCCCAAACCAAACCCAGCGAGTGCTCCTGACCTGTAAGTACTCACCTGAGCACATCTTCTGGGTGTTTCTGTTGTAGTTTCTTCCCCAAACCAAACCCAAAGAAGCACACAGCAAACATGGGAGTGACCCCGATGATAGGGGCAGCCATTCCCCGATATAGCCCCCTGATGCCCTGCAAGGAATCACAGAAGCAGAAGCTGTTTACAGACACCACCACCTTTTAAATCACTGAAAGAGGAAAGCAGTGTGTCCTCTAACCTGTGGCTTCCTTCATCTCTTCTTGAAGCAAGCAGAACTTTATTTTTATTTTTTATTTTTTTGAGACAGAGTCTCGCTCTGTCGCCCAGGCTGGAGTGCAGTGGCATGATCTTGGCTACTGCAAGCTTCACCTCCTGGGATCACACCATTCTCCTGCCTCAGCCTCCTGAGGCGCCTGCCACCACGCCCAGTTAATTTTTGTATTTTTTTAATAGAGACAGGGTTTCACTGTGTTAGCCAGGATGGTCTTCATCTCCTGACCTGGTGATCCACCCGCCTCGGCCTCCCAAAGTGCTGGGATTACAGGCGTGAGCCACTGCACCCGGCCACAAGGAGAACTTTAAATGGAAGAATATCTCCCACATTTATCAGAAATAATTATCCTATTATGTATTGCTGGAGAAACTGAAGGCAGTTTCCATTCTCAAAGGCAATCTGTTTTTGTTTTGGGGATTTTTTTTTC
Source organism: Piliocolobus tephrosceles (assembly GCF_002776525.5). NCBI lineage: Eukaryota > Metazoa > Chordata > Mammalia > Primates > Cercopithecidae > Piliocolobus > Piliocolobus tephrosceles. The sequence goes on along the minus strand of NC_045435.1, from coordinate 87,708,363 downwards.
AGACAGGGTCTCACTGTGTCACCCAGGCTGGGATGCAGTGGTGCAATCACAGCTCATCACAGCCTTGATCCCCTGGGCTCAAGTGATCCTCCCATCTCAGCCTCCCAAGTAGCTGGGACTATAGGCGTGCGTCACCATGACCAGCTAATTTTTCTATTTTTTGTAGAGACAGGGTTTTGCCATGTTGCCCAAACTGGTCTCGAACTCCTGGGCTCAAGTGATCCTCCTGCCTTGGCCTATCAAAGTGCTGGGATTATAGGCGTGAGCCACTGCACCCGGCCAGCAATCTGCCAATATGTAGCATACTCTTCCACCTGGAAATTTTTTTGTGTGGAAAATCTATTGCAAGGAATTTACTCTAGGGAAATACTCAGAGGTGTAAAAATAACCTCAGGCATTTATAAGGTACCAAAATTTTGGGGAAAAAAAACAAAAGCTGCCAAATAGAAGATAAATTATAAACTCTATAAATCACATTATAACATGAGAAGAGATTATTAAGTTAAAAAAAAAAGGCTACAAAACAGGATACACGATGTGATCTACCTTCTTTGGGGTAAGATTACAAGTGATTAAGGAAATGTTTTAAATTTTCTAGGTATTAAGATGAGAATTTTGTTAGAACTGCACATCAATTTTCACTAGTACAGTTTAGTAATGAAAGGGAAGCTGAGCCTGGGCAGCATAGCAAGACTGTGTCTCTACAAAAACAAATACAAAATAAAAGTTAGCCAAACATGGTGGTGTGTGCCTGTAGTCCTAGGTAGTCAGAAGGCTGAGTTAGGAGAATAACTTGAGCCAAGAAGTTCAAGTCTGCAGTGAGCTATGATCTTGCCATTGTACTCCACCCTGGGTGACAGAGTGAGACCCCATCTCCAGGAAAAAAAAAAAAAGAAAGTGAATTATATAGTAACCAATAAATAATTAGACAGACAGACAAATACATAAATACCCTACCAAACAAGGTAGTAAACAAGGAGGAAGATTCAGGACCTGGGAGACCAGGGGGCCAGTCCAAGAGAGATGAAGCGGGTTTCTAGGATGGCACTGGGTGCAGTGGACCTGGGAAACAGTCAGTCCACAGCGGAGTACAGGACTCCAAAAGTGATGTTTGCAAGAAAAACACAACAAGGCCGGGTGCAGTAGCTCACGCCTGTAATGCCAGCACTTTGGGAGGCCAAGGAAGGCATATCACGAGGTTAGGAGACCAAGATCATCCTGGCCAATATGGTGAAACCCCGTCTCTACTAAAAATACAAACATTAGCTGTGTGTGGAGGTGCATGCCTGTAATCCCAGCTACTCAGGAGCTGAGGCACGAGAATCGCTTGAACCTGGGAGGCAAAGGTTGCAGTGAGCTGAGATTGTGCCACTGCACTCCAGCCTGGCAACACAGCAAAACTCCATCTCAAAAAAACAAAATTAAACTAAAACTAAAACAGAACGAAACAACACACACTAGAACAACAGAAAATAACTCCTTAGGCAGTGTGTAGCAAACCAAACAGAGAGGTACACTACAGAGCATTTAGGGTACAGAATGACAGAGACAGTGATTCAAAGACAAACAAACAAAAGATTTAACACAATTATTAACCCAATCCCAAGGGAAACAAAAAGTTACATAAGGAATGGAATGCACATCATACTTCATACTTAAGAGAAAAAATATATATAAAGTTGTAATCATGAAAATGGTAAATTGGATTAAACCACAAAGAGTGATAAAATCATATGGATGGACAGGGCAGAAGGAGGGGATAGGGAGTATAAGAGCTAAAATATAAAATAATCTACCACAAATAGGTAGTTAAACAATACATAAATGTATAAAATATAACAGCAATGTCCAGGCACAGTGGCTCACACCTGTAATCCCAGCACTTTGGGAGGCCGAGGCAGGCAGATCTGAGGTCGGGAGTTCACGACCAGCCTGACCAACATGAAGAAACCCCGTCTCTACTAAAAATACAAAATTAGCCAGGCGTGGTGGCACATGCCTGTAATCCCAGCTACTAGGGAGGCTGAGGCAGAAGAAAGGCTTGAATCTGGGAGGTAGAGGTTGTGGTGAGCCGAGATTGCGCCATTGCTCTCCAGCCTGGGTCACAAGAGTAAAACTCTGTCTAACACAGTGAAACCCCGTCTCTACTAAAAAATACAAAAAACTAGCCAGGCAAGGTGGCGGGCGCCTGTAGTCCCAGGTACTCGGGAGGCTGAGGCAGCAGAATGGCGTGAACCTGGGAGGCGGAGCTTGCAGTGAGCTGAGATCCAGCCACTGCACTCCAGCCTGGGCGACAGAGCGAGACTCCGTCTAAAAAAAAAAAAAACTCCATCTCAAACAAAAAAATAAATAAATAAAAATAATAGTAAATGTGTATTATGTAGATAGGTGGGAACAGCATAAACAACTGAAAAAATTGAAAGTAGTTGCCTCTGGAGAACGAAGGAAAGAGATAAATACCACTTTGTTACTTTGTTATAAGCTTCTCAGTAACAAATGAAGAGGCCGGGCGAGGTGGCTCAAGCCTGTAATCCCAGCACTTTGGGAGGCCGAGGCGGGCGGATCACGACGTCAGGAGATCGAGACCATCCTGGCTAACACGGTGAAACCCTGTCTCTACTAAAAATACAAAAAACTAGCCGGGCGCGGTGGCTCACGCCTGTAATCCCAGCACTTTGGGAGGCCGAGGTGGGCGGATCACGACGTCAGGAGATCGAGACCATCCTGGCTAACACAGTGAAACCCTGTCTCTACTAAAAACTACAAAAAATTAGCCGGGCGTGGTGGCGGGTGCCTGTAGTCCCAGCTACTCAGGAGGCTGAGGCAGGAGAATGGCGTGAACCCGCGGGGCGGAGCTTGCAGTGAGCCAAGATCGCGCCACTCCACTCCAGCCTAGGCAACAGAGTGAGACTCTGTCTCAAAAACAAAAAAAAAAAAAAAAAATTAGCTGGGCGAGGTGGCGGGCACCTGTAGTCCCAGCTACTCGGGAGGCTGAGGCAGGAGAATGGCGTAAACCTAGGAGGTGGAGCTTGTAGTGAGCTGAGATCGTGCCACTGCACTCCAGCCTGGGTGACAGAGCAAGACTCCATGTCAAAAAAAAACAAATGAAGTGCCTGTATCAGGGCCTATAATCCCAGGTACTCAGGAGGCTGAGATGGGAGGATCACTTGAGCTCAGGAGTTCAAGACCAGCCTGGGTAAAATAGCAAGACCCCATCTCAAAACCATTTTTTAAAAACAAATACAAAAACTTTTAAAGTTGATCCTTATAGAGAGTAGCAGGAGAATCAGGGTGAGGCTGCACACTGGGAAGGCTCCACAGACCCAGGCTGAAGAACTTGCCTCACTGCAGACCCTGGGTATCCAAACTTTCTTTTCAGAATCAAAGGAGCACAACTGTACCTGTCAGCATTCCTCCTAATTCCTGCAAAAGCCTAAACTGCTACAGGCTGCAGGTGGACTCCAAGAACAAAGTATAGAGGCAGTAAATGGGAAAAGGACAGAGATCTGAGGAAGATCTACAAAAGCAGCATATGACGAAGTCCACTCAAAGCCATTCCCACAGCTCCCTACATGAGCTAAAAGGATGAGCAGGTCCTGAGAGGTCAAGCCCATTCCTCCTGAACAACTTTTCTAGTCTTCCTTCCACTAGAATGGCCAACCCAGTTCCATGTAGCACAACCTACAGACCCCTGCCTGGCAGCTCCAGAGAGTAGAAAGCTCAAATCTGGCATAGCAAAAACCAGGACATGCACAAATATGGACTAAGGAAGCCTATTCAACTCTTCAAAGACTTGGGTTTATACAAGACATTCTCACCACGACTCCAGGACCCAGCACATTGCCCACCCCTAGGCAGGTGCTCAATAACATCTAATGACCAAGAAGCAGGTAAGCCTACCTTCCTTCTGTAAGGGTAGAGGACTCTGAGTGGACCTGAAGCCTAGAACCTCCATCAGACACTGATCAGACTCCACCCTAGACACTACAGATGTAAGGAGGAGGAGTTTAAAGAAGAAAGGACAAGGCCAGGTGCCACGGCTCACTCCTGTAATCCCAGCACTTTGGGAGGCCAAGGAGGGCAGATCACAAAGTCAGGAGTTCAAGAACATCTGGGCCAATATGGCGAAACCCCATCTCTACTAAAAATACAAAAATTAGCTGGGTGTAGTGGCAGGCGCTTATAATAGCAGCTACTTGGGAGGCTGAGGCAGGGAGAATCACTTGAACCTGGGAGGCAGAGGTTGCAGTGGGCTGAGATCGTGCCACTGTACTCCAACCTGGGTGACAGAATGAGACTCCACATAAAAAAAAAAAAAAAAAAAAGAAGACGAAGAAAAAGAAGAAAGGGCAGCCCAGGCATGGTGCTCATATCTGTAATCCCAGCACTTTGGGAGGCTGAAGCAGACAGATCACCTGAGCTCAGGAGATTGAAACCAGCTGGCCAACATGGCGAAACCCATCTCTACTAAAAATATAAAAATTAGCTGGGCATTGTGGCAGGTGCCTGTAATCCCAGCTACTTGGGAGGCTGAGGCAGGAGAATCGCTTGAACCCAGGAGGCGGAGGTTGAAGTGAGCCGAGATTGCACCACTGCACGCCAGTCTGAGTGGCAGAACAAGACTCCATCTCAAAAAAAAAAAAAAAAGAAGGGTAGCACCACCTCACTCAAGGAAGGTTGGGCAGGCACTGCCTCAAGATCTTCTTTCTAAGCCAGACGCAGTGGCTCATGCCTGTAATCCCAGCACTTTGGGAGGCTGAGGTGGGCAGATCACAAGGTCAGGAGTTTGAGACCAGCCTGGCCAACATGGTGAAACCCTATCTCTACTAAAAACACAAAAATGAGCCAGGCATGGTGGCAGATGCCTGTAATCCCAGCTACTTGGGAGGCTGAGGCAGGAGAACCGCTTGAACCCGGGAGGCAGAGTTTGCAGTGAGCTGAGATCGCGCCACTGCACCCCAGCCTGGGCAACAGAACAAGACTCTGTCTCTAAATAAATAAATAAATATTTTAAAACGATCTTTCTTCTGCACCCAAGTCCTACAGGAATCCTGGGAGCAACTTCTCCAAGGCTGAGTCCACCATTTATCATCACCCCCTTTTTAATCTGGATGACAACTACTTAGTTTCCGTATATTTAATCAAGGCTATAAATTTATAGAGTATAATAGAGTGTTTATATGAAAGTTATATTTTAGGGACAGGCACGCTGGCTCACGCCTGTAATCCCAACACTTTGGGAGGCCGAGGCGGGTGGATCACGAGGTCAGGAGATTGAGACCATCCTGGCTAACAAGAGAAAACCCCACCTCTACTAAAAATAGAAAAAATTAGCCAGGCGTGGTGGCGGGCACCTGTAGTCCCAGCTACTCGGGAGGCTAAGGCAGGAGAATGGCATGAACCCAGGAGGCGGAGCTTGCAGTGAGCCGAGATCATGCCACTGCACTCCAGCCTGGGCGACAGAGCAAGACTCCGTCTCAAAAAAATTAAAATAAAAAAGTTATATTTTATGCCGGGCGTGGTGGCTTACGCCTGTAATCCCAGCACTTTGGGAGGCCAGGGCAGGCAGATCACTTGAGGTTAGGAGTTTGAGACCCGCCTGACCAACATGGAGAAACCCCATCTCTACTAAAAATATAAAATTAGCCAGGCATGGTGGTGCATGCCTGTAATCCCAGCTACTCAGGAAGCTGAGGCAGGAGAATCACTTGAACCAAGGAGATGGTTCAAGAGGTTGCAGTGAGCCAAGATTGTGCCATTGCACTCCAGTCTGGGCAACAAGAGCAAAATTCCATCTCAAAAAAAAAAAAAAAAGTTATATTTTAGGAAGCAAAGGAAAAGATCTCAATGAGGTCGTTAAGTCCTGTGTTAATGAAGTTATTGTTATTATTGTTTGGACGAACGGAGGCAGGATGGTTCACTTCCGGGTTCTTCTTCACCACCAACTCTTCCCGTGTGTGCGAGAATGCAGCTGACGCCCGGGAAGGTGAAGATTAATCAGGCATGCACCAGGTGATGTCAATTCGAGGAGACCAAGATTTACCTGGTGGCACCTGCGGAGCCCCCCTCCCCCGACATGCCCGTGCCCCGCCTATCGCCCTTCCACTCCTAGAAAAGTCACTCCCAGCAGATGCACCCGGGGCGGGCTTTCTCAGCCCCCACTCTTGTCAGGACTGTATTAGAAACTCCGCCCCCCCACCCCCAGCTCCGGTCCCTGAAGCTAGATGACCAAAGAATAAATTTGCAGTTTTGCTTTTAGCCTTGCCTACTCGCTGGTTCTTTTGTGCCCACTCTGGTGGTCTTAGAAAAACAAATCAATTATTATTAATATTATTATTATTTTGAGACAGAGTTTTATCCTTTTTGCCCAGGATGGAGTGCAATTAGCCAGGCATGATGGCACACGCCTGTAATCCCAGCTACTCAAGAAGCTGAGGCAGGAGAATCATTTGAGCCTGGGAGGCAGAGGTTGCAGTGAGCCAACTTCATGCCACTGTACGCCAGCCTGGGCGACAGAGTGAGACCCTGTCTCAAAAAATATGTATATAATAATAACTCCAAACCAATTTAATGTCCCTGTCTAGGGGAACTAGAGACTCTGATAGCTTCTCTCAGTGTTTCAGGACTGGCTGACTTTTTCTTCAGACTTCATTCACAGGCACTTCTGACATGGATCCCTAACAAACTGATCCAGATGCAGGTGTACATTTTATTTTTTCTTTTTCTTTTAAATAACCAGCAGGTATAGGGTCAGGTGCTGAAGGGACATTGTGAGAAGTGACCAAGAAGGCAAGAGGTGAGCCCTCTTGTCACGCCCGTACAAGGGCCACTTAAGGGCTCCTTGGTCAAGCAGTAATGCCAGTGCCTGGGAAGGCACCCGTTACTTAGCCGACCATGAAAGGGAGTCTCCTTTCCTTGGAGGAGTCAGGGAACACTCTACTCCACCAGCTTCTTGTGGGAGGCTGGATATTATCCAGGCCTGTCCACAGTTATCCGGAGGCCTAAACCCCTCCCTGTGATGCTGTGCTTCAGTGGTCACACTCCTTGTCCACTTTCATGTTCCTCCCATACTCCTGGTTCCTCTTTGATCTCACTTTGTCACCCAGGCTGAGTGCAGTGGCGTAATCTTGGCTCACTGCAAGCTCCGCCTCCCAGGTTCATGCCATTCTCCTGCCTCAGCCTCCTGAGTAGCAGGGACTACAGGCGCCCACCACCATGCCCGGCTAATTGTTTGTATTTTTTTAAGTAGAGATGGGGTTTCACTGTGTTAGCCAGGATGGTCTCAAATCTCCTAACCTTGTGATCCACCCACCTCCGCCTCCCAAAGTGCTGGGATTACAGGCGTGAGCTGCCGTGCCCGGCCTGATCTTTCTTACAAGTGCATAGAGGAAAATGCTGACGTATGCTGCCTTCCCTCTCTGCTTCGGCTACCTAAAAGGGAAGGGCCCCACTGTCCCACGATCACGTGATTTGCTTGACCTTATCAATCACTTGGACAACTCACCCTCCTTACCCTGTCCCCTTGTCTTTTTTTTTTTTTTTTTTTTTTTGAGACGGAGTCTCGTTCTGTTGCCGAGGCTGCAGTGCAGTGGCATGATCTTGGCTCACTGCAAACTCCGCCTCCCAGGTTCATGCCATTCTCCTGCCTCAGCCTCCTGGGTAGCTGGGACTACAGGCGCCCGCCACTGCACCCAGCTAATTTTTAGTATTTTTAGTAGAGACGGGGTTTCAACATGTTAGCCAGTATGGTCTTGATCTCCTGACCTCGTGATCAAGCCGCCTCGGCCTCCCAAAGTGCTGGAATTACAAGCATGAGCTACCACGCCCGGCCGCCCCCTTGTCTTGTATTCAATAAATAGCACGCCCAGCCATTAGAGGCCACAAAAGATCTCCCGCGTCTTGGTGGTAGTGGTCCCCCGGGCCCAGCTGTTTTCTTTTTATCTCTGTCTTGTGTCTTTCTTATAATCTCTTATCTCCGCACATGGGGAAAACACCCGCTAAGCCCCATAGGGCTGGACCTCTCCCTCCTGGTTCAAGCAATTCTCGTGCCTTAGTCTCCCAAGTAGCTGGGACTACAGGCACATGCCACCATGCCCAGCTAATGTTTGTATTTTTAGTAGAGATGGGGTTTCACTGTGTTGGCCAGGGTGGTCTCGAACTCCTGAACTCAGGCAATCCACCGACCTTGGCCTCCCAAAGTGCTGGGATTACAGGCATGAGCCACAATGCTTGGCCTTTTTTTTTTTTTTAAGGCAGGGTCTCACTCTGTCACCCAGGTTGGAGTGCAGTGGTGCAATCTTGGCTCACTGCAACCTCTACCTCCTGATGGAGTGATCCTCCACCTCAATCACCTGAGTGGCTGGGACTACAGATGTACACGCGCCACCACGCCCATCTAATTTTTGCATTTTTTGTAGAGATGACACTCTCTACACGTTGCCCAAACTGGTCTTGAACTCCTGACCTCAAGTGATCCACCTGCCTTGGCCCACAAAGTGCTAGGATTAGAGGCGTGAGCCACCACGCCCAGCTCAGATGTACTTTTTCTTCCATTTCACATCTCAATTATTACTCACTAGTTCTCTGTGGTCTAAATTCCATCTTCCAAAAGAGAGAACCATTTTATTAGCTTGAGTCATCTATATAAAAGAGTAGCTAGAACTATCAGAGACTCCAAAGCAGATGACAACAGGGGGCACAGGATGGCGTGGTGAAGGAGCAGCAGCTGTAAGCCAGCTGACCAGCAGAACCACAGTTACCTTACTCTCCTTAGGGGTAACAAACCAACCCCATGAATGTGTTCTGAGTAAGAGGATGCCCAGCACCAGATACCAACCTCTCTAAAAAGAGTCTTCCGGAAACAGTCAAAGGTCCCAGAGTACATGGGAGGTTGTCCAGGCAAACTCGGTGGCTGTGTCTGCAGTCGGACCTGAAACCAGAAGTTAAAATGCAGTCACCTACCAGAATCAGAACTGCCTGTCAGCAGCAATGGCCCAACTGTCTACCAAACTGAACAGGAAAGGCTGTACCTATGTACATGTCTTTGGCATTCACTTAACCTGCTGGATTCAAACTTCTCTTTCATTAGTACTTCATTCCTTTTATTAGCAAATAATATCCCATTGTATGAATAAATCACATTTTGTATGCCTGCCTATTCATCAGTTGATAGACATTTGTGTTTTTCCTTTTTTATTATTATGAATAATGCTGCTATAAACATTTGTGTACAAGTTTTTTGTGTGGATATATGTTTTCACTTCTCTTCGGTATTGTATTGGTCAGAATACTCCAGAGAAACAGAACCAACAGGAGATATATATCAAGAGATTTATTATAAGCAATTAGCTCATACAATTATGAAAGTTGAGAAGTCCCAAGATCTGTAGTCAGCAAGTTTGAGACCCAAAAAGAACCAAAGATTCAGTTCAAGTCTGAAGGCAGGAAAAGACTAATGTCCCACCTCAAGTATTCAGGCAGGAGTTCCCTTCTACTTGCAGGGAAGTATCAGTCAGCCTTTTGGTCTACTTAGGCCTTCAACCGGATGAGGTCCACTCACATTAGGGAGGACAATTAGCTTTAATCAGTCTATAGATTCAAATATTAACATTCAAAACCACCCTCACAAGCACACTCAGAAAAATGTGAGACCAAATATCTAGGTACTCTGTGGCCTAGTAGAGATGACACACAAAATTCACCATCACAGGTATTTATCCACTAGCATAATTTCTAACTTATATGTTAACTCTTTTTAAACCTTTTGAGGAACTGCCAGACTGTTTTCCAAAGTCGCTGCACCATTTTATATTCCCATAAGCAGTCTAGGAAGGGTCCCAATTTCTCCATATCTTCAATACTTATTATCTTTACATATATATAATTCTTTTTTTTTTTTTTTTTGGAGATAAGGTTTCACTCTGTCACTCAGGCTGGAGTGCGGCAGTGTGGTCAATTGCTCACTACAACCTTTGACCTCCTGGGCTCACGCAATCCTCCCACCTCAGCCTCCCAAGTAGCTGGGACTACAGGTGCACACCACAACGCCAGGCTAATTTTTATTGTTTTTGTAGAGACAGAATCTCACTATATTGCTCAGGCTATATCTATCTTTTTTTTTAAGCCATCATAGTGGGTATGAGGTGGTATGTCATTGCGATTTTGATTTACATTTCCATGATGGATAATGACGTTGAACAACTTCTCCAACTTCTCACATGCTTATTAGCCCATCTTCTTCAGAGAAATGTCTATTTAGATCCACGGCTGGGTGTGGTGGCTCACATCTGTAATTCCAGCACTTTGGGAGTCAGAGGTGGAAGGATCCCCCGAGGCCAGGAGCTCGATTACAGAAAGCTGTGATGGTGCCACTACACTCCAGTTTGGATAACAGAGCAAGACCTGGTCGCTTTTTATTTATTTATTTATTTTTTTTTTTGAGACAGGGTCTCACTCTGTCCCCCATGCTGGAGTGCAGTGGTATGATCTTGGCTCACTGCAACTTCCACCTCCCAGGCTCAGATGATCCTCCCACCTCAGCCTCCCAAGTAGCTGGGACCTCAGGTGCATGCCACCATGCTTGGCTAATGTTTTTTTGCAGAGATGGGGTTTCACCATGTTGCCCAGGCTGATCTGAAACTCCTGGACTCATACAATCTGCCTGCCTCAGCCTTCCAAAGTGCTACAATCACAGATATGAGCCACCATGGCCAGCCAAGACTCAGCCTCTTTAAAAAAAAAGAAAAAAAGAAGAAGAAGAAAAAGAAAAGAAGGCCAGGCGCAGTGGCTCACACCTGTAATCCCAGCACTTTGGGAGGCTCAGGTGGGTCAATAACCTGAGGTCAGGCATTCAAAACCAGCATGGCCAACATGGCGAAACCCTGTCTCTACCAAAAATACATAAATTAGCCAGGCATGGTGGCATGCACCTATAATCCCAGCTACTTGGGAGGCTGAGGCAGGAGAATTGCTTGAACCCGGGAGGCAGAGGTTGTAGTGAGCCAAGATCGCACCTTTGCACTCCAGCCTGGGCGACAGAGTGAGACTCCTTCTCAAAAAAAAAAAGAAGATCCTTTGCCCTTTTTTATTTCTCTCTCTCTCTCTCTCTCTCTCCCTCTTTTTAAGAGGCAGGGTTGCCCGGGTGTGGTGGCTCATGCCTGTAATCCCAGCACTTTGGGAGGCCAAGGCGGGCGGATCATGAGGTCAGATCCAGACCATCCTGGCCAACACAGTGAAACCCCGTCTCTACTAAAAATACAAAAAATTAGCTGGACGTGGTGGCGGGCGCCTATAGTACCAGCTGCTCGGGAGGCTGAGGCAGGAGAATGGCGAAAACCCGAGAGTCGGAGCTTACAGTGAGTCAAGATGGCGCCACTGCACTTCAGCCTGGGCAACAGCGAGAATCTGTGTCAAAAAGAAAGAGAGACAGTTCTTACACTGTCACCCAGGCTGGAGTCTTTGCCCATTTTTAATTGGATTATTTCTTTTTTTTGTTTTTTTTTGAGGTGGAGTCTTACTCTATCACCCAGGCTGGAGTACAGTGGCTCAATCTCAGTTCACCACAACCTCCACCTCCTGGGTTCAAGTGATTCTCCTGTCTCAGCCTCCTGTGTAGCTGGGATTACAGGTGCGTGCCACCATGCCCGGCTAATTTTTGTTTTTTTTGTTTTTTTTTTTTTCAGTAGAGACAGTGTTTCACTATGTTGGCCAGACTGGTCTCGAACTCCTGACCTCAGGTGGTCCACCCGCCTCGGCCTCCCAAAGTGCCGGGATTACAGGCATGAGCCACCAGCCCGGCCCTGATAAATGTTTATTGTTGTTTTAAGTCACTAAGTTTTGGGGTAAGTTGGTTTTGTTTTTTGGGGTTTTTTTGAGACAAGGTCTTGCTCTGTCACCCAAGCTGGCATGCAGGGGTGCCATCTTGGCTAACTGCAGCCTTGAACTCCTGGGTTCAAGTGATCCTCCTGCCTCATTGGAGTAAACTGTTAAACTTCAATAGATAACTGATATATCCAGTTACTTTTGCAGTCTTTTTCCTGAATTTTGTTTTGTTTTGTTTTGAGACAGAATTTCACTCTTGTTGCCCAGGCTGGAGTGCAATGGCGTGATCTTGGCTCACTGCAACCTCCGCCTCCCAGGTTCAAGTGATTCTCCTGCCTCAGCCTCTCAAGTAGCTGGAATTACAGGCATGTGCCACCACGCCCAGCTAATTTTGTATTTGTGTACTTGTTTTTATTTATTTATTTATTTTTTTTTTTTGAAACGTGGCTTCACTCTTGTTGCCCAGGCTGGAGAGCAATGGTGTGATCTGGGCTCACCGCAACCTCTGCCTCCCATGTTCAAGTGATTCTCCTGCCTCAGCCTCCCAAGTAGCTGGGATTACAGGCATGCACCACCACACCCAGCTAATTTTGTATTTTTAGTAGAGACAGGATTTCTCCATGTTGCTCAGGTTGATCTCGAACTCCCAACCTCAGGTGATCTGCCCGCCTTGGCCTCCCAAAGTGCTGGGATTACAAGTGTGAGCCACCACGCCGGGCCTAATTTTGTACTTTTAGTAGAGACGGGGTTTCTTCATGTTGGTCAGGCTGCTCTCAAACTCCCAACCTCAAGTGATCTGCCCACCTCAGACTCCCAAAGTGGGATTACAGGTGTAAGCCACCGCACCCGGCCCTTCCTGGACGTTTTTCCTGCTCACTGTTCTGCTTCCAAATTCTTCTCAAGGTTGCTATTACACTAACCTTTCCAGAATATCATTTTTACCATGTTGTTTCTTTATTTCTTTAGAATCTCTTATTCTTGTATTTGTCAGGTCCTTCCATGTCACCATTTCTACCATTTTTTAAAATTTCTTTAGAATTTCTTATTCTTGTATTTGTCAGGGCCTTCCATATCAAACCAAGGAAGTCCCTCTCTGGGCAACAGAGGTGACATGCAAGTCTGAGGGGTTTATGAACACAACAGAAATGCCCAGAGGCCACCACACCTTTACATCCAAAATCCCTCATATTGTCCTCCCATAGTCAGGCATAACCTTCCCTAGTTAGTAGAGAGAGAGAAATGGATCAAAGCTTCTGACTAGACCGGGTACAGTGGCTCACGCCTATAATCCCAGCACTTCAGGAGGCCAAGGCAGGAGGATCACTTGAGGCCAGGAGTTTAAGACCAGCCTGGCCAACATGGAGAAACCCCATCTCTACTAAAAATACAAAAATTAGCCAGGCATGGTGGCACGCACCTGTAATCCCAGCTACTCAGGAGGCTAAGGCAAGAGAATTGCTTGAACTCGGGAGGTAGAAGTTGCTGTGAGCCAAGATCCTGCCACTGTACTCCAGCCTGGCTGACAGAGGGAGAGTCTTGGCTCAAAAAAAAAAAAAATAAAAAAATAAATCTGACTAATACCTTTTTGTGATTTTTTTTTTTCTTTTGAGACAGTGTCTCATTCTGTTGCCCAGACTGCAGTGCAAAGGCTCATTGCAGCCTCAAACTCCTAGGTACAACCAATCCTCCAGCCTCACCCTCCTGAGTAGCTGGGATTACAGGTGTGCACTACCATCCCCAGCTAATTTTTGTATTTTTTATAGACATGAGGTCTTGCCATGTTGCCAAGGCTGCCTTTTTGTGATTTTATACACACTTCATACCTCATACCTGTCTCATCAGGACATCAGCCATCCAACCAAACCAGCAAGAACATTAAAGTCCTTTGCAGGTGGTCTTTTTTTTTTTTTTTTTTTTTTTTTGAGAAGGAGTCTCACTCTGTCACCCAGGCTGGAGTACAATAGCGCAATCTCAGCTCACTGCAACCTCCACCCTGCAGGTTCAAGCGATTCTCCTGCCTCAACATCCCAATTAGCTGGGATTACAGGCGCCTGCCACCACACCCAGCTAATTTTTTTGTATTTTTAGTAGAGATGGGATTTCACCACGTTGGCCAGGCTGGTCTCGAACTTCTGACCTCAGGTGATCCACCTGCCTCAGCCTCCCAAAGTGCTGGGATTACAGGTATGAGCTCACCGTGCCCAGCCTAGGTGGTATTATTTTATAATATGATCCCCACTTGCAAGCCACACTCACCTTCACTCCTGCCTTCCCCACACCAGACTGTCTGGGTCTCCCTACTTCTTCAGTCCGAACTCAGCCAGCACTTGAATGCTTGTTCTAACGTATCACGTTCCATAGAGCCTTTTCATGCCCCACTCTGAAGCGTTGCAGCTTTTGGCTTGTCAGGACACACGGACCACAGCTCAGTTACACTATCTTGGACTTCCTTTTTCTCTTCTAAACCTTGGACCTCTGAAAGTAGCTTAAGGTCAGGCTTTGATTGGAGTCCACCTAGCTTACTAAGGCCAAAAACACAGCAGTCAGCAATTTGTGGTTTTGGTTTAAGCTAAAGAGAGGCTTTCTGGTTGCTAAATACACCAGTGAGCATTTAAGTTATTTGCACTTCAGTGCAGAGGTCATCCAGTCCTTCTTGGGAGTGACATCAAGGACAAAGATGATAGGAGCGACATTGGTATGTATGTATGTGTGTATATATATATTTTTTCTTTTTCCTTTTTTTTTTTTAAGGGTGGCCCCAGAGGCCTAGAACTAGTAAGATATCTGCCTATATGGACAAACAGCAGGAAGAAAGGCCAGATAATCGTCCCTCAGTAAACAGTGCTGCTTGGAATGACCACTGTCAGGGAAGCACTAACACAGGGCATTTACCATCAGCTAAATAAATATTTGATTTCATGTTGCACAATGACGTAGCCAGTCCAGCTACTTTAACCCTGGTCTTCCTACAGAATGACCCCAGTATGAGTTCTACCTCAGGGCAGCTCCTCTCTTAGATGAAAGGCAGCAAAGAGCTTGCTGCCCAAGCCTGCCAAGAGGAAGTGCCCACAAAACTATTTCGCTGTGGAGGAAATCTGACCCAACATCCTAACAAACCCCCTCACATGGGCTTCCAATCCTTTAAAACTCATGTCTGCTCCCCACAGGTCCACCCTGGCAATGACTTGTGAATTTCCTTCAAGTCTATGTCCAGAAATAAAGTGAGAAAACTTGGATGCAGCTTCGAGTGCTAAGCCATGGGGGATGGACTTTGGTCCTCCAGTAAAGCATTAATGAAGGTGTTGCAAGGGGAATAGTTGAGATATGATAAGAGGAAGACCAGAAAACAATCCCTGATGAATGTCCTCCCTCCCAAGCCTCAGTCTGACCATAGCTTCCTCATCTGGGAGTTGTGAGAACGTGGCTGGCCTTGTGCAAAGCTGATCACCTCGCTTTCCGTGGAAGGGGCTCGGTCACTGAGGTCATCATTGCTTCTCACAGGGATGCCTCTGCCCAGTAGGCTGAGCAGGCCACCGTTGGGTGACAGGCCGAAGAGTGTCAAGTATCTCCCCGGGCCGGGAAAGGTGCGAAAGAGATGGTTACTCTTGACCCAGGGGAATGTATCAAAGGACACCTCCAGAACAACCGCACCTGTCTTTAGTTGTCTTCCTGGGGCGGGCTTTACAGGGGACCTGCTTCAACCTTAATGATAATGTTAGAGTTGGCTGAAACCAGAACTATGGAAAGACGTTTTTTCTTTCCCATCCCTAAAGAAGTGGCGTAGGATCAGGAGAGACTGCGGGACAGGGAACTTTACATCAGAGCTCTTGAGAGGCAGTTAGAGGGTGCTCACTTTGAGCCGCCGCCTGGCTCTTTGGGGCGGAAGGTACAGCTTCCTGCCCACCCCTGAAAGAGAGATTCCCTAGACTTCTCACGGAAGCTCACACATGTCCCTCTTCTGCCCAGCGGCCGCGCCTCGCGGGGAACCAAGCTTCGCGCGCCCCGCCCGGGCCTCCTCCCCAAAGCCTGCGACCCAGCCTCCCGCACCTTGACCGTGTCGAGAGGGTGACCCACGAACACCAGGCACACGCCGCCAAAGCCGCCGGCCAGCAGGTTCTTGAGCGGGCTGATGGGTTTCGGCTGGTCGGCCATGGTTAGTCCGTCTGTAATTCAGTCTGTCAGTTCTCGGGCAGTACTGGCTTCGCAGCCCCGGCTGCAGTGCCGGCGCCGCCGACCTTTCACCCACTTTCGGGTGGGCGGGGCACGAGCCTGGGGCAGGTCGGGAGGAGGGCCCAGTGGACACTGTCGGGCTTCCGCCCGGGGCTGCTTCCGGTCTCGGCCCCGCCTCGATGGGCGCGGCAGAGCACAAAGCCGCATGGGCGGGGTTTGGGAGTGTTGGCAGACGGGCCTATTCCTCCAGGAAGCCTTCCCAGTCTTCAGTGTTTCCTCCTCTGAACTCCGGTTCATCTACTCACTCCAGAGAGATCAATTGCGCCCTGCCAAATACCAGGCGTCCTTCTAGGTGCTGGAGGCACCTCTGGTAGTACAACACACAGGTCCCTGTCCTCCTGGAATTTACAGACCATAGCAAAGATAAATAACCGAAAAATGCATGGTGTATCAAGTAGTAATAAGTACTACCAAGAAAAATTCAGGAAGAGAGTTAGAGGGCGTGTGGGACAAGTGATTTGCAATTTTAATTAGTTGAATAAGGGAGGGTTTAACTGAAAAGGTGACAAGATTCAAGACCTAAGATGAGAGAGGGAGTTCTGTTCATACATAACCGGGTAAAGGGTGAGGAACCTTCCACTCAGAAGAAAAAATGCAAAAGCCGTGAGATGGTCTGTGCCTGACATGTTTGAAAAACCACAGGAAGAGGGAGGGTAGTAGCTGATGAGGCGACAGAGGTTTTGGAGGCACTAGAAGACAGATTTGGGCCTGGTGTTATGACTCATGTTGTGCCACTGCACTCCAGCCTGGGCAACAAGAGCAAAACACTGTCTCAAAAAAAAAAAAAGTTAAAGGCCGGACGCGGTGGCTCATGCCTGTAATCCCAGCACTTTGGAAGGCCGAGGCAGGTGGAACACCTGAGGTCAGGAGTTCAAGACCAGCCTGGCCAACATGGTCAAATCCCATCTCTACTAAAAATACAAAAACTTGTCAGGCGTGGTGGCAGACGCCTATGCCTGTAATCCCAGTTACTCAGGAGGCTAAGGTAGGAGAATCGCTTGAGCCCAGGAGGCGGAGGTTGCAGTGAACTGAGATATTACCACTGTCTCTCCTCTGAAGGACGGAGAAGTCATTGCAGGGTCCTGAGTGGGGAGCAACATAGTCTGACATCGTTATCAGGATCCCCCTTTGATTACTGGGTGAAAATAGACTCCAGGGGGCAAGAAGAAACAAGGAGCCTTAAGGAGGCTAAAAGCCATGGCCAGAGATATTGACTTGCACCAGGGCATAACAGAGGAGGTAGTAAGAAGTGGCCAGAGGCTGGGCGTGCTGGCTCACGCCTGTAATCCCAGCATTTTGGGAGGCCGAGGCGGGTGGATCACGAGGTCAGGAGATCGAGACCATCCTGGCTAACACAGTGAAACCCCTTCTCTACTAAAAATACAGGTAGTGCGCACCTGTAGTCCCAGCTACTTGGAGGCTGAGGCAGGAGAATAGCATGAACCCAGGAGGCGGAACTTGCAGTAAGCCGAGATGGCGCCACTGCACTCCAGCCTGGGTGACAAAGTGAGACTCTGTTTCAAAAAAAAAAAAAAAAAAAAGGAAGTGGCCAGATTCTGAATATTTTCTAAAGAAAAAAAACATTTTAAGTTGTCAATTAATAGGATATAAGGTGGCCAGGCGCGGTGGCTCACGCCTGTAATCCCAGCACTTTGGGAGACCGAGGCATACAGATCATGAGGTCAGGAGATCGAGACCATCCTGGCTAACACGGTGAAACTCCATCTCTACTGAAAATACAAAAAAAAAAAAAAATAGCCCTGCGTGGTGGCAGGCACCTATAGTCCCAGCTACTCAGGAGGCTGAGGCAGGAGAATGGCATGAACCTGGGAGGCAGAACTTGCAGGGAGCCGAGATTACGCCACTGCAGACCAGCGTGGGAGACACAGCAAGACTCCATCTCAAAAAAAAAAAAAAAAAAAAAAAAAGAATTATGGGCCAGGTGCAGTGGCTCACACCTGTAATCCCAACATTTTGGGAGGCCCAGGCAGGCGGATTACGAGGTCGGAGTTTGAGACCAGTCTGGCCACCATGATGAAAACCTCTCTCTACTAAAAATACAAAAATTAGCCAGGCGTGCTGGCACATACCTATAATCCCAACTGCTCAGGAGGATGAAGCAGGAGAACTGCTTGAACCCAGGAGGCAGAGATTGCAGTGAGCCAAGATCACACCACTGCACTCCAGCCTGGGTGACAGAGTGAGACTCTGTCTCAAAATAAAAAAAAAAAAAATCATGCTAATGTTTTTGGCCTTAGCAACTAGAGAGGAGTCACCTTTACCTAGGTCAGGGGAGATTGGGGAGGAGCAGATTAGTAGAAGGGGAAAGCAAATTTTGGACATGTTGAGTTTGAAATTTCTATTAGAGATATTTCAGTCTGGCATTCAGAGGAGAGCCTTAGGCTAGCAATGAAATTTGACAGTCATCAGCCAATTTAGATCACCAAGGGAGTGAGTGGTGATTTAAAATAGAAGTTCAGAGATGGAGACTATCGTCCTTACACTGTTAGGAGATTAGGAAGATGAAAAGGGACTAGGAAAAGAGAAAACAACATAGAAGTGACCCTGGGTCACTGGGTCCTGGAACCCCTAAGAAAAGAGCATCAACTATGCCTGATAGGCAGACATAGCCACTGAATATAGCAATAAGGAATTCATTGGTGACATTAACAAAAACAGTTCCTGTGGCCAGGTAGTGGCTCACACCTGTAATCCCAGCACTTTGAGAGGCTGAGGCAGCAGATTGCTTGAGGTCAGGGGTTCAAGACCAGGCTGGCCAATATGGTGAAACGCAGTCTCTACTAAAATTACAAAAATTAGGCTGGGCACAGTGGCTCACACCTGTAATCCCAGCATTTTGGGAGGCCGAGGCAGGAGGATCACGAGATCAGGAGTTTGAGATCAGCCTTACCAAATGATGAAACCCCATCTCTACTAAAAATACAAAAATTAGCAGGCGTGGTGGCAGGCTCCTGTAATCCAGCCCAGGCAACAACGTGGAGACTCCATCTCCGAAAAAAAAAAAGATACAAAAATTAGTCAGGTGTGGTGGCGGGCACCTGTAGTCCCAGCTACTCGGGAGGCTGAGGTATGAGAATTGCTTGAACCCAGCTGGCAGAGGTTGCAGTGAGCCAAGATCTTGCCACTGCACTCCCGCCTGGGTGACACAGAGAGATAATATCTCAAAAAAAAAAAAGAAAAAATTGAACCTCATACTCAAACTAGCATCCAAGCAGGAGGATGAAACAATATCACTCAACTATGCAAACAAAAACGTAGGAAGTTGGCTCATTCCTGTAATCCCAGCACTTTGGGAGGCCAAGGTGGGTGGATCACGAGGTCAGGAGATTAAGACCATCCTGTATAACACAGTGAAACCCCGTCTCTACTAAAAATACAAAAACAAAATTAGCCAGGCATGGTGGTGGGTGCCTATAGTCTCAGCTACTCGGGAGGCTGAGGTGGGAGAATGGTGTGAACCCGGGAGGCGGAGCTTGCAGTGAGCCCAGATCATGCCACTGCACTCCAGCAACTCCAGATCATGCCACTACACTCCAGAGCAAGACTCTGTCTCAAACAAAACAAAACAAAACAAAACGTAGGAAGTTTGCTATGCATGGCTGGGCATGGTGACTCATACCTGTAATCCCAGCTCCTTGGGAAGCCAAGGCAAAAAAGAACACATAAAAATTAAAAAGCAAAAAATAAAACCAAAAAAGAAGACATGGCAAGCAAATAAATTTGTGAAATCTGAAATCTGTAGTTATCTTTATGATCATTGATGTTGAAGTTTGCTATATGTGGGAAGGGCGTGGTGACTGAAGCCTGTAATTCTAGCACTTTGGGATGCTAAGATGGGAGAATTGCTTGAGCAATTCTCAAGTTCAAGACCAGTCTGGGAAACATGGCAAGATGCCCTCCATCTTTAAAAAAAAAAAAAATTGGCCTTTTTTTTTTTTTTTTTTGAGATGGAGTCTGGCTCTGTTGCCCAGGCTGGAGTGCAGTGGCATGATCTCGGGTCACTGCAACCTCTGCGTGAGCCACCGCGCTTGGTGACCTTTTTTTTTTCTTTTTACTTGAGATAGAGTCTTGCTCTGTCGCCCGGGCTGGAGTGCAGTGGCTTGATCTCAGCTCACTGCAAGCTCTGCCCCCTGGGTTTACGGCCAGCCTCCCAAGTAGCTAGGACTACAGGTGCCTGCCACCTCGCCTGGCTAGTTTTTGTTTTGTATTTTTTAGTAGAGACGGGGTTTCACCGTGTTAGCCAGGATGGTCTCAATCTCCTGACCTCGTGATCTGCCCGTCTCGGCCTCCCAAAGTGCTAGGATTACAGGCATGAGCCATTGCGCCCAGCCTCCACTTTCTTTTTTCTTTTTATTTTTTGGGACAGAGTCTTGCTCTGTAGCCCAGGCTAGACTACGTGGCGTGACTGTGGCTCACTGCAACCTCCCTGCCTCCTGGGTTCAAGCAATTCTCCTGCCTCAGCCTCCCGAGTAGCTGGGACTGCAGATGCCTGCCACCATGCCCAGCTAATTTGTTGTATATTTAGTACAGACATGGTTTCACCGTGTTAGCCAAGATGGTCTCAGTCTCCTGACCTCATGATCCACCTGCATCCGCCTCCCAAAGTGCTGGGATTACAGGCGTGAGCCACTGCACCCAGCCAAGCCTCCACTTTCTTTTTCTTTTTCTTTTGTTTTGTTTTGAGACAGAGTTTTGCCCTGTCACCCAGGCTGGAGTGCAATGGTAAGATCTGGGCTCACTGCAAGCTCCACCTCCTGGGTTCACAGGATTCTCCTGCCTCAGCTTCCCCAGTAGCTGGGATTACAGGCGCCCGCCACCATGCCGAGCTACTTTTTGTGTTTGTAGTAGAGACGAGTTTCACCATGTTGACCAGTCTGGTCTCCAACTCTTGACCACGTGATCCACCCACCTTCGCCTCCCAAAATGCTGGGATTACAGGCGTGAGCCACCATGCACAGCCTCGTCCATTTTCTTATTTGAAAAACACATTTTTTTTTTTCTTTTTTGAGACAGTGTCTTGCTCCTGTCGCCCAGGCTAGAGTACAGTGGCCAGATCTAGGCTCACCGCAACCTCCACCTCCTGGGTTCAAGCAATTCTCCTGCCTCAGTCTCGCAAGTAGCTGGGATTACAGATGCATGGCACTGCGCCAGGTTAATTTTTGTATTTTTAGTAGAGATGGGGTTTCACCATGTTGGCCAGGCTGGTCTCCAACTCCTGACCTTGTGATCTGCCTGCTTCGGCCTCCCAAAGTGCTGGGATTAGAGGCGTGAGCCACCATGCCAAGTCCAAAAAACATTAATTTTTAAAAAACAAAAAGAATAAAAAATAAAATGTCACTGCCCTCCAGCCTGGATGGGAGCGTGAGATACTGTCTCCACAAAAATAAAAAACAATTAAAAAAAGAAACATGGCCAGGTGTGGTGGCTCATGCCCTGTAATCCCAGCACATTGGGAGACCAAGGCAGGAGGATAGCCTGAGACTAGGGGCTCGAGACCAGCCTGAACAACATAGTGAGACCTGGTCTCTACAAAAAAAAAAAAAATTGGCCGGGAGCAGTGGCTTATGCCTATAATCCCAGCACTTTGGGAGGCTGAGGCAGGCAGATCACCTGAGGTCAGGAGTTCAAGAAAAGCCTGGCTAACATGATGAAACCTTGTCTCTACTAAAAATACAAAAATTAGCTGTGCGTGGTGGCAGATACCTGTAATTCCAGCTGCTCTCGAGACTAAAGCAGGAGAATCCTTTGAACATGGGAGGTGGAGGTTGCAGTGAGCCAAGACTGTACCATTGCACTCCAGCCTGGGAGACAAGAGTGAAACTCCGTCACAAAAGAAAAAAAAAAAAAGTAAAAATTAACCTGGCATGGTTGTGCATGTCTGTGGTCCCAGTTACTTAGGAGGCTGAGGTGGGAGGATCCCTTGAGCCCAGGATGTTGAGGTTGTAGTGAGTCGTGATTGTGCCACTGCACTCCAGCCTGGGTAACAGAGTGAGACTCCATTGACAAAACAAAATACAAAAAAAAAAAAAAAACACAT
>NC_045435.1:87645947-87666255 GCF_002776525.5 Piliocolobus tephrosceles | reverse complement strand
AGATATATACACACACACACACATATATATATTTTTAGACGGAGTCTTGCTCTGTCGCCCAGGCTGGAGTGCAGTGGTGTGATCTCAGCTCACTGCAACCTCTACCTTCTGGGTTCAAGCGGTTCTCCTGCCTCAGCCTCCTGAGTAGCTGAGACTACAGGTGCACGCTACCACGCCCAGCTAATTTTTGTATTTTTAGTAGAGAGAGGATTTCACCATGTTGGTCAGTCTGGTCTCCACCTCCTGACCTTGTGATCTGCCCACCTCAGCCTCCCAAAGTGCTGGGATCACAGGCATGAACCACTGTGCCTGGCCCACTTTTTCAAGTAGAATTTGGATATTTTACTTTGAGATGATTAAAAATTAAATTTTCATTTAAATCTGTACCTAGAACACTTAGTATGAAATGGTGTTCTTTTTTTTTTTTTTGGAGGAGCGTGGGGCCTGTGGGCAATTTCTTGTTTTTATTTTTTATTTTTATTTTTATTTTTATTTTTGGACACGGAGTCTCTCTCTGTTGCCCAGGCTGGAGTGCGGTGGCACAGTTTTGATTCACTGTAGTCTCTATCTCCCAGATCAATCAATTTTCCTTCCTTAGCCTCCTGAGTAGCTGGGATTACAGGTATGCGACACCATTCCTGGCTAATTTCTGTGTTTTTTGTAACGGTGAGGTTTCACCATGTTGCCCAGGCTGGTCTTGAACTCCTGAGCTAAAGCCATCTACCCACCTTGGCCTCCCAAACCGAAGTGCTGGAATTACTGGCGTGAGCCACCACACCTGGTCCTGGAACTTTTTTTGTTTTTGAAGACAGGGTCTCACTCTGTTGCCTAGACTGGAGTGCAGTGGCGTGATCTTGGCTCACTGCAGCCTCAGCCTCCTGTGCTCGAGATCCTCCCACCTCAGCCTCCCAAGTAGCTGGGACTACAAGCATGCACCACCACAACATTTATGGGTAATGTGACATAAATGAGCCACAACAGCATAAGTAAAGTGAGATCTGAAATACTAGCATTATTCTGTGCTAGATTACCACAGTGGAGGTGATTTTATAGTAAAAATTCAATTTTAAGTCAGTTACAATTTGCTTTGTCAACATCTACATAACATTTAGGATTGAAATTGTGGTAATTGCTGTAAAGAATCTGAAGGACAGAAGTATTAGAGTAAAGAAGCAGCCTTTCAGCTGGGTGAGGTGGAGGTTACAGTGAGCTGAGATTGCAACACTGCACTCCAACCTGGAGTGACAGTGGGGAGACCCTGTCTCAAAAGAAAAAAACACAGTCAGCCGGGCGCGGTGGCTCAAGCCTGTAATCCCAGCACTTTGGGAGGCCGAGATGGGCGGATCACGAGGTCAGGAGATCGAGACCATCCTGGCTAACACGGTGAAACCCCGACTCTACTAAAAAAAAATACAAAAAACTAGCCAGGCGAGGTGGCGGGCGCCTATAGTCCCAACTACTTGGGAGGCTGAGGCAGGAGAATGGCGTAAACCCGGAGGCGGAGCTGGCAGTGAGCCGAGATCCGGCCACCGCACTCCAGCCTGGGCGACAGAGCGAGACTCCGTCTCAAAAAAAAAAAAAAAAAAGAAAAGAAAACAGTTTTCAAACTGAGAGAGAGAATTAAGGTTAAATTATTGCTACCTGTTTACTTAGAATACCTTTTTTTTTTTTTTTTTTTTTTTGAGACGAAATCTCGTCACCCAGACTGGAGTACAGTGGTGCAGTCTCACCTCACTGCAACCTCTGCCTCCCTGGTTCGAGTGATTCTCCTGCCTCAGCCTTCTGAGTAGCTGGGATTACAGGTGCCCGCCACCATGCCCAGCTAATTTTCGTATTTTTAGTAGAGATGGGGTTTCACCATGTTGTCCAGGCTGGTCTTGAACTCCAGACCTTCAGTGATCCACCTGCCTTGGCCTCCCAACGTGCTGGGATTACAGGCATGAGCCACCATGCCCAGCTGAATACTTTCTTTTTTTAGAAGGTCATGTAACTCTTGTCGGTGTAATTATGACATGGATTTTTGTTGGCACTTAAAAGAAGATAATTAATTTAATAGCTACTGTCCCTTGTTACTTGTCCTTTAAAATACCTTTGCTTTAAAAAAAATAAACTTGCAAAAGCAGTATACCGGTTTTAAAAATATAATTCTTTTCATTTTAGATGGAAATCATATTACATAGAATACTTGGGTGACATCTGCCTGAGAGATCGCCAAGAATTACAGGTATCTTTAATTTAAAGATTAACTTTTTCTCCTAAAGAAAAAAACACCATAGTTAAGTTTAGTTGTGATTATGTGGCTCTACCATGCAGAAGAGTTTGTTAAAAGTCAAACTGCTGACTGGGTATGGTGGCTCACGCCTGTAACCCCAGCACTTTGGGAAGCTGAGGCGGGTGGATCACGAGGTCAGGAGTTCGAGACCAGCCTGACCAACATGGTGAAACCCCATCTCTAATAAAAATACAAAAAAAATTAGCTGGGCGTTGTGGCTTGCACCTGTAGTCCCAGCTACTCGAAGACTGAGGCAGGAGAATTGCTTGAACCCGGAAGGCAGAGGTTGCAGTGAGCTGAGATTGCGCCACTGCACTCCAGCCTGGGTGACAGAGCGAGACTTCTTCTCAAAAAAAAAAAAAAAAAAGGTCAGACTGCAAACATTATTTTTATTGCCCCATAATTAATAGTTTTTTTAAAAAAATTTTTAGAAATGGGAGCATTTATAGTTAACATATCAACTTAGATATACTGAATTTTTTTTTTTTTTTTTTTTTTAAATGGAGTTTCCCTCGTGTTGCCCAGGTTGGAGTGTAATGATGCGATCTTGGCTCACTGCAGCCTCCACCTCCACAGTTCAAGCAATTCTCCTGCCTCTGCCTCCTGAGTAGCTGGGATTACAGGCATGTGCTATGACGCCCAGCTGATTTTGTGTTTTTGGTGGAGACTGGGTTTCTCTATGTTGGTCAGACTGGCCTCAAACCCCTGACCTTAGGTAATCCGCCCGCCTCAGCCTCCCAAAGTGCTGGGATTACAAGTGTGAGCCACCGTGCCTGGCCGATATTTTTATTACATAAAAATGTGACTCTATACTGGGTACAGTGGCTCCTGCTTGTAATCCCAGCGTTTTGTAAGGCCAAGGCAGGAGGATCGCTTGAGGCCAGGAGTTTGAAACCAGCCTGAGAAACATAGTAAAACCCTGTTTCTACAAAAAATAAAATTAGGTATGGGGGTGGCGTATGCATGTAGTCCCAGCTACTCAGGAGGCTGAGGCAGGAGGATCTCTTGAGCCCATGAGTTGGAAGCTACAGTGGGCCATGATCATGTTTTTATATCCCAGACTGGGTGACAGAGTGATACCATATCTTAGGACTCCATAGTCTTTTAGACTGGTGACAAATTCTTTTTCCTTTGGTAGACATGGGTCTTGCTATGTTGCCCAGGCTGGTTTGGAACTCCTGGTTTTGAATGATCCTCCAGCCTCAGCCTCCCAAAGTGTGGGGATTATAACAACAGATGTGAGCCACTGATACAGATGTGAGCCACTGTATGTGGGCCTTTTTTTTTTTTAAGTAGAAGAGCATTTACTTGAATTATTATTATTATTTTTGGAGACAGAATCTCTCTGTTGCCTAGGTTGGAATGCAGTGGAACGATCTCACTGCAGCCTTGACCTTCCAGGCCCAAGCAGTTCTTCCATGTAGCCAGGACTACAGACGCATGACCACTATGCCTGTCTTATTTTATTTTATTTATTTGTTTATTTTTATTTTTTTTGCGGCAGTGTCTCACTCTGTTGCCCAGGCTGGAGTGCAGTGGCACGATCTTGGTTCACTGCAACCTCCGCCTCCCTGGTTCAAGTGATTCTCTTGCCTCAGTCTCCCAAGTAGCTGGGATTGCAAGTGTATACCACCATGCCCAGCTAATTTATTTTTTATTTTTTTATTTTTCCAGATTGAGTCTCGCTCTGTTGCCCAGGCTGGAGTGCAGTGGTGCAATCTCAGCTCACTGCAACCTCCACCTCCCAAGTTCAAGCAGTTCTCCTGCCTCAGCCTCCTGAGTAGCTGGGATTACAGGCGCATGCCACCAAGCCCAGCTAATTTTTGTATTTTTAGTAGAGACGGGAGTTTCATGTGTTAGCCAGGATGGTCTCGATCTCCTGACCTCGTGATCTGCCTGCCTCGGCCTCCCAAAGTGCTGGGATTACAGGCATAAGCCACCGCGCCCGGCCTAATTTTTGTACTTTTAGTAGAGATGGGATTTCACTATGTTGGCTAGGCTGGTCTCAATCTCCTGGCCTCAGGTGATCTGGCCACCTCGGTCTCCCAAAGTGCTGGGATTATTTTTTTTTTTAAATATGTTGTAGAGACATGGTCTCACTAGGTTGTTCAGGTGGGTCTTAACCTCCTGGCCTCAAGGGATCCTCTCATCTCAGCCTCCCAAAATTCTGAGATTATACTTGTGAGCCACCACACCTGGCCCTCAGTCTTTGTTTTAGATTATGGTTCGTTGTTTTTTTCAGACAGATTACCTACTTCAAGTAGACTTTATATTTGCTTTTGTATTTAATCAAGATTTGTTTAAATAAATTATTTACGTACTATTAAATCCAAATGCTCTTGCACTTTAAGGTTCTATTAGTTTTAGATTTTTTTTTTTTTTGAGATGGAGTCTCGCTCTGTTGCCAGGCTGCAGTACAGTGGCAGGATCTCGGCTCACTGCAATCTCCGACTCCCTCGTTCAAGTGATTCTCCTGCCTCAGCCTCCCAGGCAGCTGGGGATTACGTGCACGTGTCACCATGTGTAGCTAATTTTTGTAATTTTAGTAGAGATGGGGTTTCACCACGTTGGCCAGGATGGTCTTTGATCTCCTGACCTCGTGATCTGCCCGTCTCGGTTTCTGAAAGTGGTGGGATTACAGGCGTGAGCCACCGCACCTGGCCTAGTTTTAGATTTAAATCACTAGTTGATATTGTTCCTTGCAGCTCATCAGATGAGATAGTAGTTGTGTAGAAAAGTTAATGGGTGTTTGCCACAATCTTCTGTGAGTTGAAGTTAGGATTTGTGACTGTTTCGCTTTCTCAACTAGTATTCTCTTTTCGTTTATATGTAATTGAGTAACATTTTACTGTCTGCGGCTTTTCTTTTTTGAGATAGAATTTCCCTCTTGTGTGTGTGTGTGTGTGTGAGAGAGAGAGAGAGACAGAGTTTTGCTTTTATTGCCCAGGCTGGAGTGTAGTGGCACAATCTCAGCTCACCATAACCTCCACTTCCTGGGTTCAAGCGTTTCTCCTGCCTTAGCCTCCCGAGTAGCTGGGGTTACAGGTGCCTGTCACCATGTCCGCTTAATTTTTTTGTATTTTTAGTGAAGACAGGGTTTCACCATGTTGGCCAGGCTGGTCTCGAACTCCTGACCTCAGGCGATCCACCCATCTCGGCTTCTCAAAGTGCTGGGATTACAGGCATGAGCCACCACACCCAGCCGATGGAGTTTCACTCTTGTTATCCAGGCTGGAGTGCAGTGGTGCAATCTTGGCTCACTGTAAACTCTGCCTCCCAGTTCAAGTGATTCTCCTGCCTCAGCCTCCCAAGTAGCTGGGATTACAGGTGCATACCACCACACCTGGCTAATTTTGTATTTTTAATAGAGATGGGGTTTCGCCATGTTGGCCAGGCTAGTCTTAAACTCCTGACCTCAAGTGATCCACCCGCCTCGGCCTCCCACATTGCTGGGATTACAGGCATGAGCCACCGCACCCGGCCAGTAGAACTCTTTAAACCTAAACAATCAGTCAGCTTTGCAGAGTAGAGGATGTTGAAGACCCATGTGTTTTTTTTGTTGTTGTTGTTTTTCTTTCTTTACCAACTATGCACCTTTTAGACACCTGAGAGTAATGTCTGTGAAACAGTGGTCTTCTTTTTCTACATATTATAGCGGGAAGTGTTTCTGTTTATGTACTGTCTGTATCAATACTAATGGAGGCATGATAAGCAAAATTTTAAACTTTGGTAGTTAAACCTCTATGCGCCTCCCCTCTGAGCGGCCGGCCAGCTGTGGGGATGTGCTTCTCCCTTAAGGACTTTGGGAAGAATAACAAGTTCATTGGAATTTGACTTTCTGACATGGAGCAGATGGCCTTGCCCTGTCATGCCAGGCCTTTCATGTGAAGTTACCATTTATCAGCTACTTCTATCTCTCCAGGGAAGGATTTCCCTTTGATAGGCCTGGGCCAGGAGGATGATGGTGAGATTCCCCATGTGATACCAGAGTTGGAATAGGCTGTAGTGAGATTAGGGCCAGGACTGTCCCATTTTGATTCTTGAACTGTTTCTGTTACTACTTGTCATGGGGAAAAAGTAACACTTTTTTTTTTTCCTTCCTTAGAAGACAAAAATACTAATGCATTTGAGAAAGCGGTAGTTTTGGGGGGAGGGGGAAAAAGCAACTGCTTTCCTGATCTGCAACTTGGCTGGATGCTAAGATGTCAGTGGACATGAATAGCCAGGGGTCTGACAGCAATGAAGAGGACTATGACCCAAATTGTGAGGAAGAGGAAGAAGAAGAGGATGAAGACCCTGGGGACATAGAGGACTATTACGTGGGAGTAGCCAGCGATGTGGAGCAGCAGGGGGCTGATGCCTTTGATCCCGAGGAGTACCAGTTCACTTGCTTGACCTACAAGGAATCTGAGGGTGCCCTCAATGAGCACATGACCAGCTTAGCTTCTGTCCTAAAGGTGAGCAGTGTTGTAAACTCCAGTGTAATCCCCCCCAGTTAAATCTAAGGATGAGCTGTTGTTAATTAATGTCTCCTCCAGACTAATTGAATGGCCTTGTAGCTTGAAACCAAATGTATGTCAACATCATTTGGACATTTTGTTACATTTGCTTTGTTTTCTAATATATGCATATCTAAGGTCCTCAGATTCCCAAATTAGTAAGAATTAGAAAAGAGGTGGGACAGATTCAAGAAAGATGTACCATACCAGAAATGTGTAGTAGCAGAATTGCACAACTTTGCACTTGTTTCAGGAAGTGAGTTTTCAAGAATTTTATGAGGTTGATACAATAAGCATCAGAATCACCATCTTCTGTATGACTGTGTTTGAGTGACTGATAAATGTCTTGAGAGTATCCAGATCCCTCTGGTTTGCCCTGAATAATCATTGCCTTTGGGCTAATGAGCTCATTTGTTTCATGCACTGATTTTAATATTTTTTTCTTATAGCTTGTATTTCATTGATTTAGGGGGTGTTAGTATGGGAATTGTAAAGAATGAACAAAGTTGATTATTCCAGCAAGCATTTTATTTTTTAACATGTAAGCTAAAACATACCTTTGGATGTCTTGCACCTTAGGCCAGTTATTATCCTCACTATTTACATTTTTTATGATCATTTTGACAGTTTCCCAGCAAGCATGTTTCCTTCTCTAACACTGGCCATTATGGGAAATTGGAAATATTTCTCTTACTTTAGTGTTTTTGCTAATCTTTTTTCATGAATTCTTATGTGAATTTTGTTTCTGATTAAATTCGAGGTCAAAAGGGCACCTTGGCATGATGTCAACCAAATAAATTTTATTGGTACTTAAACAGAAATAACTAAGATGTGCCTTGTATGATTTCTATCAAATTTGCTTTATCTACTAGTTTAGGGATTTTTTTTTCCCCAGATGGTTGGCAAAGGCTAATATCTTGAATTTAGATACTCAGGTCTTTATTAGCAACTGGCTGGAAGCTGAAAGCTAAGGTTTTTTTTTTTTTTTGTGATTCATTTCTAGAAGTGATTGTAGACTTCTGCTCTTGTGCTGAGCAGAAAACTTTGAAGAATGGGGACCTATGGATCCTCTGCGTGTGGGATTTCTGCCCTATGGCTATAGCAAAGCTGCTGGACCCCTGCCTCCAGAGGGCATTTCCCTGATAGAAAACAATAACCGGGTTTTTCTTCCTCACCATGCACACCTCTCCCTTGTTGATCAATAGTTTCTTTTGCTTTAGTCATACTGTCAGGTTATATACAATGTTGGTATTTAAAATAAGAAAAGGATATGTTCATAATGTTAGGTTAGAAAAAATAATATTAGGAATTATGTAGTGTGTGACTATGCTCTGGACAGTGTCAGTTGACCAAGTTCACAAGGATGTTCCTGTCTATACACAGGAATTCTCAGATTGTCAAGCCCTCTGTGTTGGCTTTTTCTGCCTTGCTAGAGACAGCTGAGGGGCCCAAGCACCTGTCCGTCTGTCCCTCCTTCCCTCCCTACCTCCCTTCCTCCCTTCCTTCCTTCCTTCCTTCCTTCCTTCCTTTGTTCCTTCCTTCCTTTTTTTTTTTTTTTTTTTTAAATTGTGGTAAAATATATGTAACATAAAATTTACTGTTTTATATTCTTCCTTCTTATACATGGTCAGCCTCCTGGAAAGCTTTCCCTTCACCACCTCATCTCTTACTGCCCTTAGGGGTCCTCAGAGTCTAGCTGGTGCTTTCTCTGAGTCAGTTTCCTTGAGAGCCCCTAGAGCACAGTGGCCATGCCTGCCTTTGATCTGTGTCCAAACAGTAGAGCTCGTTTAGTTTTTTAGCTTATGTACTGCAGTCTTCTGACTGCTTTACATTTTACCTGTTCACACATTTTGGCATGATCTCTCCAACTAGGTTGTCAGTTCTTGGAGAGCAATAACTCTCTTGTACCTTATCTCCTCCATCATTCTTGTCACACAATTTCATCTACAGTAGGTATTGAATAATTGCTTGGATACTTGTGGATTTTGTTTATTGTTGGTGATAGTAGCAGCTGCTGCTATTGATGTGAGTTAGATTTCCTAGTCCCTGATACATTTTCTTTCCTATTGGAAATGAAGTGAAAGGGCATTGATCTGGCCTTTAAGACTGAGAAGAGTAAGAGCAAAAAGAACTTGGAACAGAGATGAAGGAATAAATAAGAGAAGGAAGAGAGTTGAAACAGTATGAAAGGGTTAAAGAGAAAATGGATCAAAGAGGAAAATAATCCACAAAAATTTAGATGTTGGTAGAAGACAGAGTTTGTTTTTTCCCTTCTACACTTCACTGAGAAACATGTTAACACCATTTACTTTCTGGGGCTGGGCAAAAAAAGGTTGTGGCTCTTTTGGTTGGCTTGACTACACATAAAGGAACTCTGGTGTTTTAAGTGGTTCAGGAACCTGACCAAAGAGACTGGACAGAAAAGCAGCTTGGTCAAGAGTAAAGGAGAAGGAATCATATACACTTTTTTTTCTTTGAGGCCAGATACAAACTAGGATTGTTTTTTTTTATATTTTTAAAATTACATTTTAAATACAAAAATTAGCTGAGCATGGTAGCATGCACCTGTAGTCCCAGCTATTCAGGAGGCTGAGGTGGGAGGATCACTTGGGCCTGGGATCAGAGGTTGCAGTGAGCTGAGATTGCCCCACTATACTCCAGCCTGGGCTATAGAACAAGACCTTATCTCAAAACAAAAAAAAAAATTTTTTTTGGTAGAGATGGGGTCTTGCTATGTTGCCTAGGTCTTAAACTCCTGGCCTCAAGCCGTCTTCCCACCTCAGCCTCCCAAATTCCTTTACAAGCATGAGCCACCACTCCTGGCCTGTTTTTATTTTTGTAATTAATATTTTTTGAGGATGAGAGGGAATAATTTAAGTGCTTAGTTTACCCAATGGTGTTCCGGCTACTCTGGTTCTCTTGTTGCACATGTCTCTGAAAGTGTGATCAATAGTGATAGTCACCTAGATCACTGCTGATGTCCCATTGCTCATAGTGCTAATTGCACAATTCTGTGGCATATTGAAATATTTAATTTTTTTCACATAATTTAGGTTCTGTGGCTTGTAGAAGATGTTATGTGTGTATGTAATTGAAAATTATAGTCCTACGAATTCTAGTCTATGAGTAAAAACTATCCAAGTTTGAGGAGTGGCTTAAATTTTTTACTTGATTCTCATGTCTGTGTACTCATTTTGTTGTGTCCAGGCAGTTGCATGTGGATGATTCATAGTATATCATAAAGTTAAGCCTTTTACTGCCATTTGGGATTTGAAGTCTCTTTTTAAAAATTATTTTAAAAAAAATTTTTAGAAATGAGCTCTTGCCCTATCTTACAGCTGGAGTGCAGTAGCATGATCACAGCTCACTGCACCCTCAAACTCCTGGGTTCAAGCTATCCTCCCATCTCAGCCTTCCAAATAGCTGAGGCTATAGGTACGTGCAGCTAATTAACAAAAAATTTATTTTGGCTGGGTGTGGTGGCTTACGCCTGTAATCCCAACACTTAGGGAGGCCAAGGCGGGTGGATCACGAGGTCAGGAGATCAAGATCATCCTGGCTAACACGGTGAAACCCCGTCTCTACTAAAAACACAAACAAAAAATTAGCCGGGTGTGGTGACACCATGGTCCCAGTTACTTGGGAAGCTGAGGCAGGAGAATGGTGTGAACCCGGGGAGGTGGAGGTTGCAGTAAGGCGAGATTGCACCACTGCACTCTACCCTGGGCGACAGAGTGAGACTCCATCTCAAAAAATAAAGAAAAAAATTTTAAGTGGACTCAAAAAGCTGCAAAAAAAAAAAATTTTTTTAAGATACAGAATCTCACTGTGTTGCCCAGGCTGATCTCAAACTCCTGGCCTCAAGTGATCCCCCTGCCT
This sequence comes from Piliocolobus tephrosceles, assembly GCF_002776525.5. Taxonomy (NCBI): domain Eukaryota; kingdom Metazoa; phylum Chordata; class Mammalia; order Primates; family Cercopithecidae; genus Piliocolobus; species Piliocolobus tephrosceles. Next base: position 87,655,605 of record NC_045435.1, on the reverse strand, counting down.
CAGCCTCCTGAGTTAGCTGGGTAAAATGTCTTAAGTAGAAAAATCACAATTTTCAGCCGGGGTCGGTGGCTCACGCCTGTAATCCCAGTACTTTGGGAGGCCAAAGCGGGTGGATCACGAGGTCAGGAGAGCCCTGGCTAACACAGTGAAACCCCCTCTCTACTAAAAATACAAAAAATTAGCCGAGCGTGGTGTCAGGCGCTTGTATGTAGTCCTAGCTACTCGGGAGGCTGAGGCAGGAGAATGGCGTGAACCCGGGAGGTGGGGCTTGCAGTGAGCTGAGATCGCGCCACTGCACTCCAGCTTGGGCGACACAGCAAGACTCTGTCTCAAAAAAAAAAAAAAAAAGAAGAAAATCACAATTGTCTGGGACACTGGACTTCTAGTTTAATGAGGTCCCTGGTGTCAGATGGTAACTTCCTGTATGTGTTCTGGGACCAGTCTATGAGTAAAGTCATTATTGAGAGAGGAAGGTGCCCAGAAAATCAGATCAAAGGCTCAGGATAGAGAACAGAGAAAATACTTACCTGTTACTGAGGTAGGGAAACTTGGTATTCAAATAGTGACAAAACAGAAGCATTATTTGAGAATGAACTATCCTACATAAATAACAAATGGAATAGTCAAATGAGATTAAATGATTGCCAAGTGAGGTGTTATGTTGTAGGAGGAGGGGATCTCTGGGGAATAAGTATTTTTAGTGATCATGTATGAGTCTTTAAAGAAAACAAAGTTACCTTTTTCTACACTATATTTTTATATGAGACTTATACAAAGATTATTTGATTGTCTTTATAGATGAAAGAGGTCCTTCTTGTAACCATAAGCATTTTTATTACAAAATGTACAGTAGTTAGCCAGTAATTTTTTTCAGTTATTCAGTGAGTCCTTTTAATTACCATTCCATGGAACTCTTGAGATATTTGCTGACAAGCTGCTCAGGAAGAGGCTCAGCCTTGGTAGAGCCCCAGACAAAGCCCAGGCAGGATCATGACTGTGGAGCTGGCTTTGGTTTGTGATGGGTCAAGAGTCTCTTTCTCCTTGTGCCCTCATCTTAGCATCACGTTAAGGGTATGGGCAGGAGAAGTGCATATTGTTCAGGGACCCACCCCACTGCTTCAGGAGGGGAAAGAAATAGGCCACTTTGAACTAGATCTAGTCCAGGAGGTGTAGTGAGCTACCTGAGCTTTGTGTTGAGGCCAGAGGACCTTGAAGGTGGTGTAGAAGGGCAATGCAGGTTACAGAAGTCCTGGCTCCATAGGGCAATGGGCATGGGAGTGGGAGGGTTATCTTCTGGGCTGGAATGAGGGTCAAAGATGGATAGGTAGAAAAAAGGATTATGATTGTAGCCTCAAGCATCTTTACTGTTGGAGGAAAGGAATAGGTTTTGTAACCTATAGGAATAGGTTTTTATAGGATTTTTTTTTTTTTTTTTTGAGACAGCATCTCACTCTGGCACTCAGGTTGGAGTACAGTGGCACGATGTTGGCTCACTGCAACCTCTACCTCCCAGGCTCAAACAATCCTCCTACCTCAGCCTCCCAAATAGCGGGGACCACAGGTGCGCACTGCATGCCTGGCTAATTTTTTTTTTTCTTTTTCCTTGTTTGTATTTTTGGTAGAGATGGGGTTTCGCCATGTTGCCCAGGCTGGTCTCAAACTCGAGAGTTCAGATGATCTACCGACTTCAGCCTCCCAAAGTGCTGGGGTTACAGGCATGAGCCACCGCACCCAGCCTAGGATTTTAAATAGGTATTTAAATAGGTTTTTAAAACCTATTCAGCGCATGTGTGGCATAGTGAACTATATTGCTCACTTTTTTTTCTTTTTTTTAGCTGAGACGGACTCTCGCTCTGTCCCCCAGGCTGGAGTGCAGTGGCGCAATCTCAGCTCACTGCAAGCTCTGCTTACTGGGTTCACGCCATTCTCCTGTGGCCTCCCGAGTAGCTAGGACTACCGGCGGCCCGCCACCATGCCCAGCTAAATTTTTTGTATTTTTAGTAGAGACGGGATTTCACCTTGTTAGCCAGGATGGTCTTGATCTCCTGACCTCGTGATCCGCCCGCCTCGGCCTCCCAACGTGCTGGGATTACAGGTGTGAGCCACTGCGCCTGGCCCTGTTGCTCACTTCTTAAGCCTGTTTCCCAGATAGGATTGAAGAAATATGCCAGTTATTACAAGTGTTTTTACTACATTTCTTCTTGCTTTATGAATTGCTGTGTCAACTGCAGTAAAGCTGTGAAAATATTTCCTAGAACACTCTATTCTGCCATACTCTTTTGTGAATTTGTTTTAAAATCTAGTGTTTGCTCTTTAGCAAAATGTGACTGGAAAATCTAAGATTCTGCTGTGGACAATTTTTCCCCTTTGTGGATGAATAGTAATGAGTTGTCAGGGCTTCTGACTCTTAAGTGCCAAAGTCTGTATAGTCCGGTGTTCAAAACAACCTGGCTTTTTTGCCTTTTTCACTTGTAACATGATCAATTGGTGTTCATAACAACAAAATACCTTATTTTAGCCATTTTCTTAATTGGTACTAAATACTTACATAATGCCAAGTTAAAAGATAACAAGTATCTGGTGAAAACTTTAATTATTAAATCAATTTTCTTTTATTCTGATATAGCTGAATTTTAAGATCATTCTATTTTTATTTACTTACAGTCATCAATTGACCAATAATCATTTTTGTTGTTGTTGTTATTGTTGCTACTACTCATGGGAAAGTATCTTCAAGCTGGGCCTGGTTACACTGAATGTTTGTGTGCTGAGCAGCCCTCTGATTTCTATTTTTGTGATCTGATGTGAGCCCTTCGCATGCCTCTATCTAAGTAGAACTTAGGTTAAATTCCTGCATTTCAAATAGCTGGCCGTTAATAGGTTCGTTAACATATTTCACAGTGTTTTAGTCTGGAAGTCTGAGGTGTGTTTACTGATGTGTAAATTCATTTTTAAAAGGCAATGAGAAATGTCCAGAGTGACATTGAGAATGGCCTAAAATAAAAATGGTGCAAAGTTGTCCTTGTCTTGCCAGCTCAGAAAGGTTATTGTCATCGCTGTATACCTGATACCATACAAAACATGCTCATCAGCTTCCACAAAAGAAGCTCTTTATCAGATTCAAGGCCAGCTTTCATTCTAGTCTTTTTGTTTGCTTTCTCTCTACCTCAGGAACCATGGAAGTCATGTATAATCAAGGGATGATACGGTATTTGTGTTTGTTATTTTTTTTGACATTTATATTTTAATCTTGAGTTTATAAATTTTTTTTGTCAAGTTGTTACTATAATATTTAAGAAAATAGTATCATTCATGTTTTCATTAACCTAAAATAAGTTTTCTTCCTTGCTTATCATCCTTTAGTTCTTGTCCATATTCATACGTAGCATTACTGTTCAGCAATTCATTCAACCAATATTGGATATTTATTGAGAACCTACTACACTTCCTGTTATGTTCCTATGCCAGGCACATAACAGGAAAAATAACTGAACAAAACAAATAAAAATCTCTGCCCTGGTAGACGTTGCATTATAATAATCAGTAGGTACATGTATTTTATGCGTTCTGTTTTTTTCATGTATATTTCAAACATTTCCCCGTTTTTACTTTGTTCTCATAAATACTTTAAATGGCTGTGTAGCATGCCATCTTGTTTTTGAACTGTAATTTGCTTAAGCTTTCTCCGTTGGGCATTTAAGTGAGTACCTATGTATTACAGTTGTTGAGGGACTGGTTACATTGTTGTGAATGTCTTTATGGATATGACTTTTGTGTCTGATGGGCCTTGTCCAGAGTCTGGGCTAGTTGTCAGATGATTGGGTTCCAGTCCCATTTTTTCCATTTAATATAATATCATCTCAGATAAGTCCCTCAGCATCTCTATGCTTGAATTTCCTCATCTGTAAAATAATGATAACACCTCCTTCACAACATTAAATGTGATGATAATGCAGATAAAGTGCCTGGAGCATGAATGTTCAAACCAATTTTGCTTGGTCATGGTAGATGTGGGGCAAAAGCGGAGGGATGGGAATATTTCTTGTCTTGGTTCCTTAAAACACATTCTCAGGGTTGTGTGTCTTGAATCATAGGGTAGGAGGCTACACATGGAGGATGGTTCTGGGCAATATGTTGCTGACTGGTGCCTCTGAGTGTGCATATGATATTGGATCATATACTTTGGATTATTTTACCTTCCCCTAGAGCTCTGGTTCCCTTCTTCTGGGGCCCATCAAAAGAAAAGTAAAAATAACACAAAATGAACTTTGAATTGGAGCCAGGAAAAAGATACAGGGAAATAATAGCTTGTCTGTACCTGTATTTGTGGTTGACTACAATGTTTGGTCTTATGCCTATGTTAATAGCACTACTTAGTGTTCACTTGTTTTGGGGGTTCTTGTTCTTGAGATATCTCCGTACTTTGATTTTGCCTTGCTCCAATCTAATTATTTATGTATTTATTTATTTATTGCTTTTTCTTTGCCCTTGCTGCTCTAGGAAAAATTTGAAGGATTAGATTTGTCTTCCCCAAAGCGGGAAGAATTATAGGAAAGATTTGAAAAAGGTGCAGAATGAGGAGCATTTTGCTCCTCCTGAAATGTATCTGCCCTCTAACTTTATTTCTTAAACTGACATGAACTGTCAAAACATGAAGTTCCGTTTCTATCACAAATCTTTATAAACATTAATGATTTCCACCGGGCACAGTGGCTCACGCCTGTATTCCCAGTACTTTGGGAGGCAAGGCAGGCGGATCACCTGAGGTCAGGAGTTCAAGACCAGCCTAGCCAACATGATGAAACCCCATCTCTACTAAAAATACAGAAATTAGCTGGGCATGGTGGTGCATGCCTGTAGTTCCAGCTACTTGGGAGGCTGAGGCATGAGAATCGCCTGAACCTGGGAAGCGGAGATTGCAGTGAGCTGAGATCGCCACCACTGCACTCCAGCCTTGGCAACAGAGTGAGACCCTGTCTCAGAAAAACAAAAACAGACCAGGTGTGGTGGCTCACGCCTGTAATCCTAGCACTTTGAGAGGCCAAGGCGAGCGGATCACGAGGTCAGGTGATTGAGACCGTCTGGCTAACACGGTGAAACCCCGTCTCTACTAAAAATATAAAAAAATTGGCCAGGTATGGTGGCGGGCGCCTATGGTCCCAGCTACTCAGGAGGCTGAGGCAGGAGAATGGCATGAACCCGGGAGGCAGAGCTTGCAGTGAGCCAAGGTGGCACCACTGCACTCCAGCCTGGGCAACAGAGTGAGACTCCGTCTCAAAAAAAACCATGAATGATTTCACAGTAATGACCATGTTATTCACCATAAATAGAGAAAAATACAGGCAGGATGAGCAAGAGGTTTGTTTGGAGATTTTAACAGGAAAACAGAGCTGTTCTTATAATTGTGAAGAAAGTGTGGTCTCTATTTGGAAAAGTTGTTCTTTTTGACTAGCAGTTTCTTTGCCTGGTCAGCTCTACCTGCTGTCATGTCTTTTATTCCTTATTTTAGGCCGGTAACAGTCTCTTCAATTCTGTCGCCATCCTTTCCAGAAGTCTGTAGATAACCTTACCTCTTTTTACAAGAAATCTTTCTAATGCCATCAAGCTTGGTTTCCTAGATTCTCTATCTTACTTGTTAGTACCACCATCCATCAACCTGGAAATAGAGGATTGACCCTCTACCCCTTGTTTACGTGAATCCCTCCCTGATCCCCAGTCTGTCACTCTTGCCTCTGTACCACTATACTTGTTTCTTGGTGCGTACTTACAATGTTTGCCAATTAGTTGTAAGCTAGGATGTAAACTCTTTGAGATAGAGGTCCATATTTTTTCTTTACATAACAGCACGTAGCAGAAATGCCTGGTTATGTTATGTTCTCAGTAAGTGTTGCTTTTTAATGTGTCTAAGCCCAGGCCAATAAATGCACAGTTGAAAATTTAACTCCAAACCTCTACTTCTGTGTGCTCCAATTTGTAAACAAAAGACATTCTCTTCAAAGTACTTTTTCATGAAGCCAGCTGACTTCCAAATAAAGGTGGTATAAACCTGGCTGGGTGCGGTGACTCATGCCTGTAATCCCAGCACTTTGGGAGGCCAAGGTGGGTGGATCATGAGATCAGGAGATCGAGACCATCCTGGCCAACACAGTGAAACACCGTCTCTACTAAAAATACAAAAAATTAGCCAGGCGTGATGGCGGGCGCCTGTAATCCCAGCTACTTGGGAGGCTGAGGCAGGAGAATCGCTTGAATCCGGGAGTCGGAGGTTGCAGTGAGCTGAGGTCATACCACTGCACTTCAGCCTGGACAACAGAGTGAGACTCTTTCTCAGAAAAAAAAAAAAAAAAGATGGTATAAACCTAACAGATACATGATTCCGAGCTTATGGTATATATCAGAATTAGTTTTAGCAATTCTCATATAGAAACCTGGATACACTGTAATGAAACAATCTAGGCACAGTGGCTCACACCTGTAATCCCAGCACTTTGGGAGACCGAGGTAGGCGGATCACTTGAGGTCAGGAGTTTGAGACCATCCTGGCCAACATGGTGAATCCTGTCTCTACACAAATATAAAAATAAGCTGGGCATGATGGTGGGCATCTGTAATTGCAGCTACTTGGGAGGCTGAGGCAGGAAAATCACTTGAACCTGGGAGGCGGAGGTTGCAAGGTTGCAGTGAGCTGAGATCATGCCACTGCACTTCATTCTGGGTGACAGAGAGAGACTCCATCTCAAAAACAAACAAACAAACAAAATATATATATATATAAAATGAAACAGAATCTCAAGGGGCTAGGCCAAGGCATTTTACATTAGATTTGCATGGAAGTGCAGGAAAATTGTAAAATGGTTTGGGTTATTCAAGTGAGAAGGGAGGAGTACTTGCTTTCTTTTGACTACTGAAAGGATGTGTCCAGCATTTGGAGTGTACTGGTTTTGTAACTGTAGAAGTAGGATATAAATTGCTCAGCTATACTTGCAAGTTAGATAGGCTTCCCATAGTCTTTTTGATGTCTAAATATAACTTTATATTTCATTGATTTTCAAGAGAAGGTCTAGCCCCTGGGGTGGGGGCTATCTTCTTTTCTCCTGGCCCCACCATCAGCACTGGTCCTGTGCGAGGTTTTATATTTGAAAGCCCCTCTGCCTTCTTCCTTGGACCTGGGCAAAACTAAGAGGAAGAAATAGCACAACTCAGTTTGAGCTTAGGAGTGGTTTTGGCAAGACTCCTGTCCTCACTCCTTCCTAATCTTCTCAAAAGAGGCTTCAGGTGACTTGGAAACTACTGGACAAATTCCATTCTAACTTTTTTTTTAAATTTTTTTTCATATTTTTCCTTTCTCTCCTGTCAGAACATATGAACATTCTAACTTATTTTCATGTGTGTACAAACCAACATTTTAGTGTTTCCACTGTGCAAAGTCCTATATTTTATGATCTTGTTTAAAAGAGAAGTTTATTTAGCAATAATTATAAACAAATGAATATTCTTTAGTGAAAAAAAGATAAAAGTGGGTTCTATGCCCTTTTTGATGATGAGAAACGGGGATTCACCATGTTGACCAGGCTGTCCTTTTTGATGATGTAGAGATGACTAATATTATCTGTAATCTTAAATACAATGTGAATTTTATGATACTGTAGTAGAATACACCAAATTTTCTTTTGCAAATTTATTAACACTGCTACTTCAAGATGGTTGGCTGCACATGCCTTTGCCCCAACCCTGCTTCTTCTGTTTGTTTTGGTATTCAAATATCTGTTTAGTTTTATTTACAATAGCCAAAAACTGGAAGCAACTCAGTATGTGAGTTGCTCAAACAGATGAATAAACAAACAGTGGCATACCCATAGAACTGCATACTTCTCAGCTAAAAGAATGAGCTACTTATGTAAGCATCATTGATAAAACTCAAAAAAAAAAAAATATGCCACATGAAGAAACCCAAAGGGGAGAGACAAAAACTTTATATGTCAGTCATATAAAATTCTAGAAAATGCAAACTATTGGGAGGCCGAGACGGGCGGATCACGAGGTCAGGAGATCGAGACCATCCTGGCTAACATGGTGAAACCCCGTCTCTACTAAAAAATACAAGAAACTAGCTGGGCGAGGTGGCGGGCGCCTGTAGTCCCAGCTACTCGGGAGGCTGAGGCAGGAGAATGGCGTAAACCCGGGAGGCAGAGCTTGCAGTGAGCTGAGATCCGGCCACTGCACTCCAGCCTGGGCAACAGAGCGAGACTCCGTCTCAAAAAAAAAAAAAAAGAAGCGGCTGGGCGCGGTGGCTCAAGCCTGTAATCCCAGCACTTTGGGAGGCCGAGACGGGCGGATCACGAGGTCAGGAGATCGAGACCATCCTGGCTAACACGGTGAAACCCCGTCTCTACTAAAAATACAAAAACTAGCCGGGCGAGGTGGCGGGCGCCTGTCGTCCCAGCTACTCGGGAGGCTGAGGCAGGAGAATGGCGTAAACCCGGAGGCGGAGCTTGCAGTGAGCTGAGATCCGGCCACTGCACTCCAGTCCGGGCGACAGAGCGAGACTCCGCCTCAAAAAAAAAAAAAAAAGAAAGAAAATGCAAACTAATCCATCATAAAGTAAATCAACAGTTGTCTGGAGGACCAAAGAGAGCAGGAGGAGAGAGATTATTAAAGGGGATAAAGTAAATTTGGGAGTGCTCTTCCATTTGTAAATACCATGAAAATGAAAGTAAAGGCACATGTAAATTAATATTAACAAACAGAGTGGGTTGGAGTGGGGTGTTCTATGGGGACATCATTGCAAAATGTGAGCCAGTTTGTCCAAATTTTGAAAAGACCATGGACTCTGAAATGACTGATGAATGCTGGAAGAGATAAGTGTGCTGCAGATGGGGAGATTAATAAAAAAGCTGTATATAGACTAGTTATCCCTGTCCCCACTGGGTCTTTAGAAAAAAAAAAAACCTACATAAAAACAGAAGAAACTTATTTGAGACAGAGTGTTGCTCGTCCCCCAGGCTGGAGTGCAGTGGCGTGATCTCAGCTTACTGCAACCTCTGCTTTCCAGGTTCAAGCAATTCTCTTGCCTCAGCCTCCTGAGTAGCTGGGACTACAGGCATGCTCCACTACGCCTGGCTGATTTTTGTATTTTTAGTAGAGATGGGGTTTCACCATGTTGGCCAGGCTGATCTTGACCTCCGGACCTCAGGTGACCCGCCTGCCTCAGCCTCCCAAAGTGCTGGGATTACAGGGGTGCCTAGCCAAAACCCTTATTTTTAAGAAATGAGATAAACTGGAGAGAAATAGGACCCTTAGAGTGTGAGATTTGGCTGATCTCATTTATCATCTGGGGGCCCTTGAGTCTGGAGTAATAGCTGTCTCTCATCGATCACCCTAAAATGACAGGTTCTGTTTGTGTACACAGAGCTTAGGATTCATTTTCCTGACCCCTCTTCCCTTTAAAAATTTGAAGTCGGCCGGGCGCGGTGGCTCAAGCCTGTAATCCCAGCACTTTGGGAGGCCGAGACAGGCGGATCACGAGGTCAGGAGATCGAGACCATCCTGGCTAACACTGTGAAACCCCGTCTCTACTAAAAAATACAAAAAAACTAGCCGGGTGACGTGGCAGGCGCCTGTAGTCCCAGCTACTCGGGAGGCTGAGGCAGGAGAATGG
>NC_045435.1:87629981-87645847 GCF_002776525.5 Piliocolobus tephrosceles | reverse complement strand
AAAAAAAAAAAAAAAAAAAAAAAAAAAAAAATTTGAAGTAATAATCAGCCGGGCACAGTGACTCACACTTGTAATCCCAGCACTTTGGGAGGCCAAGGCGGGCGAATCATGAGGTCAGGAGATCAAGACCATCCTGGCTAACACGGTGAAACCCCGTCTCTACTGAAAATACAAAAAAATTAGCTGGGCGTGGTGGCAGGCTTCTGTAGTCCCAGCTACTCAGGAAGCTGAGGCAGGAGAATGGCGTGAACCTGGGAGGTGGAGCTTGCAGTGAGCCGAGGTTGTGCTACTGTGCTCCAGCCTGACTGACAGAGACTCCATCTCAAAAAAAATTTTTTTTTGAGGTAATAATCACATAACCTAAAACTAACCATTTGAAGTATACAATTCAGTGGCATTTAGTACATTCACAATGTTATGCAACCATCGTCTTCATCTTATTCCAGAACATTTCATTACCTCAAAAAGAAACCCAGGCTGGACGCAATGGCTCACGCCTGTAATCCCCGCACTATGGGAGGCCGAGGCAGGCATTAGAGACCAGCTTGGCCAACATGGTGAAACCCCGTCTCTACTAAAAATACAAAAAATTCGCTGGGCATGGTGGCGGGCACCTGTAGTCCCAGCTACTCTGGAGGCTGAGGCAGGAGAATAGTGTGAACCCGGGAGGCGGAGCTTGCAATGAGCCGAGATCGTGCCACTGCACTCCAGCCTGGGCGACAGAGTGAGACTTCATCTCAAAAAAAAAAAAAAATAGCTGGGTGTGGTGGCACACATCTGTAATGCCAGCTACTCAGGAGGCTGAGGCAGGAGAATTGCTTGAATCCGCGAGGTAGAGGTTGTGGTAAGCTGAGATTTTAAAAAAATAGAAAGAGAGAGTGCACAAGTGAGCCAAGTCCGGATGCGGTGGCTTACTCCTGTAATCCCAGCACTTTGGGAGGCCGAGGCGGGCAGATCACTTGAAGTCAGGAGCTCGAGTAGGTGGGATTACAGGCGCCTGCCACCATGCCCAGCTAATTTTTTTTTTTTTTTTGAGATGGAGTTTCGCTCTTGTTGCCCAGGCTGGAGTGCAATGGCACGATCTTGGCTCACTGCAACCTCCGCCTCCCAGGTTCAAGCCATTCTCCTGCCTCAGCCTCCCAAGTAACTGGGATTACAGGCATGTGCCACCATGCACAGCTAATTTTGTGTTTTTAGTAGAGATGAGGTTTCTCCATGTTGGTCAGGCTGGTCTGGAATTCCTGACCTCAGGTGATCTGCCCGCCTCAGCCTCCCAAAGTGCTGGGATTACAGGCGTGAGTCACCATGCCTGACCCTAATTTTTGTATTTTTAGTAGATACGGGGTTTCACCATGTTGGCCAGGCTGGTCTTGAATTCCTGACCTCAGGAGATTCACCCGCCCTGGCCTCCCAAAGTGCTGGGATTGCAGGTGTGAGCCACTGCACCCAGCCGATCTCTTCTTTTTCAAATAACTTAAAGATCTCTCTGCCTTTAATATCTACCCCTCCTTTACTTCCACTTTTTATTTTTCTGATACATCCACTAAAAGCACCAGTTTGATTATTTTGCTCTGTTGAAAAATTTAAAGTGGATTCTCCAGGCTCCAGCCTGATCTCCTTATTGTTCCTCTCCCTATCTCATATACCTGATTTTAGCCTCCTCCAACCTATTGTCAGCATCTCCGCCCTTCTTGCAACCCTCGAGAGACTGCTAAGCCCTCCAACTTTTTTAAACCTGTCTCAGAGAAGCTGTGTCTGGCCTGTCCTGTATCCCTGTGCATCCCTGAGGGCTTGGAAGGCCTTGGCATCTTCATACGCCCTTGTGGAGGATGTGGGTGTGGTGACAAGTCTGGACCACCGGAGACAGGCAGAGAGTGGTGTTGGCGTATGAGACCTAATGCTAACACAGGTATTGTTCCAGGTTCTTAGGTGTGGAGAGAAGGAATCAGTCAAAAAATTTCTGCCCTCAATGGGCTTTCATTCCGTTCTTGTTTATGTAGCTTTATATAAACAGAAAGGTTATAAAAATAAGGTTATATGTTTCTAGCATAAAGGGGTAGCTAAGGAAAGCAGTCGATGAGGTACCAGCTCTGTCATTGAAACATGCTGTTGGAATCTGGCTTTTTCATTAAGATATGCTGTCCTCTGAAGTGCCCTTCTTTTGGAGAAGATGGTACTACCATCTTGGTAGTACTTGGATAGTACTACCTAGCTGGTTATTTGATATTCCCTCTCTTTGCCTCCTCACAGTAGCAGTAGCTGAGACAGAGCATTGTTTCAAGTAATTTTTGGACAGGATGGGCTGTGGCTGCAGGAATGGACACAGCTTTTAGCCCTACTCTGTGCAGCTCATTTGATACCACCTCCTATCTGCATTTCTTTTGGTTGGGTTTGCTGGACATAACTGCCTATGTGGCATTCCCCTGGAAGTCTGTTAGAGTTCTAGAAGGGGCAATAACCAGCCCTTTGTACTGAGTACTTCTCAAAAAGTTTCCATTAAATGCACCCTAAAAGATATGCTGGCTGGGATTTACTTCACATTAATCTGGAGGGAGGAGGGGAGGGCTGGAATGGAGGCATAGTGGGTCTGGCCACCAGCTGGGTAATGGGTTTCATTATACTCTTCACTTTGGTAGATGTTTGAAGTTTTTTGTAATTAAAATATATACCCTTACGGTCAAGGAGTGATTACTTTAATATTTTTACATTATTGTATTTTGTATAAATAACCTTATATTGAGTGAGGTCTTTGGTTTTTTTAGTATTGATTTTGATTATTAGAGTCCACAGCAGTTAGGACTGAATCAAGGTTAGGCTGGTGAGAAGTCTTCAAATTTGTGTTTATTAATCAGATTTAAAAACATATATAACATTTGGGTACTTCAGTTACAAGTCAGCCCTCCTTCCAAGTCCCTGTAAAGAAAAGTGGAATGAGCAAAATTATGATCAGGTGCCAGAGAGTGGGCCTTTTAGAGGCTGAGGATATTTAGGTGTGAAGTATGGGAGAAATGAAATCCTACCACTTAAATTAGACTTCAGGGGTGAGCCTGGTTTAGGGTCAGAAGCCCTATGAGACTGACTACCACCACCACTACTGATACTGATTTTGCCCCATTGTAGGCTGGTGTTTACTTACTCCTTTATCTTTGTGCTTTAACCTTCTTTCTTCCTCTTGTCCCTTTAGTACTTTCTTGCCTCCCTCCACATCATCCCTTGCCCCCACTCCAGACCCATATCCATCCATCTTGATCTCTTTAGGCTGATTTTCCTGTATCATGTCCCATTCTAGCCCAGGCCCAGAAGCTGGCCCACAGTTCACTCCCTTTCTTCATTTCTGCTTTTTAATGAGTGACCACTAGTGTTTGTTAACAAAAGTGATTGGACCACGAAATGGCAGGCTGAGGCATGAAGACCCATTCATGTAGCCTTAAAAGATTTCAGGCAGTTGGCAAGTAAGAATTTTAAATAAAAATTGAAACTACCACCTGTATTTTTTCAGGCCGTTGATGCTCACTGCCATCAGCTGCATCCTCCCTATGGCACTGGTAAGTGTGGGAAGGGCTGGCGACAGTTTTGGTGGGCTGCTGGATTTCTTTTTTCTGGGGGAAAAGTCTATTTGCAAGCTATGTTGTTAACTTGTCCTTGAGGGCTGGAGAGCTTGAACCAGCTAGAGAAGACTAAAAAGATAAAGAAGCAACTGATCATGTTTATGGATATCCTTGGGGAACTGTTGTCAGGAGCAGGGGCTATTTTAGCATGTGCCTTGATCCGTATATAAAATTAGTATGTTCTGTGCACTATTTTGAATAATAAACATGCACTATTCAAGTGCTCTGGGGTGTCAAATAATAACTGTTAAATTTCCTGGAATTTGCAAAACATTTTTTCTGAAGATAGATGTTGGTTGTGTACTAGAAAGGGTCCTAAATGTCATATGTGCTTACCATTTCCTTCAGTAGCAGGAATTTATCTCTCTCTGATATTTTAAGTTCTTTGTGGTCAGGGGACTCAAATATTTGTTCCAGTGACTAATTTAAACTTCCGATAGAGACTTACTTGAATTCAGTGGAGGGGAAGGGACTTGGTAGAAATCAGAAAATAAATTGTGGCTGTTATTAACAAACTTCAGGTGGACTTGGGATTTGTGATCTGAAAAATGATATCACAATCTGCTTGCAGTGAATAAAGTTGAAACAGAAGTCGGGCTTAAACAGTTGTCTAAGCCCACAAGCAAATTGCTATTGGAGTTGCCTTACTTAAGATCCTGAAACCCTGCAGCCGTCTCCTTGTAGCAAGTGGATCAGAGGACACAGAGATTCAAAGTTTTATCTTAGTAAAGTAGTCTCCATTCTAAGCTGACAGTTTGATTTCAGTTCTGTAGTCTCTAACACCTTTAGACTGTGGAAGAAAGTGCCTCCAGAACAAAATGCTGAGATTGTAGATTTGCATGCTGCTAACCATGTCAGTAACAGCGACTAAATCATTCATATTCACTTCATTACATCTCTGTGAGAAAATCTTAGCATTATTGGCCCACAGCCTGGATTTCTCCCTGGTCTTCATCCTCCATTCCTCAGCCCTGCTTGTGAAGGAGGCATAGAATTGTGTGACACATTTACTATGTTCTTCATTTAAAAAGCAGAAAGGATAACTTGACTCCCAAGCAGCTGTCTACTCTAGGTTTCCAGGCCAGTGTAACCAAGTGGTAACTACTGAAAATGTTTTGAGGGCCTGTGTCAGATATTATTTTCCAAAGGTCATGAACAAACACATTCTGTCATCTTCTATAGTATGTGCATTTTAGAGTTTCAGTCAAAAACAGACTATAGAGGATGACAGAAAGTGTTTGCTCATGACCTTTGGAAAATACAAATGACCATAAACAAAGTCCTTTTTGACACGCATGTAGCACATGCTTTCTGAAATAAAGATCTGGAAGCCATCTGAGAGTATTGACATTGTAAATGCAATGGCAAAACATAGCCATATTGGATTGAGGGCTACAGGTAATGCAGAGCAGTGTGTAGGGTAAATGAGAACAGAGGAGAGAGAGCTCCCCAGTAGCGTCTCACCCATTGTGGTGCAGGTTTGGAGGACTCAGGGAAAGTGGGAAGATGGGCTGCACTTAATCTCTGCTCAGACCCCATCTTTGACTCTGTGAAAACCTTCTCTGGACTACCCAGAAACTTGAGGGTACCCTTCACTCTTCAATAAACTTTTTGCTTGACCCCACTTCTCTACCTTGCTCATACACTTTCCTTCCCTAGCTCCCAGTAAAATGAGAGAGTTCTTGTCTTTGGGGCTAATGTTCATACTAAGGGGCAGGCACAAATGTGATTGCCCAAAGATAGTCCGGGGAGTGAGAAGGCAGGCCTAAAAGCTGTGCCTATGAAAAAGTGGTATTTAAGGAGCTGACTGAATGGGAGCAGAACATCCAGTGGAATACTCAGAAGCCTTGGTCAGGGAGATCAAGAAAGCCAGAGAAGGCTGCACACGGTGGCTCGTGCCTGTAATCCCAGCTCTTTGAGAGGCTGAGGCGGGGGGATCACCTGAGGTCGGGAGTTTGAGACCAGCCTGACCAAAATGGAGAGACCCCGTCTCTACTAAAAATACAAAATTAGCCGGGCATTGTGTAGCGCATGCCTATAATCCCAGCTACTCAGAGGCTGAGGCAGGAGAATCGCTTGAACCTGGGAGGTGGAGGTTGCGGTGAGCTGAGATCACGCCATTGCACTCCAGCCTGGGCAACAAGAGCAAAACTCCGTCTCAAAAAAAAAGAGGAAAAAAAAGAAAGCCAGAGAATATTGTAAAGTTTTCAGCATTATAGGTCTATATGGAAATGACTTTATACTAGCACTATTAGACTGTACTCTATAGTATATACAGTCAGTTAACCTTAGTGAAAACTGTGTTAAAACTGTATAGCAGAATTTGTTATTCTGAGGATTGTAAATAAAAAGTCAAAGTATACTATTTGATGCAGTAATGTAAGGGTCAACCCTTTGTATGTTGTGACATTTGATAATGTGAGTGATTGCCATTGAGTTAAATTTGACAAACTTTCCGCCCTTTTATTTTGAAAAATTTTACAGAGCTTTGAATAATTGTACAGTGGACATTCATATACTGTACCATCTAGATTATATAATTGCTAATCTGTTACTGCATTTGCTTCATCATTTATCTGTCCATCAGTCAACTCATTTTTGAAACAGCTCTATTAAAGTTTTACGTGCCATTAAACTAATCCATTTTATTCATTTTATTTTATTTTATTTTATTTATTTTTTTGAGACGGAGTCTTTTTTTTTTTTTGAGACGAAGTCTCGCTCTGTCTGTCCACCAGCCTGGAGTGCGGTGGCACTATCTCGGCTCACTGCAAGCTCCGCCTCCCGTGTTCCCGCCATTCTCCTGCCTCAGCCTCCTGAGTAGCTGGGACTACAGGCGCCCGCCACGGCGCCCGGCTAAATTTTTTTTGTATTTTTAGTAGAGACGGGGTTTCACCGTGGTCTCGATCTCCTGACCTTGTGATCCGCCTGCCTTGGCCTCCCAAAGTGCTGGGATTACAGGCGTGAGCCACCGCGCCTGGCCTGAGACGGAGTCTTGCTCTGTCACCCAGGCTAGAGTGCAGTGGCGCGATCTCGGCTCACTGGAAGCTCTGCCTCCCAGGTTCACACCATTCTTCTGCCTCAGCCTCCTGAGTGACTGGGACTACATGCGCCCACCACCACACCCGCCTAATTTTTTTGTATTTTTAGTAGGGATGGGGTTTCACCGTGTTAGCCAGGATGGTCTCGATCTCCTGACCTGGTAATCTGCCCGCCTCGGCCTCCCAAAGTGCTGAGATTACAGGTATAAGCCACTGCACCCGGCCTTCTTTTTATTTTATTTTTTGAGACGGAGTTTTTGCTCTTGTTGCCCAGGCTGGAGTGCAGTGGCACCATCTCGGCTCACTGCAACCGTCGCGTCCCACATTCAAGCGATTCTCTTGCCTCAGCCTCCCAAGTAGCTGGGATCACAGGCTTGTGCCACCACGCCCGGCTAATTTTGTATTTTTAGTGCTAATTTTGTATTTTTAGTAGAGATGGGGTTTCTCCATGTTGGTCAGGCTGGTCTGGAACTCCCAACCTCAGGTGATCCACCCACCTTGGCTTCCCAAATTACTGGAGTTACAGACGTGAGCCACCACGCCCGGCCCAACTCATCCATTTTAAAGTGTACCATTATTTGAGTTTTATTAAATGTGTACAACTATGTAGTCATTACCACAGTCCCAGTTTTAGAACATTTCATCACCTAAAATATTCCCGTGTTCATTTATAGTTGATTCCTGTTCCCAAGTGACTGCTGATCTTCTGTCTCAATAGTTTTGCCTTTTCTAGCAATTTCATACAATTCAAATTATACAATATGTAGTCTTTTGTTGCCTGATTCTTTCTCTTAGCTTAATGGTTGAGGTTCATCCATATTGTATCATGCATCAGTAGTGTGTTCTCTTTTATTTGCTGAATAATGATTTTCCATTGTATGGATATGCCACATTTTGTTTACCCATTCATTTATAAGTTGATGGACATTGGGTTGTTTCTAATTTTGGGCTACTACGCAGTATGCTGCTGTGACCATTCATGTCCAGGGCTTAATATGGCCATGTGTTTTCATTTCTCTTGTATAAATACCTAGGAGTGGGATTACTGGGTCACATGGTAAGTGTATGTTTAACTTTTTTTTTTTGAGACGGAGTCTTGCTCTGTCACCCAGGCTGGAGTGCAGTGGCGCGATCTCGACTCACTTCAAGCTCCACCTCCCGGGTTCATGCCATTCTCCTGCCTCTCAGCCTCCCGAGTAGCTGGGACTACAGGCACTTGCTACCATGCCTTGCTAATTTTTTTGTGTTTTTAGTAGAGTTGGGGGTTTCACTGTGTTAGCCAGGATGGTCTCGACCTCCTGACCTTGTGATCTGTCTGCCTTGGCCTCCCAAAGTGCTGGGATTATAGGCGTGAGCCACTGCACTCAGCCATGTTTAACATTTTAAGACATAAACTGTTTTCCAAGGTGGCTCTACTACTTTACATTCCACTGGCATTATGTAAGGGTTCCAGTTATAATCATTCTAGTGAGTGTGAAGTGTAGTATCTTGTGGTTTTAATTTGCGTTCCCTAATGACAAGTGTCATTAATCATTAATGTAATTAATGATCTTTCCTTGTGCCTATTTGCTATTCATATATTTATTTTTCGTGGTGAAATGTCTGTTCAAATACTTTGTTTTTAAAAATTGCATTTTGTGCCTTATTGAGTTCTAAGAGAGAATTCTTTAGTTTGAATATTGTTTTCAGATGTATGATTTGCAGATACTTTCTCCCATCCTATTACCTGTCTCTTCCATTTTCTTTTTTTCTCTTTTTCTACTCCATCTAGTTCTGCTTCCTACTTTTCTATTTTCTAAATGGTGTCTTTTGAAGAGTAAAAGCTTAATTTTGATGAAGTCAAGTTCATCTTTCTTTTCTTTTTTTTTTTTTTAATTTTTCTTTTAAGGATTGTGCTTTTAGTTGTCATATCTAGAAATCCTTGCCTAAACTAAGGTCACAATTTTCTTCTGTGTTTTCTTCTAGCCATTTTATAGTTTTAGGTTTTACATTTAGATATGTGAACTCTTTTGAGTTAATTTTTGTGTGGTATGAAGTAATGGTCTATGTTCTGTGTTTTGTTTATTTTGTATAAAGTTATTCAATTGTTCAATTGTTCCAGAACCATTTGTTGAAAAGACTTTTTTTCTCCATTGAATTACATTGGCACCTTTGTTGAAAATTTACCATATGTGTATGAGTTTCCTTTCAGACTCTGTTTTGTTCTGTTGATCTATATGTCTGTCCCATTTGTTTTCTTTTTTTAATCTTTTTTTACTCCATCTAGTTCTACTTCCTACTTTTCCATTTTCTAAATGATGTCTGTTGAAGAATAAAAGCTTAATTTTGATGAAGTCAGTATCTCCACGTTCTTGATTACTGTATGTAACTTTATAGTAAGTCTTGAATTTACTATAGTAAGTCTTTTAACTTTGCTCTTTTCTTTCAAGATTGCTTTGGATATATTCTGGATCCTTTACATTTCTACAGATTTTGCAATCAACTATTTAATTTTGTTAAAAAGTTTGTGATTTTGTTTGGGATTTTCATTTTGATTGGTTTTGATTGCTGTGTTCACAATCTGTAGCTGTGCTGCCCGGTATGGTAGCTATGTGTGGCCATTGCTCATTTGAAATACAGTCAGTTTGAATTGAGATGTGCCATAAGTCTAAAATACACACTGGACTTAGAATGAAACAAAGGATAAAAATAGATTATCATGCTTTTTTATATGTTGCCTGTTGAAATAATACAATTTCGGATATATTAGGTTAAATAAAATAAATTATTAAAATTCACCCATTTAATTTTTTAATTTTCTGCTATATAGAAATACTTTTTTGGCTCTTTCTTTGAATTCTAACATTTGGTTTTTGTATATATTGACTTTGTATGTTCTTTCTTTTTTTTTTTTAATTTTAATTTTGTGACAGTGTCTTCCTCTGTCACCTAGGCTGGAGTGCAGTAGAACTGTCATGGTTCACTGCAACCTCAACCTCCTGGGTTCAAGTGATCCTTCTACCTCAGCCTGCCAGGTAGATGGAACAACAGATGCATGTCACCACGCCCAGCTGATTTTTTGTACTTTTTGCAGAGACAGGGTTTTGCCATGTTGCCTTGGCTGTTCTTGAACTCCTGGGCTCAAGCAATTTGCCTGCCTTAGTCTCTCAAAGTGCTGGGATTACAAGCGTGAGTCAGTGTACCAGGCCAACTTTGTTTTTTTTTTACCTTAGTAAATTCATAAATTCATTTATTAGTGCTTGTTTGTTTGTTTCCCAGAGTTTCGCCCTTGTTGTCCAGGCTGCAGTGCAATGGCAAATTTTTAAATTAAGGATTTTTGTGTCTATGTCTGTGAAATATTGGGATTTTTTTTCTTGGTTATGTTTTATCATGGTTATGCTAACCTCATAAAATGAGTTTGGAAGAAATGTCCCTGTGTTCTCTAGTTTCTAAAAGTGTTTTTGTAAAATTAGTGTTGATAGAATTCACCAGTAAAATCCCTGGGCCTGGAATTTGGTGGGAAGGGTTTTGATCATGAATTTCCATGTCTTTACTAGATGAAGAGCTGCTCAGTTTTTCTTTTTCATTTTGTGTCATTGTTGGTAAGTATTTTTCAAAGAGCATGTTAATTTCATTTAAGATGTCAATTTTATTAGAATTAGGTTGTTCATAACATTTTCTTATTTCCCTTTTAATATCTTACTGTAAAGAATTGTAGGGGGTGGTCCATCTTCTACCTCTGATATGGGTAATTTGTTTTCTCTTTTTTCCTAGTTGTTCTGTTTTATCAACTTTGTTGATATTTTTAAAGAATCTATTTTTAGACTTAATTTTTGCTGTTACTTGCTTTGGATTTATTTCTTTTTTTAATCGTCACTATTTTCTTCTTTTTACTTCGTTTTAACTTAGTCATCTTTTTCTAGCTTCCCTTTTTTTTAGTTGTAATACACAGCTGTGACTAAATGTTTCTAGCTTCTTAGGTTAGATCCTTATGTCATTGATTTTTGGACCTTTTAGTATATACGTTTACAGTTTTCAATTTTCATGTAGGCATATTAGCTGCATCTCACAAATTTCGTTATGTGGTATTTTCGTTATTCAGTTCAAAACATTTTCTAATTTCTCTTTTGATTCCTGCTTTGGCACAAGGGTTCTATAGAAGTATGTTCTTTAATTTCTAAATGTACGCTACAAAGAAGGGCGTTATTGGTGGCTGACAGTTACGAGAAACATATTGGGGTTCTGGAATCATTCAGTGAATTGCTGTGGGGAGGGATTAGGTGGTGGTTCCTGAAGACTGTCTTCTACTAAGGCATATAGTTTGTCCTGTCAATACTGGAGATCAGTGACGGGTTTTAAACAAGGTAGGAACTGATCCTGGCAGGAGTTAAGAGATCTGCAAGAATTGTGGTGTTATTATTGTTGCATAAGGGTGTCAGGAAGCTCATCCTAAGGATGATGGAGTGGAAGGGATATACATTAAGATGCCTTTCCATGTGAGTGAGGCCCTTCTGATGGGAGTGCGGAGGAGAGGAAGAACTAGAGATTGGACAGTGGAGTGGTGATGATGGGAGAGGGTAAAGTGGTTAAGGAAGAGTGAGACATGGAGGAAAAAGCCAACAGTCCTACTTAAGAGGAGTGGGAATGTGGTGCCCCCCACTGGCAAGATTGGGATACAAGAGGAAGAGCACAGAGTACCTGAACAGGTGCTACAAAAGACATCATAGAAATCATGAGGGGGTCATTAAGGCAGAGGGAAGTTAAGTGTCTGATTCTATCAGCAAGATAAGGTATGAGAAATGTTTCAATTTGGCAACAAGGGAGTTTATATTGCCTGGTGTATGTGTATAAAGAATATCTTAGTATTTCTACTGTCAGCAATTTTTGTTTTTGAAATGGAGTCTCGTTCTTGTCACCCAGGCTGGAGTGCAGTGGTGCGATCTTGGCTCACTGCAACCCCTGCTGCTTGAGTTCAACTGATTTTCATGCCTCAGCCTCCCAAGTAGCTGGGATTACAGGGGCCCACCACTATGCCCAGCTAATTTTTGTATTTTTAGTAGAGACAGCGTTTCACTATGTTGGCCAGGCTGATCTCGAACTCCTGACCTCAGGTGATCTGCCCGCCTTGGCCTTCCAAAGTGCTGGGATTACAGGTGTGAGCCACTGTGCCCGGCCGGCAATTCTGAATAGATTGAAATTCATCAATTGAAATCAACATCTTATCAAATTATGAGCCAAATTGAATTAAAATCAGAAATAATCTGTGAATTTTTTATTTCTGATTTTGGCAGTTAGACTCCATAAACTTTCAAAAGTATTATAATTATTATACATGATTATTCATTTTCTTTCTTTTTTTTTTTTTTTAAGACGGAGTCTTGCTCTGTCACCCAGGCTGGAGTGCAGTGACGCGATCTCAGCTCACTGCAAGCTCCACCTCCTGGGTTCACGCTCTTCTCCTGCCTCAGCCTTCCGAGTAGCTGGGACTGACTACAGGCACCTGCCACGACGCCCGGCTAATTTTTTGTATTTTTAGTAGAGACGCGTTTCACTGTGTTAGCCAGGATGGTCTTGATCTCCTGATCTCATGATCCCACCGCCTCTGTCTCCCAAAGTGCTGGGATTACAGGCATGAGTCACCACGCCCAGCCATTATTCATTTTCTTGAAAGACAGTCTTGCTGTGTCACCCCGGCTGGAGTGTAGTAGCATGATCATGGCTCACTGCAGCCTCCACCTCCTGGGCTCAAGCTATCCTCCTACCTTAGCCTTCTAAGTAGCTAGGACTACAGACACATGCCACCATGCCCAGCTAATAAAAAAAAAAATGTTTTGGCTGGGCGTGGTGACTCATGCCTGTAATCCCAGCATTTTGGGAGGCTGAGGCAGGTGGATCACCTGAGGTCACAGTTTGAGACCAGCCTGGCCAACATGTTGAAACGCCGTCTCTATTAAAATACAAAAATTAGCTGGGCGTGGTGGCAGGCGCCTGTAATCCCAGCTACTCAGGAGGCTGAGGCAGAGGTTGCAGTGAACCAAGATCGCACCATTACGTTCCAGCCTGGGGACAAGAGCGAGACTTCATCTCAAAAAAAAAAAAAAAAAAAAAAGGCCGGGCGTGGTGGCTCACACCTGTAGTCTGAGTATTTTGGGAGTCAGGAGATGGAGACCATCCTGACTGACATGGTGAAACCCCGTCTCTACTAAACAGTACAAAACATTAGCCAGGCATGGTGGCGGGCACCTATACTTCTAGCTACTCAGGAGGCTGAGGCAGGAGAATGGTGTGAACCCTGGAGGCGGAGCTTGCAGTGAGCCGGGATCGCGCTACTGCACTCCAGTCAGAGCAACAGAGTGAGACTCCGTCTCAAAAAAAAAAAAAAAAAGATTTTTTGTAGATACGGGATCTCACTATTTGCCCAGGCTGGTCTCAAACTCCTGAATTTAAGCAGTCCTCCCAACTTGACATCCCAGAGTGCTGAGATTACAGGCTTGAGCCACCACACCCAGCCTGTAACTACTCTTTACTCATGGTTTTGTGGATGTACAAAGTGACTGTCAAAGAAATTCTACCATCTTAGGGTTTGCTCTTTTTATTTATTTATTTTTTTTTTTTTTTTGAGACGGAGTCTCGCTTTGTCGCCCGGGCTGGAGTGCTGTGGCTGGATCTCAGCTCGTTGCAAGCTCCGCCTCCCGGGTTTATGCCATTCTCCTGCCTCAGCCTCCAGAGTAGCTGGGACTACAGGCGCCCACCACCTCGCCTGGCTAGTTTTTTGTATTTTTTTAGTAGAGACGGGGTTTCACCGTGTTAGCCAGGATAGTCTCGATCTCAGTGCTCTTTAAACAGGGATGAGATTTCCTCTGGGGAATAGTGGAAATAAATTGGAGAATGGGTTTGTTGGAAACAGTAGCCTAATGAATGGCACCCTCTTTGGCCTATTGAGGGTGTCTATTGAATGGCACCCTCTTTTTGGCCCTTGAGATGGAGGGAACAATAGATACCTTTTTTATCTCTCTAATTGGAGACTCAGATTACTCAGTAATTATCTTGAAACTCCTTTTGGACAGGAAACTTTCTAGTTCTTAATTTCTAGTTTTTTTCTCAGTTAATGTTTCTAGAAATAGAAAAAGCATTCATAGTGCTGGGCTTGATGGCTCATGCCCATAATCCCAGCACTTTGGGAGGCCGAGACAGGGCGATCACTTGAGGTCAGGAGTTTGAGACCAGCCTGGCCAACGTGGTGAAATCCCATCTCTAGTAAAAATACCAGAAATAGCTGGGCGTGGTGGTGACTGCCTGTAATCCCAGCACTTTGGGAGGCAGAGGCTACGCGGGAGGCTGAGGCAGGAGAATCACTTGAACCTGAGAAGCAGAGGTTGCAGTGAGCCAGGGTTGTGCCACTGTGCTCTCGCCTGGGTAACAGAATGAGACTCCATCTCAACAGAAAAGAAAAAAGAAAAAGCATTCATAAATATATAGGACTTTTAATCTTCTGACTACCTGTTGATCTAATAGAACTGCAAGTTTATTCTGAACACCGCATTGGTCAATGTGTTCCTTCCAAGTCATTAGTCTTTTTTTTGGCTTACATTGGTTACTACCTGGATCCATTTTTCTTTTGGAAAAGATTCGGCCTTTTCTTTATAAGTTGTCTTGATAATACTTAGTCCTAACTACCAACAGGTTGTTAGCTCCTTGATTAAAACAGCCCAGCAAGAGCTCATGTTGATTCTACTGAAAGATTTTCTCTCCACAATTGAACAAATTATAAAGGGTAACAAGGGGACGGGGTGAAGGACTCAGTTGTGAAAGTGTTGACTGTGATAGATTCTAAATGGATCGTTGAGCTCTTCTGAGCTTTAAAGACTGATGGTGTGAATACTAATTCGTTCCTTAGAAAGCTCAGCTGTTGTCACTCAGACAGATTTTTACCTTTAATCTGGTTTAATATTGTTTAGAAGATTTGTCTTGGCCCTTCTGCCAGGAGGCCAAGATGGCTCAAGGTGGCCACTGGTTCCTCTGGAAAACTGCTGGGGAGTTGAGATGGGGTTTCAGTCAGTTCTCTCTTGTGACCCAAATCAGGCAGAAGGTGGCCTCCTTGCTGAGACTACCTTTTTAGAGTATATTTTTCTAGAGTATAATTTTCTCATTGTTTTTTTCCATCTCTGTGCTGCTTTTACTCAGAGGGCTCTGGGGAATCTGGCTTTCCTATAGATCCTTCCTGATGTCCATTACTGGATGAGGTGCAGTGACACTACATTTTCCCTTTAATTAGTGGTCTCAGAATTTCATCAGATTTGTAGTAGATTTTTGAGGGGGAGAGTCTCTTATCTTCTATGTACTATCAACCTAATACGGGTAATTATCTCCTTTACTTTTTTTTTTCTTTTCTTTTGAGACGGAGTCTCACTCTTTGTTCCAGACTGGAGTGCAGTGGTACCATGTCGGCTCACTGCAACCTCCATCTCCTGGGTTCAAGTGATTCTCCTGCCTCAGCCTCCAAATAGCTAGGATTACAGGCACCCACCACAACACCCAGCTAATTTTTATATTTTTAGTAGAGACGGTGTTTCACCATGTTGGCCAGGCTGCTCTCGAACTCCTGACCTCAGGTGATCCACCTGCCTCTGGTCCCAAAGTGCTGGGGTTACAGAAGTGAGCCACTGCGCCTGGCCCCCCCCCCCCTTTTTTTTTTTTTTTAAGAGACGGGGTTTTGCTGTGTTGCCAGACTGGCTGTGGTGTCGAACTCCTGAGCTGAGCAATTCTCCCACCTCAGCCCCCTGAGTAGCTGGGACCACAGGCATGAACCACTGTGCCTGGCAGTCACCTCCACCTTGATGTGGGGATCCCAGTAGTGTGTCTTACAGACGGCTGCTGGGAGATGCATACAGCTGGTGTGTGTGTGTGTGTGTGTGTATTTTTTTGAGATGGAGTCTTGCTCTATCACCCAAGCTGGAGTGCAGTGGCACAATCTCAGCTCACTGCAGCCTCCACCTCCTGGGTTCAAGTGAATCTCCTTTCTCAGCCTCCTGATTTCCCGAGTAGTTGGGATTACAGGTGCCTGCCACTACGCCTGGCTAATTTTTTTTTTTTTTTTTTTTGAGACGGAGTCTCGCTCTGTTGCCCAGGCTGGAGTGCAGTGGCCGGATCTCAGCTCACTGCAAGCTCCGCCTCCCGGGTTTATGTCATTCTCCTGCCTCAGCCTCCCGAGTAGCTGGGACTACAGTCGCCCGTCACC
>NC_045435.1:87571123-87629581 GCF_002776525.5 Piliocolobus tephrosceles | reverse complement strand
ATTTATTTATTTATTTTTTTGAGACGGAGTCTAGCTCTGTCTCCCAGGCTGGACTGCAGTGGCCGGATCTCAGCTTACTGCAAGCTCCGCCTCCTGGGTTTCCGCCATTCTCCTGCCTCAGCCTCCCGAGTAGCTGGGACTACAGGCGCCCACCACCTCGCCCGGCTAGGTTTTTTGTATTTTTTAGTAGAGACAGTTTCACCGTGTTAGCCAGGATGGTCTCGATCTCCTGACCTCCTGATCTGCCCGTCTCGGCCTCCCAAAGTGCTGGGATTACAGGCTTGAGCCACCCCGCCCGGCCTTGTAATTTTTGTATTTTTATTAGAGACAGGGTTTCACTACATTGGCCACAACTTACCTGGTCTCTAACTCTTGATGTCAAGTGATCTGCCCGCCTCGGCCTCCCAAAGTGCTGGGATTATAGGCATGAGCCACCGTGCCTAGCCTATCCTATATGTATTGATGTACTCTTGGCTGTTGCCATTAAAAGAATAGATTTACACCTCTCCACTGTCCGTTTTATAAAGTGGTAGGCATATCTCCCTTCCAATTATTTGTTCTCACCAGAACTCAACTCTGCTGGGGTATTCTGAGTTGGTCGTTAGCAGACTTATAGTCATCAGGAAATTCTTGGCTTCAGTAGAGGGTTATATCGTTATCTGTAGGTGAGCTCTACCTAGTGTGTTAATTCTGAGGCTTCATTGTGGCTGTTAGTGCTGTTGAAATCAAGAGATCAGTGTTAAACTTTCTTGACCTTTCTAATGAAACAGCAAAATTTTATTTTAAATCCACAGGTTAAAGACATATCATTTAAATAATGAGCATTTGTTGAGTGGCTGGCTACCCACTGTGCCATCTATTTCTGGGCTTTGTGGATCTGTAAGTCAACCTGACCCCTGTTCTTAGCATGAAGTGCCCAGCTATAGTGAAAAAAAGGTGGCAGCTATTGGACATGGTCAGAATTCCTCTGAGTTTCCTAGGTGGTGTAGTATCTTTGCTAGGACTTGGTGGTCGTGCATAATGAGACATGTAGAAGTCAGAACAGAAAGCATGGTATAAGGCTGATTGGGCCCCTCTGGGTATGAGAAGAAAGAAAAGGTTCCAGCAAGGTGTTCATCTAAAGCAGTATCACTCCATGGTGTTTTTTTTGTTTATTTGTTTGTTTTTTGTTTTTTTTTTCTTTTTTGAGACGGAGTCTTGCTCTGCTGTCACCCAGGCTGGAGTACAGTGACGTGATCTCAGCTCACTGCAACCCCCGCCTCCTGGGTTCAAGCGATTCTTCTGCCTCAACTTCCCAAGTAACTGGGACTACAGGCGCCCACTACCACACAGCTAATTTTTGTATTTTTAGTAGCGATGGGATGTCACCATATTAGCCAAGCTGGTCTTGATCTCCTGACCTTGTGATCCACCCGCCTCGGCCTCCCAGAGTGCTGGGATTACAGGTGTGAGCCACTGCACCTGGCCCCACTTCGTGTTTTTTAAAACTATTTGAGGGGTAAACTGACCTAGATTGGAAACAGAGCAGGTCAAAACTCCTGTGCTGCAGGAGGATCACTCAAGACCAGGAATTTGAGACCAGCCTGAGCAGTATAATGAGCCCCTCTCTATAACAGCAACAACAACAAATTAGCTGGGGGTGGTGGTATGGGCTTGTAGTCTTAGCGTCTTGGGAGGCTGAGGTGAGAGTATTGTTCGAACCCAGGAGTTCTTGGTTACAGTGAGCGATGATCATGCCGCTGCATTCCAACCTGTACAACAAAACAAGACTCTGTCTGTGAAAAACAGAACAAAAAACGCTTGTGCTCATCAGTAGTAGGATCGTGTCTGTGAACAGCCACCATACTGTAGCCTGGACAACACAGCCTCATCTCTATTTTAAAAAATAGGCTGGGCACGGTGGCTCATGCCTGTAATCCCAGCACTTTGGGAGGCTGAGGCTGGTGGATCATGAGGTCAGGAGTTCAAGACCAGCCTGGCCAAGATGGTGAAACCCTGTCTCTACTGAAAATACAAAAATTGGCCGGGCGCAGTGGCTCACGCCTGTAATCCCAGCACTTTGGGAGGCCAAGGTGGGCGGATCACGAGGTCAGGAGATCAAGACCACCCTGGCTAACACAGTAAAACCCCATCTCTACTGAAAAATACAAAAGAAAAATTAGCCAGGCGTGGTGGCGCCTGTAGTCCCAGCTACTTGGGAGGCTGAGGCAGGAGAATGGTGTGAACCTGGGAGGTGGAGCTTGCAGTGAGCCAAGATGGCACCACTGCACTCCAGCCTGGGCGACAGAGATTCCTTCTCAAAAAAAAAAAAAAAAAATACAAAAATTAACTGGACGTGGTGGCGGGCGCCTGTAATCTCAGCTACTTGTGAGGCTGAGGCAGAGAATTGCTTGAATCCGGGAGGTGGAGGTTGCAGTAAGTCGAGATCGTACCACTGCACTCCAGCCAGGACGACAGAGGGAGACTCTGTCTCAAAAAAAAAAAAAAAGGCCAGGCTCAGTGGCTCACGCCTGTAATCTCTGCACTTTGGGAGGCTGAGGCAGGCAGATTGCTTGCGCTTAGGAGTTCAGGGACTAAACTAGGCAACATGGAGAAACCATGTCTCTACAAAATTTTTAAAACTTAACTGGACATGGTGGCTTGCACCTGTAGTCCCAGCTACTCGGGAGGCTGAGCTGGGAGTATTGCTTGAGCCCAGGAAGTGGAGGTTGCAGTGAGCCGCGATCACACCACTGCACTCCAGCCTGGGAAACTTAGTGAGATCCTGTTTCAAAAATAATAGTAATAAAATAGGCTGGGCGTGCTGACTCACGCCTGTAATCCCAGCACTTTGGAAGGCCAAGGCGGGCAGATGACGAGGTTAGGAGATCAAGACCATCCTGGCTAACACGGTGAAACTCTGTCTCTACTAAAACTATAAAAAATTAGCCTGGCATGGTGGCAGGTGCCTGTAGTCCCAGCTACTCAGGAGGCTGAGGCAGGAGAGTCGCGTGAACCCGGGAGGCGGAGCTTGCAGTGAGCTGAGATCGCACCACTGCACTCCAGCCTAGGCGACAGAGCGAGACTGCATCTCAAAAAATATATAATAATAATAAAATAAAAAATAAATTAAAAAGCTATTTGTACCCAAAGGCTGTATTTCAGCAGTTGTTAAAGTTTAAACAAGATGTCTCTCTTCTCATTTTGTGATAGTGGTCTGTTGGGGACGAATAGCTTTGTTGAGGACACAGAAGAAATACCAGCCATAATTTGGGAAACCTAGGCCTAAAGTCTACATGGGCCTCTGCAAGAAAATACTGTGGCAGCATGCATGGGTCAGATGCCACTTAACCTTGGAAGGAAAATAGGGACCCCCATCCTGAGCGAAGTAAGCTGTCTTGAGTCCTTGATTTTTCTCCAGATGTACCTGGACTATAGGACAGGAAGCACTCACTGATTGCATAGCCTTTGACACTCATTGTATACTGGGATGTGCCCTTGTTTAGTAGGTGCTCACTTGTCTCCTTTCAGGAGTGACTTGAGTGCTAGAAGGAGAGATCATGTGGTGGTCACTGTGTGTCTTTCCTCTGCTGCAGTTCTTATCTGTGGACCAGGCACATACTACCTTACAGATCCATGGTAGCTCTTGTTTAAGGACTCAGTCCAGTGAGCAGACAATGTTCTGTGTGTTTTCTTGTCACCCTAACTGTAAATATGCTCCTACTTTCTCCTTGCTTTAGTAGTACCCTCATGGTGCGTATTGCTTTCTCTGGGAAGCCTGATGATCTAAGGCTTCCAAGCACATCCCAATCTTCTGTGGTCTCACCCAAGTCTTGACACTTAGAGTATTTTGTAACTAGCTTACTTCTCAATTACGACTATAACATGTAGATGCTTATATGCTTCTTTAACCTAACATTAAAATATGAGCTTCTAAGGTGGGTGAAGTGATATGCACCTGTAGTGCCTGAGAGGTTGAGGTGGAAGGATCACTTAAGCCCAGGAGTTCAAAGCGTGTGCTATGATCATGCCTGTGAATAGCCTTGTATTCCAGTCTAGACAACATAGCGCAGTGCATTACTTAAAAAAAAAAAAAAAAAAAAAAGTGGCCGGGTGCACTGGGTCACACCTGTAATCCCAGCACTTTGGGAGACCAAGGTAGGCGGATAACCTGAGGTCAGGAGTTCAAGACCAGCCTGGCCAACATGGTGAAACCCTGTCTCTACTAAAAAT
This sequence comes from Piliocolobus tephrosceles, assembly GCF_002776525.5. Taxonomy (NCBI): domain Eukaryota; kingdom Metazoa; phylum Chordata; class Mammalia; order Primates; family Cercopithecidae; genus Piliocolobus; species Piliocolobus tephrosceles. The sequence goes on along the minus strand of NC_045435.1, from coordinate 87,625,369 downwards.
ACAAAAATTAGCTGGGCGTGGTAGCGCATGCCTGTAATCCCAGCTACTCGGGAGGCTGAGGCAGGAGAATCAGTTGAGCCTGGGAGACAGAGATTGCAGTGAGCCAAGGTCATGCCAGTGCACTCCGGCCTGGGTGACAAAGACTGTCTCAAAAAAAAAAAAAGTCTTTCTATGTCAATAAACTTCTAAATCTTTTAAAATAATCACGTAGTAGTCCATTGCATAGATCTGTCATATATTATGTAACTCATTTTTGTTGGATATTTAGGTTATTTCTAATTATTTTACTATTGTAAATAATCCTGTGGTAAACATATCCTCTGTCATTTCCTCAGGGAGACTACAGAAATAGAATTGCTAGCTCAACGCACCTTCTAAGGTTCTTTGGTAGCTATAACCATGTGCTTTAAATGTCTCCTAAGAGCATATAGAGGCCAGAAAGGCTGCCCACAAATTTTGAAACTGTCCTTGCAACTAGGACTCATTGGCTGCTGGGAATTCAGTGATTTTAAACTGAGTTTTGGGTTTTTATGTTTTGTTGGTTGTTTTCTGGTGTTTCTTTAGGGTTTATGCAAACCCAGACCCGGGGATTTTCTACAAGTAACAGGCCTAAATAGAGATGTGCTTCTGGTGTACAACCTCCTACAGCAGCTTGAGGGAACATATATGACATGAAGGAAACCCCAGCTCTGTTGTTTATGTTATTAATAGATGCTAGGTTGTTATTATAAAATGAGTGTCTTTAAGTTTCAAATGAAATTAATTTTCTTGAAAGGTTTATTAATGAAAACAAAGATAGAAAATCAAGAGATTCTTGAAATCACTAAGATTGTAAGAGTCTGAACTTAAAAGACAAAGCAGAGAACCAAGAGGAGGAATTTGGTAATCCAGCCTGGGCTTGGCATAGACATGAATGTATGCGGTTCTCAAAATGTTAAACACCTTAAAAGAAAATGCAATTATAATTCAATTTTTTTTTTCTTTTTTCTAGGTATCTCATTCAGTTGCTAAACTTATATTAGTTAATTTCCACTGGCAAGTTTCAGAGATATTGGACAGGTAAGGTATTTGGGGGAGGAGAGATAACATTGCCCATAGCTCCGCTCTCTGTGGTGATTATTGTTTACATTTTGGACTATATTCCAATATGCATGGTATATTTTTAAAACATTGGATTCTGTTTTCCATCCTCTTCTCTTAATATGTTGTGAACTTTCCCCATATCTTCAGTATATTCTTCTACCCCAGTTTTATACTAGCACAGTATTCTATCGTAGATATTCCATGCTTTTTCCAAACCTCTATTGTTGGACAGTGAAGTTAACTCAGATTTTCTTTCCCATTGTTAATTTTTAATCAGTGCCTTTCTAGGTAACACACGCCAACATCTTTTACTTCTTTTGGATATGTCAACTTGAGGATTGCATCATAGTTCAAGTCATATTTCCTTTAGAAAATGTAGGCTGCTGGCCATACGTGGTGGCTCACACCTGTAATCTCAGCACTTTGGGAGGCTGAGGCGGGCGGATCACCTGAGGTCAGGAGTTGAAATCAGCCTGGCCACCATGGTGAAACCCTGTCTCTACTAAAAATATGAAAATTAACTGGCTGGGCGCGGTGGCTCAAGCCTGTAATCCCAGCACTTTGGGAGGCCAAGACGGGCGGATCACGAGGTCAGGAGATCGAGACCATCCTGGCTAACCCGGTGAAACCCCGTCTCTACTGAAAAAATACAAAAAACTAGCCAGGCGAGGTAGCGGGCGCCTGTAGTCCCAGCTACTCGGGAGGCGGAGGCAGGAGAATGGCGGGAACCCGGGAGGCGGAGGTTGCAGTGAGCCGACATCCGGCCACTGCACTCCAGCCTGGGCGACAGAGCCAGACTCCGTCTCAAAAAAAAAAAAAAAAGAAAATTAACCTGGCGTGGTGGTGCACTCCTGTAGTCCCAGCTACTCAGGAGGCTGAGGCAAGAAAATCGCTTAAACCCTGGAGGCGGAGGTTGCAGTGAGCCAAGATTGCGCCACTGCACTCCAGTCTGGTGGCAGAGTGAGACTCCATCTCAAAAAAAAAAAAAAAAAAAGAAAGAAAATACAGGCTGCTTTACCACCCACCACCTCTCCCAGCAGCGTATTTGAGTATTTCTTTCCACTTCCTCCAGAAATAGAGATCTTAAGATACAGACCTTAGAGTCTCAAGATGTCTTATAAGTTGTCAGGAAAAGGGGCACCTCCTCCTCTGCATCCTCTGTAGGAATCTTTTATGCTCACCCTTGGAGGCATGTGCCCTGTCTCGCACAGTGTTTCTCATCCTCAGCATTATTGACATTTTAGGCTAGATAACTCTTTGTTGTGGGGGCCTGATCTGTGAATTGTAGGATGTCTGGCAGCATCCCTGGGCTCTAACTACTAGAAGCCACACCTCTAAGTCCTTGGCAACCAGAATGTCTCCAAACATTGTCAAATAACTCGTGGGGAGCAAAATTCCCTCTGGTGAGAAGTACTTGTTACCATTCCTACTCTTTCACACTGCAGTGAGTCTTCCTTTCTCATATGGTATGATTTTTTTTATTTTTATTTTTTTGAGACAAAGTCTCACTCTGTCACCCAGGCTGGAGTGCAGTGGCACGACGTTGCCTCACTGCAACCTCCACCTCCAGGGTTCAAGCAACTCTCTCCTGCCACAGCCTACAAAGTAGCTGGGATTACCAGCACTTGCCACCACGCCTGGCTAGTTCTTGTATTTTTAGTAGAATTTACAGACGAAGGTCATGCTTTTCCTTCTCCAGGCTGAACACAACTGGGAAGGACATACCAGCTGGAACAGCTCAGCACAATCAGGAAAGAGTAAATGTGTTCCTGGTTCACTAACTGCTCTCATCCTGTGTACTCGAGTTGGAATACATTTAGATGAAATTACAGATGAACTTCTGCTGCCTTATTATTATACTACTGCCCAAAACTCTGGAACCACATAGGTTCTGGCAATAGGATGTCTCTCACTGCCTAAACTCTTTCAGCGTAACTCAGGAGTGGAGGTTTGGATGGCAAAAGAGACTTAAAAGACTAGTGTGGGAATTAGGAATAAAATGGGCCCCTCAATAAGGATAGTTGAGGGAAGCATTCTGACTAGGTAGAAATCACATAGATGAGACATAATTCTTTTCTGCTCCAATTCCTAGTATCTTGGAAATTTGTTGACCTGGGCTTTGTGTGGCACTTTATTGCCGCTTGATAATTCTGTTTAAATGGAAAATTATTGTAGGTGACTCCTACTGTCACATAATTTTTCTGGAGTTAAATATAGAAAAGGAATTATTGGCTATAGCGTACGTTTATTTTTGCCTTTGCTAAATAATTCCAGGTTGTTTTCCAGAGTGATTTACCACTTTACACGCTCAGCAGTAGTATATAGGTGTTCCTGATACTGTAAGACTTAAAGTTTTGCAATTTGGTGGCTGTAAATGGCATCTAATTGTTTCAATGTCCTGTATTATTAAGGAGGTTGAGAATCTTTTTTATATAATGGGCATTTTTGCTGCCTCCTCCTTTGAAATGCCTGTTAAGTCTTCTCCCCATTTTTTATTGAATTATGTTGTTCTTCCAAATGGATCCTTCCCCCTTCTCCCATGTCCAGTTCCTAGAACCAAATAGATTTTTAGGAGTTTTTGTTTACTCTGAATACTGATCCTTCGCCAGTTTTATATATATATATATATATATATATATATAGGAGTTTTTGTTTTTCCTGAATAGTAATCCTTTGCCAGTTATACGTGTGTGTGTGTATTTTTTTTTTTGGAGACAGAGCAAAACTCTTGCTCTGTCTCCCGGGCTGGTGCAGTCTCTGCTCACTGCAACCTCCACCTCCCAGGTTCTAGCGATCCTCCTGCTTCAGTCTCCCAAGTAGCTGGGATTACAGGCATGAGCCAACACACCCGGGTGGGGTTTCACCATGTTGGCCAGGTTGGTCTCAAACTCCTGACCTCAAGTGATCTACCCACCTTGGCCTCCCAAAGTGCTAAGATTACAGGCATGAGCCACTGCGCCCAGCTATATCTATGGAATTTTTTTTTTCTTTTTGAGACAGAGTCTCGCTCTGTCTTGCAGGCTGGAGTGCAATGGCACAATCTTGGCTCATTGCAACCTCTGCCTCCCGGGTTCAAGCAATTCTCCTGCCTCAGCCTCCCAAGTAGCTGGGGCTACAGGCACATGTCACCATGCCCAGCTAATTTTTGTATTTTTGGTAGAGACGGGGTTTCATCATATTGGCCAGGCTGGTCTCAAACTCCTGACCTCAAGTGATCTGCCCCCCTTGGCCTCCCAAAATGCTGGAATTACAGGCATGAGCCACGGCGCCTGGCCTAGAAGTTTATATATTGAATTATCTTCCAGCTTATGGCTTGGCTTTTGACTTTGGTGTCTTCTGATGAATTGAGGTTCTTAAATGTAGCATAATTTATCAGGCTTTATATTTTTTATTATTCCTTTATATTTTGCATTTTCTGTCTTGAGAAAAAAAGTCTGTGTACCGAGATAAAAGGAAGCTTGGTTCTGTGAGAAAGTAGAGACAAAGATGCTCTAAACATCTTTGTCCTGTTATTGTTCAGGAGTAAAAATGTCTTTAGCTTCTGATTCCCTTCATTTCTGCTTTTTGTTTTGTAGATTCAAGTCCAATTCTGCTCAACTGCTTGTTGAGGCTCGAGTTCAGCCTAATCCATCAAAACATGTGAGTGTCTATTACTTGAATGAGGCTTCTCCTGATTGCACATGGTTCTTGCTTTTGCTTGCAGTGTTGTTAAGAGCTATCTTTGCTTGGGCAGGCATGGTGGCCCACGTCTGTAATCCCAGCACTTTGGGAGGCCAAGGCGGGCAGATCACGAGGTCAGGAGATTGAGACCATCCTGGTTAACACGGTGAAATCCCGTCTCTACTAAAAATACAGAAAAAATATTAGCCGGGCGTAGTGGCGGGCGCCTATAGTCCCAGCTACTCGGGAGGCTGAGGCAGGCGAATGGCAGGAACCTGGGAGGTGGAGCTTGCAGTGAGCCAAGATCGAGCCACTGCACTCCAGCCTGGGCGACAAAGCAAGATTCTGTCTCAAAAAAAAAAAGCTACCTTTGCTTTGTTTATAGTTCAACATGCCCACAGTATTTGTTCTAGTATTGACTTAAATCTTCTGTTATGGTTTGAAAAGTTTCCTTACAGTTAGGGACTAAATCATTGCCTGTTCTTTGGCCCTCTCCAGCCCCACCTTCCTCTCTGCACTTTCAGCCTGCACTCCGTTCTTTCTGGGTGCCTTGGTGTTTCTGAGATTACTGCATATGTCTTCTGTTCTGTTTGTGCCTTCCCTTCCTAGAATGTCCAGACTCTGTTTCCACCTTCGCTTATAGAGAGGGAATTCATCTTTAAAGACCCCAGTCTGGCCAGGCACTCACGCCCATAATCCCAGCACTTTGGGAGGTCGAGGCGGGCGGATCACTTGAGGTCGGGAGATTGAGACCAGCCTGGTCAACATGGTGAAACCCCATCTCTACTAAAAATACAAAAATTAGCCAGGCATGGCGTCGCATTCCTGTAATCCTAGCTACTCGGGAGGCCGAGGCAAGAGAATCGCTTGAACAATTGAAGGCAGGGAGGTGGAGGTTGCACCACTTGGTGCAAGCCAAGATCGCACCACTGCACTCCAGCCTGGGCGACAGAGACTCCATCAAAAGGAAAAAAAAAAAGAATCTAAGAATCTAAGCCACCTCTTTGACAAAGCCTTTCTCCTGGATCATTCGTCTGGAAACTCACCTAATTATATCTATAAACTTTTACACATGTGTTATAGTGATTAACTCATATTGTTTTACCACCATAGAAGCTGTATTTTAACAATGCATAGCAATTTCCTGTGTATCTAGGAGCTAAACGAACATTTGTCAAATATTTTTTGAATGAGGGCCATGCTAAAAGAGATCTTGGAAGGCAGAATTGGGGCTCAGATCACCACATAATTTCTGCAGCCTCTTAAGACAAAGGTTTCCAGAAGCAAAATGGATAAATATGAGAATCCAGTTCTTTTCCTCAACTTGTTTTTTTATATTCCCAGTAAACTAAAAAGAACCTAATGTTCTTGTAAGTGGACTTTTCCATTGGTTTGTGGTTTTAACCAAGGTCCCCAGATTGTCTTTCTCTGCCAGTTTGTGTAGCATGATGTGGATTCTGGAGTTCATGCTATACAGTTATTTGCATACGTTCTAGAAGAGTTTCTTCCCTAGTAGATGTCTCCACATCCCCCTGCCACCTCCCCATGTTAATTACATGTGACATCTGGTGTATTAAGGATGAGTTGTAACTTGGTTATAAGGCTGTAGTATTTTGTGGTTTGGGCACATCGATTAGTGAAACCACCGTCCTTGACAAGTAAAACTACAATGTTGGCCGTTAGACGATTTATAGACTTATCCTCTAATAACTTTTGTGACTGGGTTTCTAGTAGTTGTGAGGGGCAACTCTGCTGTGCTTAACAGGGGTAGTTTACAAAAGTAACCTGAAAGCTTCTAAAAGAAGTTGGACTAAGTGACCTCTTAAGGACCCTGGCAATTCTGAAACCCTGAGTTTTTCAGTCTGCCATTATAAACCACTGTAAGTTCTCATTTCAGCCTTCTTTCTGCCTCTGAATCCTGGTGATTTTGTAAGCCCAGCCCAGCTGCTACCTCCTTCAGGAAGCCCTCCTGGTATATACTTTTAGCTTAGTACCCTTGGGACTCAGAGTCCACACATTGCAGTTGAGTGCTGATACTTGTTACAGGGTAAGGATCACTTCCCATACACCCGGCTGCATGAGGTACCCTTATGGCCTCCTGGACCTGACTCCTCTTTGGCTCATGTGGCTCTATTTCTCTCCAGGTTCCCACATCCCATCCCCCTCACCACTGTGCAGTGTGTATGCAGTTTGTGCGAAAGGAAAACCTACTCTCTTTGGCCTGTCAGCACCAGTTTTGCCGCAGCTGCTGGGAGCAGCACTGCTCAGTTCTCGTCAAGGACGGCGTGGGCGTGGGTGAGTCTGCCACAGAACTTATAAAAAGCTGGCATTAAGTGTTTATCTTTGACTCTGCCTTTTCATGTACTCAAGTAAACTGAGTGTTTTCTTCTGAGCCTGATTGAGGTTTTTATCATCAGAACTAATGATTTTCAAATACATCAACACAAACAGTGACAAAGGTTTCCCCAGTCCTCAGCAAAATGAGAAAACTAAATACACTGTTGTAAATGTTGGCGTGAGTGCAGAGCGACCTTCTCTCACCTTTTGGGAGAACCGTCCTTTAAACTGCCTACCTTGATTCCACAAGTGGCAGCCATAACTCAGAAATGCCCACAAGAGTTTGCTGCTATTTAGGTAACAGCACAAATCAAATTTGATGATTAGTTAGAGGAATATTTGTTATACTGTGATTTGATGATACTGAAACAAATTAGTATCACATTAATTGGTATCTGCAGAGTCCCACAATTGGTGATAATCACCTGTAAATAATGTTAAACATCACAAAACTCAGTTGTTAGTCAAGAACTCTAAATAAGGATTTTTAAAATGGTTTTGTTATCTAATGGTGCCATTAGTGATATCATTTGGGATAATATTTTTGTTTCATTGCTGTGAAAATATGCTAATTTCTCTTTGAATAAATTCTGTTGCTTGAAGGGTTTCTTTTATGCAACTTGGATTTGTTGACTGAATTGGGTGGGCAAATTGTGTCATTGTGTCTTCTGCAGTATGGTTGTCCATCATGGTTGGTTGGTTTTTGGTTTTTTGTTTTTTGTTTTTGAGACAGAGTTTCGCTCTTGTTGCCCAGGCTGGAGTGCAATCGCACGATCTCAGCTCACCACAACCTCAGCCTCCCGGGTTCAAGCGATTCTCCTGCCTCAGCCTCCCGAGTAGCTGGGATTACAGGCATGTGCCACCATGCCCGGCTAATTTTGTATTTTTGGTGGAGACGGGGTTTCACCATGTTAGTCAGACTGGTCTCAAACTCCCGACCTCAGGTGATCTGCCTGCCTTGGCCTCCCAAAGTGCTGGGATTACAGGCATGAGCCATTGCACCCGGCCCCATCAGGTTGTTTTTGTTCAACAGGAGTCTCTTGTATGGCTCAGGACTGTCCACTCCGTACACCAGAGGACTTTGTGTTTCCATTGCTTCCCAATGAAGAATTGAGAGAGAAATACAGGCGCTACCTCTTCAGGGACTATGTGGAGGTATGGCCAGCCTTTGTTCTGCCTTCTGTCTTCCTGGGCCTACCTTCCATCAGAGGGTCAGTTACTTACTTTATAGACTAGAGTGACATTAAGTGATAGTGTTCGAAGAAAGAGCTCTATAGGTTTAAAAAAGTTTGAAAACCACTAGAGTGATAGTGAAGAGTACAGGCCCTAGAGTCAGACACACCGTTGTGTGAAACTTGGATACTTCCTTGCTTTGTGACCACTCTTTTTTCTTGTGAGACAGTGCCTTGCTGTGTTGCCTGGCTGGAGTGCAGTGGCACGATCTTGGCTCACTGCAACCTTCACCTCCCAGGATTAAGTGATTCTCCTGCCTCAGCCTCCTGAGTAGCTGGGACTAGAGGCATGCACCACCACTCCCAGCTAATTTTTGTATTTTTAGTAGAGGTGGGGTTTCACCATGTTGGCCAAGATGATCTCAATCTCTTGACCTCATGATCTGCCTGCCTCAGCCTCCCAAAGTGCTGGGCTTTCGGGGGCGAGCCCCCCCCCCCCCTTCTTTTTTTTTTTTTTTTTTTTTTTAATTCTGAGTCTTGATTTTCTCTTCCATAGACACACATCCCCACCTTGTACATAGTGGCTTAAAAAAGCTATTGTGTGTTCAGTGGATGAATATAAATTAGGCGTATTTAGGGGCTGCTGTTATATTCGGTTCCCTGTGTGGTTGAGCAGAGAGAAGGGGTATTACTTTTCTTCAAGTAATTGGAAAACTTGTCCAGGATTCCAGCATGGTCATTTTTGTAGTCCTTTCCCTCTATTAGGCCATTTGCTAGGCCTGCTGATTCCATGCAATATAATTTTCTTTTCTTTTTCTCTTTTTCTTCTTTTTTTTTTTTTGGAGGCGGAGACAGGGTTTTACTCTCTCACCCAGACTGGAGTGCAGAGGCACAGACATGGCTCACTGCAACCTCTGACCTCTTAGACTCAAGCAATCCTCCTTAGCCTCCCGAGCAGGTGGGACTACTGGCATGCACCACCAAACTCAGCTAATTTTTGTATTTTTTGTAAAGATGGGTGTTTCACCATGTTGCCCAGGCTGGTCTCGAACTCCTGAGCTCAAGCCATCCGCCCGATGCAGCATAACTTTCGTCTTTGTCTTTTTTGCCTAAGCTTTCCAGATTAATTTATGGTCTGGTTCTTGTCATGCACATGCCACAGGATAAACAGAAGGTCTTATTCTTTATGCTGTTTGCTGCCTTTGAGGGTCATTGAGCTCCTCAGAGATACCTTTTTTTTGAGATGGAGTCTCACTCGGTCGCCCAGGCTGGAGTACAGTGGCGGCACGATCTCAGCTCACCGCAACTGCTGTCTCCCAGGTTCAAGTGCTTCTCCAGCCTCAGCCTCCTGAGTAGCTGAGATTACAAGCTTGCGTCACCATACCCAACTAATTTTTGTGTTTTTTAGTAGAGACGGGGTTTTACCATGTTGGCCAGGCTGCTCGCAAAGTCCTGACCTCAGGTGATCCGCCTGCCTCGGCCTCCCAAAGTGCTGGGATTACAAGGCATGAGCCACTGTGTCCAGCCTTATTTGTTATTTTTTAATTTTTTTGGAGACAGAGTTTTGCTGGCATCCAGGCTGGAATGTGTTGGTGCAGTCAACTCACTGCTGCCTCAGATTTCAGGCCTCAAGCAGTCTTCCCACCTCCGCCTCCTTAGTAGCTAGGACTACAGGCAGGAGCCACTATGCCTGGTGCAATTCTATATAACCTTAGATCATTCCAGTGAGTTGCTACCTGGTTTAAGCTAGACGTCCTAAGTTCCTCTTTAATATCTGGCTTATGTTTGGTTTTCACAACATCCTTTCTGAATTTATATAACCCCATGGTATAAGTCATCAGCTGGGAGAACAGAAAGTGTTTTGAATATTCAGGGGGTTCTGATTTTTACACAGCAACTAAGAGATGTCCTCATTGTTTCCTCTTGGTGTGTTCACAGAGTCATTACCAGCTCCAGCTGTGCCCTGGTGCAGACTGCCCCATGGTTATTCGGGTACAAGAGCCTAGAGCTCGCCGAGTACAGTGCAATCGGTGCAACGAGGTCTTCTGGTAAGAGTGAGTGTGAGTGCTGAACAGCCCTAGGCTCATGCCCCATCCTCCAAAGCACCACTGCTGTTGCTCCATGTGAGGGCGGCACTGGAAGAGGCAGGGTCTCTGATCCAACAGAGCAACTGTGCTCCAAGTGGGTAGGTTTATGCCCAGCATCTCATATTCCACTAAGTCTTCAGTACATGCTCAGTCTGGAGGCAAGAAAGTGACACAGGTTCTTGGAGAATGTGTTGTGGCTTCTGCTACTAAGTCTCATGGCCCAGAGATTGTGTGGGATGTATCTGTCTGCATAGCTAATCACATATTACTGTGTTTGAAAGGTATAATCTTCAGCATTTTAATCTTTCTCTGTCTTGGCCTTTCTTGGCTAATTTTTGTAAAACTAAGTCATAAATATGTTCTACATCTACTCAAGGTTCACTTCATTCAGTAGATACCATGGGAATAACTAAAGTTTACTGAAGGTTTACCAGATGACAGACACTATCCTGATCACTTACCTTGCATTATCACAACTGTAATGACCCTTATATTCTCTCGTTTTTTGTTGTTTTCTTGAGATGGAGTCTTGCTTTGTAGCCCAGGGTGGAGTGCAGTGGTGCATACTTTGCTTACCATAACCTCCACCTCCCAGGGTCAAGCAATTCTCTTACCTCAGCCTCCTGAGTAGCTGGGATTACAGGCACATGCCACCATGCCCGGCTGATTTTTGTATTTTTAGTAGAGACGGGGTTTTGCCATGTTGGCAAGGCTGGTCTCAAACTCCTGACCTCATGATCTGCCCACCTTGTCCTCCCAAAGTACAGGGATTACAGGATTGAGGCACCGCGCCTGGCTATGACCCTTATATTCTATGAAGATATCAAGGTACAAGGTAAACCTAGTAAATGGTAGAACCATAATTTAGGCCCAGATCTGTCCTAATCATACCTCCCTGGAATATTCATGGTGGGGCTTCAGAGAAACTGCTTGGAAAATGAGATGTGTGTCTGTGTGCACATGCCTGCATTTCAAAACATTATTGACACCAAAGGTTAAGAATCACTAATGTAGTGGTTCTTTCATTTTAAATCAGGCAGCCACCAGGATCACAGCAGATTCAGAGAGACTCCTTGTAATTGTTCTTTATTCTTGTGTCCCACTTTATGAAGTTACCTCCCTGGGTATTTGCCTCAGGGCCTTTTCTAGCCACAAAGTACTGTTGGCCTCCACGAAAGAAAATTTGAAAATATGGAAGCCTAGCCCAACGAATATTGGAGTCTTTTTTTTTTTTTTTCTGCTTTAAGTTTCAGTGTCATCAGATATATCATGACCCTACGGATTTTGCAAGTTCTGGCATTTGTGCATCCTTGTGTGCATGTCTGACTGGGAAATCAGATGAGACTCCCAGAAGTGGATCTCAATCCTGCCTTAGGTCTGAGCTAATGAGTCCTTCTCAGAGCACCTCACCATGCCCTATGAGAGTCATAGCTCTGCGTTTGACATCTTGGGGGTTGGTAAACAAGATGTTTAAACAAGATACTTAACATACATAGCATAGCTCACTGCAGCCTCAAACTCCTGGTATGAAGTGATCCTTCTGCCTTAGCCTTCCAAGTAGCTGAAACTACAGATGCCTGGTTAATTTTTAAAAATTTGTTGTAGAGGCCAGGTGCAGTGGCTCACACCTGTGACCCCAGTGCTTTAGGAGGCCGAGGCGGGTGGATCACCTAAGGTCAGGAATTCAAGACTAGCCTGGCCAACATGGTGAAATCCCGTCTCTACTAAAAATACAAAAATTAGCCAGGTGTAGTGGCAGGAGCCTGTAATCTCAGCTACCCAGGAGGCTGAGGCAGGAAAATCACTTGAACCAGGGAGGCAGAGGTTGCAGTGAGCCGAGATCATGCCATTGCACTCCAGCCTGGGTGACAAAAGCGAAACTCCGTCTCAAAAAAAAAAAGATTGTAGAGGCAGGGTCTTCCTATGTTGCCTACGTTGGTCTCAAACTCCTGGTCTAAAGCGATCCTTTACTTTCTTTTTTTTTTTTGAGACGGAGTCTCGCTCTGTCGCCCAGGCTGGAGTGCAGTGGCCTGATCTCAGCTCACTGCAAGCTCTGCCTCCCGGGTTCACGCCATTCTCCTGCCTCAGCCTCCCGAGTAGCTGGGACTACAGGCGCCCGCCAACACGCCCGGCTAATTTTTTGTATTTTAGTAGAGACAGGGTTTCACCGTGTTAGCCAGGATGGTCTCGATCTCCTGACCTCGTGATCCGCCCGTCTCGGCCTCCCAAAGTGCTGGGATTACAGGCTTGAGCCACCGCGCCCGGCCCGCGATCCTTTTTTTAAACAGGGTCTCTCAGTTGCCCATGTTGCAGTACAGTGATGCGAATATAGCTCACTGTAGCCTTGACCTCCAGAGCTCAGGCAATCCTCCTACTTTAGACTGTCTAGTAGCTGGGACTACAGACACATACCACCACACCTGGCTAATTTTTTCATTTTTTGTAGAGATGAGGTCTCACCATGTTGTCCAGGCTGGCTTCAAACTCCTGGGCTCAAGCAGTCCTCCCATCTTGACCTTCCATAGTACTAGGATTATAAGCGTGAACCACTGCACTCGGCCTACAGAAACATTTTATTTGTGCATGTTAGAGCATGTCTTACAAAGGCTTAAGTTGAAGAGACACTCTTGCAGTATTTCAGTATAACTCATGAGTAAGTAAAGGTTCCATGGGCCTTGAGAAAGAACTTTACCTATTTGAAAAGCTCTAGACTGGGCAGGGTGGCCCACACCTGTAATCCCAGCACTTTGGGAGACCGAGGCGAGCAGATCATAAGGTCAAGAGATGAAGACCATCCTGGCCAACATGGTGAAACCCCATCTCTACTAAAAATACAAAAATGAGACTGGGCGCAGTGGCTCATGCCTGTAATCCCAGCACTTTGGGAGGCCGAGGTGGGCGGATCACGAGGTCAGGAGATCGAGACCATCCTGGCTAACACGGTGAAACCCATCTCTACTAAAAATACACAAAATTATCCGGGTGTTGTGGCGGGCGCCTATAGTCCCAGCTACTCGGGAAGCTGAGGCAGGAGAATGATGTGAAGCCGGGGAGGTGGAGCTTGCAGTGAGGCGAGATCGTGCCACTGCACTCCAGCCTGGCGACAAAGCAAGACTCCGTCTCAAAAAAAAAGAAAAGCTCTAATTCATGATTTGTTGACTTGGATAAAAGGAAAATTTTAAACATGGGACCCTGACTTAATGAATATTTGAATGTTTTTCTTTTCCAATTTTAAGTTTCAAGTGTCGTCAGATGTATCATGCACCCACAGACTGCGCCACGATCCGGAAATGGCTCACGAAGTGTGCAGACGACTCTGAAACAGCCAACTACATTAGTGCTCACACTAAAGACGTAAGGATTGTATTTTACCTCTCATGGATCTGCCCTCTTATTGCTGCCCAGGGCCTAGCCTTGGAAATTTGCCATCTGAGAGCAGAATACCCAGAGCCCCAGGGCCCTTCCTGAGGACTGGGGGTTGGGGACCCTCATGCAGAGTTGGCAGCTTGTAGCAATTTATCACAGGATGCATTGGGTGCATTTTTTCTTTATTATTATGAAATGCCAAAATGCCAGAAAAGGGGGAACTAAGTAGAAGAGAACTACCAGCCTTTAACAGCTCTGAAAAGGAGGTGGTTAATAGCCACACTTGATACATAGTAAGGCTGTAATGCAAGCTCAGACCAGCACGATACTCATTTTGAAGTTTCCCGTGGGAAAGTATGGCCCGTGGGTTCTGGGGGTCACTGTACCCTTTGTCACTCGCAGAGTATGCACTCACAAGCACAGTTTTAATAACGACATTATTAAACATGGTTGACTTCACAGCAGTGGGAGATCACAGCATCAGACTGGTCTCTGCATTGCTGCCTCAGGTTGCTGGCATCTCTCAAATGGTAGAGAGGAGCTTTAGATGTGGTTTCCTTACCCTCTTCTCGAAGCAGAAGTTAGGCAAGCTGACCACGACTGAATCCATTGTGGCAGCTCCTGTGCTTCTTTGCCAGTCCTCTCAAGAAGGCAGGTTTTCTGCTGATTCAACCTGTGCTTAATCTGAGCAGCTTCGTGGCGGGGCAGATGGTGGAAGACTTAGTGGGGTTCAGCTGGTGCTTGAAGCATTTCAAAGCCAAATATGCTGACCTCATTTCCTTGAATTGCTGTTCCAGCCTCAGTGACCTGCCACATTTAAGTGAGATGCTCCTCCCCAGAAGTGCTCGCACGATGAGCAACTGGGCACAGGTGCCAGGAGCTTTGTGTAATTTGTCTTAAAACCAGCCTGGTGGTATGTGAGCCTAATGGCACCCTTCTGTCTCCTCAGTGTCCCAAGTGCAACATCTGCATTGAGAAGAATGGAGGCTGCAATCACATGGTGAGCAGAAGCCTCAGCACTTTGTATGTGTGACATGGAACCTTTGGTCAATGTGCCCTTAACGTGTTCTCTTCTGTTTCCCTCTGACAGCAATGCTCCAAATGTAAACACGGTGAGTTCTAAGCTTGGTATGTAAGGCCCAGTGGCACTTTCTTGTGGTTGGGTCTCCGTTACTATTTAAGTGAGTACTTCTGCCATGAAGTGACAGAACATAGAAGAGCCTCAGTCACTTAACAGTCACAGTAACTGGCATAAAGTAGCTTTTTTTTTTTTTTTTTTTTCTATTTTTTGGTCCCTCTTACAATCCCCCTGCTATCTTGCTAACACATATAGTCAGACGTCAAGTTTGGGATAATCCTCATGATCCTCAGTTATCCAAGAAGATGATTTCAGGGTGTTGCTTTCACTTTTTTGCCAAGGCGGGTAAGTCGCTTGGGGCTTATCTGTGCTACCTTGTAGATACCTTTACCAGAAGTAGTAAAATAATGGTTTTCCCTTGCTGTTTTACAAAGTTTCTAGTGGGGGTTTTGATTTAACCTTTCAGACCTCTTTCATCGATCAGGAATAATTTACATAGCTAGAACCCATTGGTTTTGTATGCCACCCGGCCAGGTCAGCTGAAGAAACAGAATCCCTTCAAGTAGAAAATATGTCCACGTGGGTCTCCTACACAGCTGCTTTGATGCTTATCAGGAGCCCCTGAGAGTCTGTGAGAGTTTCTTTTTTTGTTTGTTTTTTGTGAAAGAATCTCACTCTGTCACCCAGGCTGGAGTTCAGTGATGCAATCTCAGCTCATTGTAACCTCCATCTCCTGTTTTCAAGCAGTTCTCCTGCCTCAGCCTTCCGAGTAGCTGGGATTACAGGCATCTACCACTGCGCCTGGCTAATTTCTGTATTTGTAGTAGAGACGAGGTTTTGCCGTGTTGGCCAGGCTGGTCTCAAACTCCTGACCTCAGATGATCTGCCTACCTTGGCCTCCCAAAGTGCTGGGACTACAGGAATGAGCCACTGCACCTGACCGAGAGTTTTGCTTTGTAAGGGCCTGTACAAATGCTATTTCCAGGAACCCTCTTTTCTTTATTTTTTGAGACAGAGTCTCACTCTGTCGCCCAGGCTGGAGTGCAGTGGCGTGATCGTGGCTCACTGCAACCCCCACCTCCTGGGTTTAAGCAATTCTGCCACCACAGCCTCCTGAGTAGCTGGGATTACAGGGACTTACCACCACACCTGGCTACTTTTTTGTATTTTTATTAGAGACGGGGTTTATACCATGTTAGCCAGGCTGGTGTCAAACTCTTGACCTCGGCCGGGCGCGGTGGCTCATGCCTGTAATCCCAGCACTTTGGGAGGCCGAGGTGGGCGGATCATGAGGTGAGGAGATCGAGACCATCCTGGCTAACACAGTGAAACCCTGTCTCTACTAAAAATACAAAAAATTAGCCGAGCGTGGTGGCAGGCGCTTATATGTAGTCCCAGCTACTCGGGAGGCTGAGGGAGGAGAATGGTGTGAACCCGGGAGGCGGAGCTTGCAGTGAGCCGAGACAGAGCCATTGCACTCCAGCCTGGGCGACAGAGGGAGACTCCATCTCAAAAACAAACAAACAAACAAAACTCTTGACCTCAGGATCCGCCAGCCTCTCAATGTGCTGGGATTATAGGCGTGAACCACCGTGCCTGGCCTTTTTTTTTTTTTTTTTTTTTCCAAAGATGGAGTTTTGCTCGTCACTCAGGCTGGAATGCAATGGCCCAATCTTGGCTCACTGCAACATCTGCCTCCTGGGTTCGAGCAATTCTACCTCAGCCTCCCCAGTAGCTGCAATTACAGGTGCCCACCACCACACCTGGATAATTTTTGTGTTCTTAGTATAAATGGGGTTTCACCATGTTGTCCAGGCTGGTCTCGAACTTCTGACCTCAGGCAATCTGCCTGCCTTGACCTCCCAAAGTGCTGGGATTACAGGTGTGAGCCACCGTGCCCGGCCCCAGGAGCCCTCTTAATCAGAGTGGTCATGGCAGGGACTTAGACAGTAAAATTGACTCTGCAGTGCCGAATGAAGATAGGCCATGGCTAGTGGCATATTTCTGTGGGGCCACGCTCTTTTTTTTTTGGAGACAGAGAAGCTCTGTCGCCCAGGCTGGAGTGCAGTGGCGCGATCTCAGCTCACTGCAAGCTCCGCCTCCCGGGTTCACGCCATTCTCCCGCCTCAGCCTCTGGGGTAGTTGGGACTACAGGCGCCCGCCACCACGCCCGGCTAATTTCTTTTCGTATTTTTAGTAGAGACGGGGTTTCACCATGTTAGCCAGGATGGTCTCGATCTCCTGACCTCATGATCCACCCGCCTCGGCCTCTCAAAGTGCTGGGATTACAGGCTTGAGCCAGTGTGCCCAGCGGGGCCACACACTTTCCCCCTCTTTTTTTTTGTATATATCGGAGAGAGAAGTATATCATACACTTAGAACAATGCAAAAGGCACACAGAGTTTAAAGAATAATGACAAACACCCCAGCACCCACCACATTTCTAGTGCCTAAGAAGCCCCATGGGTGTCCATATCGCTTGACACCCGGAGTTAACTGCCATCTCACAAGAATCGCTTGAACCCAGGAGGTAGAGGTCATAGTGAACCGAGATTGTGCCACTGAACTCCAGCCTGGGCGATAGAGTGAGACTCTATCTCAAAAAAAACTGCCATCTCTTTCTTTACTGTATATTTATATCACCTATATGGGCAACCCTAAGGAATGTGGTGGTTTTTTTGTTTGTTTTTTGTTTTTTTTGAGATGGAGTCTCGCTCTGTCACCCAGGCTGAGTGCAGTGGCGCGATCTCGGCTCACTGCAACCTCCACCTCTGAGATTCAAGCAATTATCCTTGCTGGGCCTCTGGAGTAGCTGGAATTGCAGTCACATGCCTCCGCACCCAGCTAATTTTTGATGGAGTCTCACTCTGTCGCCGGGGGTGGTGCAATCTCGGCTCACTGCAACCTCCGCCTCCTGGGTTCAAGCAATTCTTCTGCCTCAGCCTCCCAAGTAGCTGAGATTATAGGCGCCCGCCACTATACCCAGCTAATTTTTTGTGTTTTTGTTAGAGACATGGTTTCACCATGTTGGCCAGGCTGGTCTTGAACTCTGACCTCGTGATAAGCCTGCCTTGGCCTCCCAAAGTGCTTGGATTACAGGTGTGAGCCACCACACCCGGCCTGTATTGTTTAAAATGGTAGCAAGCACACCTAGCTAATTAAGGAGAGGGCAGTGTTGCCACTATTAGGTGAAGGCTCCCATGAGAGAAATGGAACAACCTCTGGGTCTCCGGGTTTTGCTTTGGCTTCCCTAAAATGATTCAGCCTCATTTTTTGGTAAGTCAGTAAGCCAAGTTATCCCAGGAGATTGAATCCTGAGAAACAGGAGTTACCCTGTCAGGGTCTCTGGAAGAGGCAGAATAGGCCAGATATAAAATCGCATAAGGTATTATTAGAACACACAATGTGTGTTCTAGACAACCAGGAGGACCTCACTTAGACAAGTTTTGCTTCTCGTAGCAGCCTTGACACAGATATAACAAGGCACATAGCCCATGTGTTCATGGAATGCAGAATATCAACAGGCCATTGTTCATCCAACAAAACTGTGGTTGGCTTCTTTCCATTAGACTGCAATAATTCTTTGAGCATCTAACAATGAATCTTTGAACATATAGGGGATTTTTTTTTTTTTTTTTGAGACAAGGTCTCGCTCTGTCACCCAGGCTGGAGTGCAGTGGTGCAATCTCGGCTCAGTCTCCGCCCTGAAGGTTCAACCAGTTCTCGTGCTTCAGCCTCCCAAGTAGCTACTGGCACGTGCCACCACACCTGGCTAATTTTTTTGTGTGTGTGTATATATATACACACACATATATACATATATATATATATATGTATGTATTTTTTTTTAAATAGAGATGGGGGTTTCACCATGTTGGCCAGGCTGGTCTCAAATTCCTGACCTCAGGTGTTCCACCCGCCTTGGCCTCCCAGAGTACTGGGATTACAGGTGTGAGCTACCACGAAAGCAGAATCATAGTTCTGATTATGAACCATTGGATAGCTCTAGGTTTTATGGAAATGTATTATTTGTCAGGCGCAGTGGCTCATGCCTGTAATCCCAGCACTTTGAGAGGCAGAGATGGGCAGATCACTGAACACTGGGGGTTCGAGACTAGC
This sequence comes from Piliocolobus tephrosceles, assembly GCF_002776525.5. Classification (NCBI taxonomy): domain Eukaryota; kingdom Metazoa; phylum Chordata; class Mammalia; order Primates; family Cercopithecidae; genus Piliocolobus; species Piliocolobus tephrosceles. The sequence goes on along the minus strand of NC_045435.1, from coordinate 87,606,467 downwards.
CTAGCCAACATGGTGAAACCCCATCTCTACTAAAAATACAAAAATTAGCCAGCATGTTGGCGGGCATCTGTCATCCCAGCTACTCGGGAGGCTGAGGCAAGTGAATCGCTTGAACCTGGAATGCAGAGGTTGCAGTAAGCTGAGATCGTGCCACTGCACTCCAGCCTGGTGACAGAATGAGAATTCATCTCAAAAAAAAAAAAAGAAATGTGTTCTTTAAAATAGAAGAAAAAGGGGAAAAGCCTTTATTCTTAGCTTCATATACAAAAATCTTTCTAGGACAAGTGTGAGGGTAGGAAGCAGTAGGGAGGTCAGTTTGTACTGATGATGTGCATTTAGACAGTCAGGTGGGCCTCAGTTGGACAAGTTCCTGCTTCTCATACTGGCATTGACATAGCAGACCAGTAGTCTGTACGGTCAGCATCTGCCTGTGTTCATGGAATAGAAATTATCCATAGGCTTTTGTTCCTATCAGCAAGTACAGACTACAAGGACAGTAGGATGTGACAGGGATGAGAGGTGCGCATTCCTTCAGGAAAGAGGTCCCCTTGGGAAGTTCTGTTCCAGTGACCCCTTTGGGAGCAGGGTCTGACTGTCTCCTCTGCCTATAGAGGAAAGTGGAGTTGTCTTGTAGATGTAAATGACTCTTCCTCTGTTCTGCACAGACTTCTGCTGGATGTGTCTAGGAGATTGGAAGACTCATGGCAGTGAATACTATGAGTGTAGTCGTTACAAGGAGAATCCTGACATTGTGAACCAGAGTCAACAAGCCCAGGCAAGGGAAGCCCTCAAGAAGTACTTATTCTACTTCGAGAGGGTAGGTGTCCTCTCCTGTACCTTCCCCTACAGGGTAGGCTTCTTCCACTTGGCCTGCTGGTGGGATTCCCAGGGGACTGGTAGACAGAGCCAGCCTGTGCACATAGAAGTCAGTGAATGGAGCTCCTGCGGTATCCCTGGGTATCCCTCTATAGATGTGCCTTTCAAGCTCTACAGGGTATATCTCCAGCCAACTGGGAAGGACCTGGTACTGACTTTGGTTGAATGATGGATTGAAGGACAATGAGGGGCCATCAGACAGTCTTTTCCATCTAGTGCCATCTTTTTTTTTTTCTTTTTTTCAACATTTTTAATTTTTATTTATTTTTTTCTTTCTGTCCTCACAATCTGTTCCCATAGTATCATCTTAGTAGTCAGATTTGGAAAGCAGTTTTTCCCAGGGAACCCTTCAGAAGCCCAAAGAGCACCATGCATAATGGTCTCTAATCACAGTAGACCATCAGGGGCCTAGCTTTGCATAGTCGTCAGGGCTGGAGTCCCATTGCCCCAGAAGGGTAGAGTGATCTGGCAGGCATACAGCTGTTCTGGACAGGTTAGAAGGATGGACTGAAGAAGACCTGCTCTTGCACTTTGGGGAATAAGTTAGAGGAGTCTATGGCCATGTCCTGCCAGCAAGGTGTCTATCCTGAACTCCTGTGTAGACCTCTGCACCTTCGTGGGACTCGTGTGGTTTTCCCCTTCTGTGCCCTGTAGTGGGAAAACCACAACAAAAGCTTGCAGCTTGAGGCACAGACATACCAGCGGATTCACGAGAAGATTCAGGAGAGGGTCATGAACAATCTGGGGACATGGATCGACTGGCAGTACCTACAGAATGCTGCCAAGCTCTTGGCCAAGGTATCTACCACTTCACTCATCCTATCCCTGGTCCAGTGCCTGGCTCTGTCACAACCTCTGAAGGTGGGAAGCCCTGTTGAAAGAGGGTATTTTAGCACCCTGTGCAGCCTTTCATGCTTCTGCTTGTGGATCCACATCTTCATGTGCTGTGCCCATCAAGGACCCAGTCCTCTGCTGGATGTCCAGGGGATTTATAAGAGTGTTGCACTGCCTCTGCCTGCAGGGAAAACTAGAGCACTTTTCTTCTCCTTTTGTCCTGTGTATGCATCACTCAAAGGAAAATAAAAGATTGAAGGGCCGGGCGTGGTGGCTCACCCCTGTAATCCTAGCACTTTGGGAAGCCGAGGTGGGCGGATCACTTGAGGTCAGGAGTTTGAGACCAGCCTGGCCAACATGGTGAAACCCTGTCTCTACTAAAACTACTAAAGTTAGCTAGGCATGGGGGCGCATGCCTGTAGTTCCAGCTACTTGGGAGGCTGAGGCACGAGAATCGCTTGAACCTAGGAGTTGGAGGCTGCAGTGAGCTGAGATCGTTGCACTCCAGTCTGGGTGACAAAGCAAGACTCTGTCTCAAGGGAAAAAAAAAAAAAAAAGGTTGGGCAGGGTGCAGTGTCTCACGCCTATGATCCCAGCACTTTGGAAGGGCAAAGCAGGTGGATTGCTTGAGCCCAGGAGTTTGAGACCAGCCTGGGCAACATGAGAAAACCCCGTCTCTACAAAAAAATACAAAAATTCGCCTGGTGTGGTGATGCACACCTGTAGTCCTGGCACTTGGAAGGCTGAGGTGGGAGGATCGCTTGAGTCTGGGAGGCAGAGTTTGCAGTGAGTGGGGATCGCACCACTGCACACCAGCCTGGGCGTCAGAATGAAACCTTGTTTCAAAAAAAAAAAAAAAGGTTGTCTTTGGCTAAGCATTGAGATAGATGTGTTGACTCTGATGTCCTACTCAAGAGGGAAAAGCTATTGAGGCAGCTGCTGGTAATCACTTTGTAAAAGAAACTGGGTGTTCTGTGACCATTGTTGTTTGTTTTTTCCCCATATCTTTTCACAGTTCATCTCTATTTGGCTTAGTATCATTTCTTTCAGGCCCATACCTATAGAGCTAAGCTCATTTGCATGTGAAGAGTAGGAATTGTAAGAGCCACCTGAGATGCAGGTAGCTTAGAATCACAGACACAGGTCCCTTCTCTCCTGTTGCAGTGTCGATACACCCTGCAGTACACCTACCCATATGCATATTACATGGAGTCTGGACCCAGAAAGAAGCTGGTAAGGCAAAGCAATTTTTCTACTCTGTCCTGTTAGCCTCAAAGGTGCCCTTCTCTACCAGCACTTTGCAGGAGAGTGAGGACCAGACCCTGGTCATTGGGAGGGCAAAGTTAAAACAAAACTCTAATTGCAAAATTCCACTTCTACTCTGGGCACCTCCAAAATACATCTCAGGTGCTGTTATTTTGTGTAATGTAAGACACATGCACCTAATCCTCTGAACAACTATATTTAAAGGGCGATTGGCTAAAAAGGTCTGTGGCCAGTGGGAGGCCACTAGTGCCCATGCTTGGGAGGGATATTGAGCATGCATGTCCTTAAGATATATTTGACTGTTTTATACCTTAATTCTTCATCTTAGAGTTGAATTTGAATATGAATTTATTGTTACTACCAGTAACAATAAATGTTAATAAACTAGTAATTCACATTTTTGTTTAAATGCTGGAAAACAGAAAAGCATTTACATTGTCCAGAAAGAAATTACCACTGTCAGCATTTTCCAGCCTTTTAAAATTAATATTGTGTATATATAACAACATTTTATTGTTATAAAGTTTATTGTTATAACTGTTATGATTTACCTGCCTGGTAAATACCATTTTGTTAATGGTTGCATAAATGTGTCATTACATGATTGTACCATCACTTGGGACATTTATTCTTTGTTTCGCTACTATAAGTAGTACATTGAGGAACATTTTTGTGCGTAAAGCTGTATCTTCTTAGATGTATAATTACTAAGTTTGAGTATTTTTAAGGCTCTTGATTTGCAGAAGGACTGATAAAAATGAAGTGATAGTGTCTGAGTATATTCGTTTGACTTATTTTTTACAGCATCCATTCCCTTTCATGTTGGGAGTGTTCTCTTTAGTGACTTAAATTCTTCCCCTTCCTTTGGGAGTGTGGAGGGTGGAGTGGACCTTTTAGGGGTGGAGGGTGAGTGTGGCCTTGCTGTTTGGATAGCCTTTTGTTTGGATTCTGGCTCTGGGCACAGAGAATAACACTACTTTCTGAGGACAGTATCAGGATTGTCTGTAGTTCTTGAGCCTGAGGTGCTGCGTGTGCCCACCCCGTGTACAGGCCCTGCCCCAGCCACAGCCCACTCACCTTTTGACCCTCCTGCTCTGCCTATGCAGTTTGAATACCAGCAGGCTCAGCTGGAGGCTGAGATCGAAAACCTCTCATGGAAAGTGGAGCGTGCAGACAGCTATGACAGAGGGGTAAGTGCCTACTGTCCTCTTGGATTCTATATTGCAGGTAAAGGAGGACTGACCTGGTAATAGGTGACAGGGTTGTTGGCTTGTGCACTGGAAGCTGCTGCTAAGAATGGGAAGGGCAGTGTTTTTTACTCCTTAGAGGTCCTGGAGGGTGTTTGTGGCTTTGGCTACTCCTTGCTCCCAGGCCTGGGCCATGCAAGCATACACCTTGTTTCTCTGATGCAGGACTTGGAGAACCAGATGCATATAGCGGAGCAGCGGAGGAGAACCCTGCTGAAAGATTTCCATGACACCTAAGTTGGGATGTGGATGTGCCGGGGTGAGGAAGATGTGGCCGCAAGGTCTCCCGGCTGCCGTACTGCATGCTGCAGGCTCTGCCTTTCATGACCCCAGGCGACAGCCAGAGCCCCACTCCTGAGAGACACTGGCAACACTTCTTAGTTGATTTCTGTTTTCTTCTCTTTTCACTTTTTGTTTCTACCAGGGTAGAGGCCGTGTTGAACTGGCCTCTTTTCAGGACTTTTGTTTCCCCCTGGATGGTTGTTGGGAGGGAGGGAAAGTGTTTTCTGAATGGCTATTAATAGTATTAGATCATTACAACTTATGTAACTTTCAAAGATTGTACAATTATACCAAAAAAAAAAAAAAAAGGCAAACTATAGGATAACAGAGAGCCCTTTTTGAAAATAAATTGGCGTTGGAGTGTTTTACCCTCTAGCTGTTTTACTTAGAATGTAACATATGCTGCCTACCCACCTGAAAATGTCTGTACTGCAAGAGGGCCCTGGGCCTCTGCTTTCCAGATTCACATTTGTCTGGCCAGAGTTGGAGTCCCAAAGGAAGAGCATGGGTGGCAGATGGTAGGGAATTAAACTGGCCTGTGCAGTGGGCACAGAGCACAAGGAGTCACAGCATGCCTCCTGCCTAACCATGGCGGTACGGAGACAGTTCAGAACATGGTCTTCTTGCCACAGGGTGTTGTTGTCTCTGGTGGTGCTGCATGTCTGTGGCTCACCTTTGTTCTTGAAACTGAGGTTTACCTGGATCTGGCTACTGAGGCTAGAGCCCACAGAAGATGGGGGTGGGCCTGTGGCCCCTCAAACTAGGGGGTATAGGTTCATCACAGCATTTCCTTTTGTCTCCTAAAGATAGGGATCTACTTTTGAAGGGAATTGTTCCTCCCAAATAAATTTGCTTTACCTTGGTCCTTTCTTTTGTGCCAGTATTCAAGTGGTATAGCTCTGAGCAGGGTCACATTTGGCCAAACCTGACACTGTCTTGCTGCACTCTCCTTTGGCAAACATCAGGGTCAGAATTCAGGATAGCCTTCCCTAGGGCACTGGCCTTTCTGGCACGGGGACCACGTTTTCACAGGTTATTTTCATGTTACCTGGAGCGTGTCCAGAGGCTGCTCTGAGGCTGAGGTGTATTCCCCCTTGCCTGGTTCCAGCTGTCAGAGGGATACCATCCTAGGGTCTGGGAGTCCAAGGCCATGGGACTCCTTGGTTTGTGGTCCCAGATCCTGTACTAAGAAGGGTCTGGCCAGAGGAACAGACCAGTTTTCGCACAGTGAAGTGCAAGGGAACAAGTGGTTTGCCTGGTGTCCTACCTGTCCTGAACCTGGTCCTGTGGGCCACTGAAAAGTTAGATCTGTGATCTCTGGGGTTTTTATGGCTTTGTTCAGTGCTTCCACTCTAGGGCAGGCAGAGCAGTCTATACTCTCCCACGCCTGCTTGACCTCCAGGGAGAGCTGATACAGAGATCTGTGAATATTATGATAGAAATTATTTGGTATTCATACATTTCACCTGCAAGTCAGCAGTTTCCCAGGTACCATGTAAGCTATAAAACAGTCATTCTTAAAGACACAGGATAGCTGTGACTCATGGAATCATGAGGTCCATGGCTGGTTGCAGGTTCCCTTTCTCCTTCCCCAGGTTTTGTCTCTTCCTGTGTTGTCCCCAGCAAGGGAGAGACTGTGGGGTGGATTGGGAGAACAAATTAGGAGTATAGCGGATGAACCCAGAATGGAACAGTGGGGGCGCTAACTGAACGAGGAGAGTACCTGCTGCAGGACCTGGAGGTCAGGTGTGAATGCTGTATTGGCACAAGGAATAAATACCCTGGCCTCTGGAGCCTTTATCTCTCCATCAAGTCCTTCCTGTGATACTGCCATGGCACAGGATCTGAGTTGCAGCTCTGCACCTTAAATCACACCCTAGGCATTGTCTGGGCTGCAGGGCTGCCACATTCTGCACTTGTGTCCAGCTGTGGCCCTGGATGCTGGGGCTGCAGGGTTTTCTGTGCTCATACTGTAGCCTGTAGCTCTTGGCCTGTGTAGAGTCCCCTCCTGTGCCCCCAGTGGCTGTTGTTTGTCAACATTATCAGGAAGATGGGAAAGGTCAGGCAGAATTTTTCTGCCCTACAAAGGGTAGAAGAGAAAGGACACAGTATTTTCATGAAATTACCATATCTCTTTGTTTTTCTTCAAAGAAAAAGTTAATTGAGGCAATGTCATCTGCTCAAAGTTGAGTGGTTTATTCACAATAAACTGTAAGTTTCTGATTATAAAAATGTGTCCATAGTGTTTCTTCATGGGGTCTAGGTAGTCTTCTGAGCCCACAGGGGTCTGGCCAGTGAACACCAGAGGAGTGCCTTCCTATCAGTCAGCCCCTTCTTCCAGAGGGCTGGGGAGGCCCCAGTGACCAAACTCAGCTCTGTTTTCCCTTTCTGGCTGTTGGGGGAGAGGGCACCTGTAAGTGATCCCTGTGGGAATGAAGTAGAAAATCCTGGCAGTTTTCAGCTCTCCTCTCCTTCCCTGGGTACAGGCTGAATCATTCCCCATCAAAACACAGATCCCAGGGTTGTGGTAGGGTACTGAAATAAATGTCCCAACCACCCCGCCCCCCCACCCCCATTCTGAGACCTCTGGACTCCTCCAAAGTAGACATGGGAATGTAGGGCTGTGGAGTATGGCAGGGCGAACTCTAGCTTCACGGGAGCCCTAAGGGTTGTGAAGAGACAACTTGGGGCAGAAACAAGTGTAGAGTCTAATCTCAAGGGTGAAGGACAGGAAATGGGGTTTGGATTGATTAAGGGGTCCACATTTGTGGTGTCAGAAGTGGCAATAGTGTCAGTGGTTAAGTAGCTCAGGGGTAGAGTGGAAGCTCCATAGCTGTGGGCAACAAACGCAGGGCACCTGTGACTAGAACAGACCTCATACATTGCCAGTCTGAACTCCGCAGCTCTTCCTGTGGACCTCAGGTGTGCCAAGCCCTACACTTGGCACCTGGGCATACAGTGGTATGCAAGTGATTCATGTGTTCTACCTTCCAGGAGCTTCCAGTCCATGGGGGACACAGAAGGAATTGATGACTAGTGAATGTTTTTTGTTTTGAGACAGTCTCGCTCTATCGCCCAGACTATAGTATAGTGGCATGATCTCTGCTCACTGCAGCCTCCACTCCTGGGCTCAAACATCATTCTGCTTCAGCCTCCCGAGTAGCTGGGACTAGTGTGTGCCACCTTGCTCCCCTCATTTTTATATTTTTTTGTAGAGACAGGGTTTTGCCATGTTGCCCAGACTGGTCTCAAACTCCTGAGTTCAAGCTGTCTTCCTGCCTTGGCCTCCCAAAGTGCTGGGATTACAGGCATGAGCCACTGTGCCCAGTCCACTAATGAATGTTTGTACTGGAGCAGCAAGGCCAGGAGCGAAGGACCACCCATGCTCAGGGCCACTCCTGCAGACCACTGGGGCCAGGGTACTATGGCCTTGGTACCATAGCCTTGGCAATCCTAAAAAGAGACAAGATAGCACCTTCTAGCGAAGTCAAGAGGAGGGATTTTCCATGTAGCCCACAGGGGTCCACACGATAAGCATCTGAGCATCTCCTGTATAATGGGCTCTGCTTGGGGCGGGATAGAAAGGGATAGAAGTGGGACCTCACAAGACAATCACATTAACATTAACTGAGAACATACCCATTTAGTCCTCACAGCAGCCGCTTGAGGTAGGTGCTGCCATCATCCACATTACACACCCACTTAAAATGAGAGCTAGGGGACTCGCATGGTGGCCCACACCTATAATTCCAGCACTTCAGGAGGCTGAGACTGGAGAACTGCTTGAGCCCCAGGAGTTCATGACCAGCCTGGACGACATAGGGAGACTTCGTCCTACAAAAATAAATAAAAATCAGCTGGGTGTGGTGCTGCACACCTGTAATCCCAGCTACTTGGGAAGCTGAGCTAGGAGGATTGCTTGGACCTCGGGGATAGGTGCAGCAGTAAGCCGTGATCACACCACTGCACTCCAGTCTGGGTGACAGAGCAAGACACTGTCTTAAAAACAATCCGGGCATGGTGGCCCACGTCTAATCCCAGCACTTTGGGAGGCCGAGGGGGGTGGATCACCTGTGGTCAGGAGTTTGAGACCAGCCTGACCAACATGGTGAAACCCTGTCTCTGCTAAAATAAACAAAAAATTAGCCAGACGTGGTGGTGGGTGCCTGTAATCTCAGCTACTCTGGAGGCTGAGGCAGGGGAATAGCTTGAACCCAGGAGGCAGAGGTTGCAGTGAGCTGAGATTGCACCACTGCACTCCAGCCTGGGCACAACAGAGTGAGACTCCATCTCAAAAAAAAAAAAAAGGCCGGGCGTGGTGGCTCACAAGTGTAATCCCAGCACTTTGGGAGACCGAGGCAGGCGGATCACAAGGTCAGGAGATCAAGACCATCCTGGCTAACACAGTGAAACCCCGTCTCTACTACAAAAAAAAAAAAAAAAAAATTAGCTGGGCGTAGTGGCAGGGGCCTGTAGTCCCAGCTACTCAGGAGGCTGAGGCAGAAGTGTGAAGCTGGGAGGCGGAGCTTGCAGTGAGCCGAGATTGGGCCACTGCACTCCAGCCTGGGCGACAGAGCGAGACTGTCTCAAAAAAAAAAGAAAAAGAAAAAAGAACACAGATAAATAGAAGGCCTGGATTTGGTAGTGTGTACTGCCATGGCATCAAAGGGCCAGGCTTTTTTAAAAGACAGAAATTCTGGTTTCTGATGTGGTTGTGAAATTCCCACAGCTGACAGCAGGTGGAGCAGCCCTGCAACCTGCTTGCTTTCTGTTTTCTGGCAATGAGCTATCAGTACCTTTGCTTAGTGATAGGCCTAACTCAGGTAATAGGTGTAAGAATGGAGTTCAGGAAAATAGGTTAAGCAAAGTACAGATTTTATGGTGATCAAATTCTAGTTTTTAAAAGGCTAGAGGGACCGGGTGTGGTGGCTCATGCCTGTAATCCAGCACTTTGGGAAGCCGAGGTGGGCGGATCACAAGGTCAGGAGTTTGAGACCAACCTGGCCAATATGGTAAAACCCCATCTCTACTAAAAATATAAAAATTAGCCGGGCGTGGTGGCACGCGCCTGTAATCCCAGCTACTTGGGAGGCTGAGGCAGGAGAATTGCTTGAACCTGGGAGGCACAGAGGTGGCAGTGAGCCAAGATCGAGCCACTGCACTCCTGCCTGGGCGACAGAACAAGACTCTGTCTCGGGGGGGAAAAAAAGGCTAGAGGGAAATAGTCTCAATTTCATTCCAAAAAAGGTATGAGAAAACCATGAGATCCTTGGTAAAATTGTGGTTCTGTTGGTTGGTATTTATTATATTTAAGAATTTAGGAGATTTGGGCTGGATGTGGTGGCTTACACCTGTAATCCCAGCACTTTGTGAGGCTGAGGTGGGTGGAACACCTGAGGTCATGAGTTTGAGACCAGCCTGGCCAACATGGTGAAACCCTGTCTCTACTAAAAATGCAAAAATTAGCTGGGCATTGTGGTGGGCACCTGTAGTCCCAGCTACTTGGGAGGCTGAGGCAGGAGAATTGCTTGAACCCGGGAGGCAGAGGTTGTAGTGAGCCAAGATTGTGCCACTGCACTCCAGCCTGGGCAACAGAGCAAGACTCCATCTCAAAAGAAAATAAGCCAGACGTTGTGGTGCAGCGCCTGTAATCCCAGCTACTTGGGAGGCTGAGGCAGGAGAATCGCTTGAACCAGGGAGGTGGAGGTTGCAATGAACTGAGATTGCGCCACTGCACTCCAGTCTGGGCAACAGACTGAGACTCTGTCTCAAAAAAAAAAAAAAAAAAAAAAAGAATTTAAGAGATTCATATGATTTTAGAAAATCTGACTTGTTTCTATTGTACTACTACTCAGAAATTGAGAGACTTTTGGCCTAACTAGGGTGGATTAATGATAAGCTGCAGGGAATTTGAACAGTCTTAAATTGGTAATAGAATTTTCATCTATTCGAATCAGAAACATTTCTTTAGCAGCAATTACATTTATTTTGGAATTCATTTTAGTGGGGAGGGGCAGGTCATCACTGCCTTGGCCTCTGCCTCTGCAGGAGTCCAGGCCTCCCTGGTTGCCTTCAGAGCTGTAAGTTCCCACTCCATCTGAAGTGAAATACTGGGCTACTGGTGGTGTGTAGTTAGCACCCCAGCCTTGGCTAAGCCACAAGACGTCCCATTGCTGCCTGTTCCCTTTCTGTCTGGAAACAGAACCTCTCCTTTTGTGAAGCAGTGTTCATCTATCCTATCCTAAGGAGATTGACCAAAGTGGTCCCTGAGGGTGGCTGGATTAGTGGATGCCCACATGTGCTTGAATCGTGAAACCTGCCACTCTGTGTAAAGTCTTGGGAGAAAGGCTGGGTGCTGTGACTCACGCCTGTAATCCCAGCAGTTTGGGAGACCGAGGTGGGCGGGTCACTTGAGGTCAGCAGTTCGAGACCAGCCTGGCCAACAAGGTGAAACCGTGTCTCTACTAAAAATACAAAAAAAAGCCAGGCACGGTGGCTCACGCCTGTAATCCCAGCACTTTGGTAGGCCAAGGCAGACAGATCATGGGTCAGGAGATCGAGACCATCCTGGCTAACACGGTGAAACCCTGTCTCTACTAAAAATACAAAAAAAATTAGCCAGGTGTGGTGGCGGGTGCCTGTAGTCCCAGCTACTTGAGAGGCTGAGGCTGGAGAATGGCGTGAACCTGGGAGGCGGAGCTTGCAGTGAGCTGAGATTGTGCCACTGCACTCCAGCCTGGTCGACACAGCAAGATTACGTTTCAAAATAAATAAATAAATAAATAAAATTAAAAAAAATAATAAAAATATCAAAAAAAATTGGCCCACCATGGTGGCGCATGCCTGTAGTCTCAGCTATTCGGTAGGCCGAGGCAGGAGAATCGCTTGAATCCGGGAGGCAGAGGTTGCAGTGAGCCAAGATCGCACCACTGCACTCCAGCCTGGACAACAGAGTGAGACTCCGTCACAAAAAAAAAAAAAAAAGTCTTGGAAGAAAGAGATGGGCCTGCCCTTGGAGCCCCTGGCCTGCCTTGACTTGAGGGGACTAGAAAATGCAGACTATGCTTTGCTGTGGGGAAGGGAGAGGAGATGGGAGAAGAGGTAGGGGGGGTCTTACCAGGGTAGGGAGAAACCACCAGTGTGACCTGCCTTAAAAGTGTTGCTCTTGCCTGCAAGTCCACCTCGGGGAGTGGGGTCAGCTTCTGCCCTGAGGGCGTGTAGTAATTTCTTCCTGAGGATAACCAGCTCTCGAAGAGCAGGGATTCCTTGGCACTTGACCACTGGTAGGTATGTCTTCCCCTCACCCCGTTTTTGGTGATAATCTGTTTAATTTTTCTCTGAGGTAATGGTGTCTCGGTTGTGGAAGAGTCCCTTCCCACCTCTTCACACGTGCCAGCTTTGATGCAAGGAGTGTTTCATACACCTGAGCACCAGCTCATTCCGGCGGGTTGCCCTGGGGGGCTCACCTTTCTGATGCCAGGGCTCCTCCAGGATGCACTCTCTAACTGCCTATGCAACCCTGCACATCAGGCAGCTTCTTCCTAAGGCCTGCCTGACTCCAGCAGAGCTCTCCGGGAGATCCGGACCGACCGCGAAACCGAGCTCCAAGAACGCTTGCGAGGAGGCTGTGGGTCCTACCCTATCGCCGCTTACGCAGTACCGGCCTCCGTGGCGCCCCCAAATGCCGCACTGTTGAGTCATCCCAGTGCTGCCTCCTCCGCCCTGCGCTCCCCAGCCCCACTCCTGGAGTCAGAAGATGCAGACGATACTGTTCCCGGAGGCAAGAGGGCGTCTTCATGCAGGCACCAAGAAGCTCCCAGTAGTGTATGCCTTAATGGTGCCGCTCTTGTCTGCGTCTACACACTTGGGGCCTTGGCTTCTGACTTGGGGCGTGTACAGCTCTGCCCGACGACAACTCAGCTTGGGAAGAGAAGCCCCAGCGTGGGCTGGGGCTCAAGGCGCAGGGAGGCCGAGCCCCGCGCGGACACAAGCGGCTCCGGGCGGGTTCAGCACCCCCAGACACCCCCAGGCACCGTCTCCTAGTGACCGCGGCGCTCGCGGGCCTGGCGGCCGTTGTCCGAGCGACTGCGCAGCGCGGGCACCCCGCGGCCCCTCCCCTTGAGGCGCGCGCCACCTGGGTGCCATGGCGGCGGCGGCGGTGACAGGCCAGCGGCCTGATTCCGCGGCGGCAGGGGAGGCCTCGAGGCCGCAGTGGGCGCCGCCAGACCACTACAAGGCGCAGGCGGCAGCTGGGCTGGGCGACAGCGAGGACGCACCGGTGCGGCCGCTGTGCAAGCCCCGCGGCATCTGCTCGCGCGCCTACTTCCTGGTGCTGATGGTGTTTGTGCATCTGTACCTGGGTAACGTGCTGGCGCTGCTGCTCTTCGTGCACTACAGCAACGGCGACGAAAGCAGCGATCCCGGGCCCCAGCACCGCGCCCAGGGCTCCGGGCCGGAGCCCACCTTAGGTCCCCTCACCCGGCTGGAGGGCATCAAGGTGAGGACCTCCCCGCCCCGCCGCGCTCCAGGCCCTGCACGGCTGAGCCCGAGAGGACCGGCACTCAACCCGGGTCCCCACACTGCCCCCGGCGCTGCTCTGCGTCGGTCCCGCGCGCTCCCACTCACGCGTCTGCTGTCGCGCTCCGGGCCGGGGTGACTTGGCCCTTCTTGGGCAGCGCGGTCTGGCGACCCAGCTGCCCGCTGTGCGCCTTTCCCTTAGGTGGGGCACGAACGTAAGGTCCAGCTGGTCACCGACAGGGATCACTTCATCCGAACCCTCAGCCTCAAGCCGCTGCTCTTCGGTAAGTCCGCCAGATACTCCTGGGAAGGGCCAGGGTCTGCGGTTTGGTGGCCACCTTGAGGCTCATTGTGACCACGTGACCTCTATTTTGAAAATGGCTGCTTCAAAGCAGCCCTTCCAGAGGATTAGCAAAGTGAAGGACCTTCCGGGTCCTGGGAATAGGGTAACACTCCCTCTTATCCTTACTCCCTGCAGTCCATTATTCCATCACAGGGCTGGCAGAGTGAGCCTAAGGCTGGTGTCTAAACATTTCATTGCAGCTGTCTTCCGTGCCACCATTAATTGTCACCTTCTAGAACTGGGGGGAAGGTGGGAGACTGATAACCAGCTTTCTGCTGACCTCAGGACCTCAGGGGAAAACCCCACTGCCCAAGTGGGCCTTGTTGTCTGATGAGAAGCAGGCTGTCCAAATGTAGATAAACTGGTGCCCCCCACCAGCCTCCTCCACCAGTGCACCAGTCAGAGGCTCAGCTTTTGCTGCCAGCGCTCTGAGATTCTTCCTACCGTGAAGTCTTTGTTCAGCCATCATGGGCAAAGCCTTCTAGGGTGACTCCACTTGGAGCCACAACATAGCTTATCGTTTCTGAGCTCGTTATGTGCTTGCCTTCGTATGATTATTTCATTTAATTCCTGCAACCCCTCTGTGATGTGGGTGTAGATCCTACCCTCAGACCAGTGGGGGAGAAAGTTAGGCACAGAGAGCTGCTGTGGCTTGGCCAGGCTGACATGGTTACTTTAGTGGTGAAGCTAGGATTAGAACCCACATAGCCTGCCTCTAAGGCCTGCGCAGCAAAGCCACAGTGAGAGCTGTGAAGACCCCAGAGTCCTTCAAAGGCCACCAGTGTCAACAAGATGGGGACCCCTAGTCCCATGGACCTTGTCCAGGGTGTTTGTGCAGCCCAACCCTGGGTACCTGGCCTCAGTGACATATTTGCAAACCCAGGGCCATTCCTGCCTGCGGGGGGATGGAATGGGTTAGGAGCTGGGGCCAAAGTAGAACATTTGAGCACATGTCATTACCTCCAAGGCACAGAGTCCTGGTTGGGGATTATGCCTAGACCTGTCAGAATGATGTCCTATGCATGCTGTTTATAGGGAAATAAATTATGCTGTCAGTCCTGTTTGTGGGGGGGGGCATCCAAAGCTGGTAGTTGTTGTTATTACTGTTACTATTGAATAACGTTGAAATCTGTGCCAGGCACTATTTCAGGTGCCGGGAACACAGCATTGAACTAAATATAAACAATGAAACAAAACCCTGAAGCTGACATTCAAATGAAGAGGAAGCAGACAATAAACAAATATATACATTGGTGTTTCAGATGGTGATATGTGATTGCAAACAAGTAAGACAGATGTTTTTTCTTTTTTCTTTTTTGCCAACATAAAATACCTGACAGGGCCGGGCGCGGTGGCTCACGCCTATAATCCCAGCACTTTGGGAGGCTGAGGCAGGCGAATCACTTCAGGTCAGGAATTCGAGGCCAGCCTGACCAACATGGTGAAACCTCATCTCTACTAAAAATACAAAAATTAGCTGGGTGTCGTGGCAGACACCTGTAATCCCAGCTGTTCGGGAGGCTGACGCATGAGAATTACTTGAACCCAGGAGGCAGAGGTTGCAGTAAGTCAACATTGCACCACTGCACTCCAGCCTGGGCAACAGAGAGAGACCCCTGTCTCAAAAAAAAAAAAAAAGAAAAGAAAAAAGAAAAAAAGAAAATAGCAGACAGTAAGGCAGAAGTTCAGCTGGGATTGGAACACTTTTTTTTTTTTTTTTTAGACAGAGTTTCTCTCTGGTTGTCCAGGCTGGAGTGCAATGGTATGATCTCAGTTCACTGCAACCTCCGCCTCCCGGGTTCAAGCGATTTTCCTGCCTCAGCCTCCCAAGTAGCTGGGATTACAGGCATGTGCCACCATGTCTGGCTAATTTTTTGCATTTTTAGTAGAGATGGACTTTCACCATCTTAGCCAGGATGGTCTCCATCTCCTGACCTCAGGTGGTCTGCCCTCCTTGGCCTCCCAAAGTGCTGGGATTACAGGTATGAACCACCGTGCCTGGCTGGAACCCTTAATAAGGTAGCCAAGGTGGACCTGCCTGAGAAAAATATTTGAGCAAGGCCGAGCTCGGTGGCTCACACCTATAATCCCAGCACTTTGGGAGGCCAAGGCGGGTGGATCACCTGAGGTCAGGAGTTCGAGACCAGCCTGACCAACATGAGGGAACTCCATCTACTAAAAATACAAAATTAGTAGGGTGTGGTGGCACATGCCTGTAATCCCAACTACTTGGGAATTGCTTGAACCTGGGAGGCAGAGGTTGTGGTGAGCCAAGATTGTGCCATTGCACTCCAGCCTGGGTAACAAGAATGAAACTCCATCTCAAAAAAAGAAAAAAAGGCTGGGCGCGGTGGCTCAAGCCTGTAATCCCAGCACTTTGGGAGGCCGAGACGGGCGGATCACGAGGTCAGGAGATCAAGACCATCCTGGCTAACACGGTGAAACCCCGTCTCTACTAAAAAATACAAAAAACTAGCTGGGCGAGGTGGCGGGCGCCTGTAGTCCCAGCTACTCGGGAGGCTGAGGCAGGAGAATGGTATAAACCCAGGAGGCGGAGCTTGCAGTGAGCTGAGATCCGGCCACTGCACTCCAGCCTGGGCCACAGAGCGAGACTTCGTCTCAAAAAAAAAAAAAAAAATTTGAGCAAAGACTTGTGGGAAGTATGGGATAACTGTCAGGAAAGAGGGGTCCAGGAAAGGGACTAATACTCACCCCATTACTACTACACTACTATGAACAGACACATCTGAGGAGGCAGTGTTTTCTCTCAGCAGCCTTCCTGGGATCTGTATATATCTAATTCATAGTCATGTTAGGTTAAGTGAGCCATGAAGCCAAAGTCTCCCTAATAAGCAGCTTGTCCTGTAAAGCAGAGAATGAGCCAGGCTTGGTGGTTCATGCTTGTAATCCCAGCACTTTTGGGAGGCTGAGGCGGGTGGATCACTTGAGGTCAGGAGTTCAAAACCAGCCTGACCAACATGGTGAAACCCTGTCTCCACTAAAAATACAAAAATTAGCTGGGCATGGTGGCAGATGCCTGTAATCCCAGCTACTCAGGAGGCTGAGGCAGGAGAATCACTTGAACCTGGGAGGTGGAGGTTGCAGTGAGCCAAGATCATGCCACTGTACTCCAGCCTAGGTGACAGTGAGATTCCATCAAAAAAAAAAAAAAAAAAAAAAAAAGGCATAGAATGAGAAACCCAGATCTGAAGTCACCAAGAGCAAATTACGAAAAGCAGAGGAAATTTGACAAAAGGTAAACTGGTTCTGGTTAAGCCATCAGATGGATCTCTGTTTCTGCAGACAAATTTCAAAAGGCATAACCAAGAGATTGTAATCAGTGATTACAAGAAGTCCAGATGTGTGAGAGGGGGGAGAGTGGTCATGGTGGGGCAGTTCCTGAATACTGTGGTATTGGATGACTACAAAAAAGGATGCCTCATCCCCAGCAGGAGCAGTGTCTGTCTTCTGGGCCTGCCTGTCCCTCTGTCCATTGGTCTGCTACCTAGTCATTCTAAATGGGCAAGCAGGGCCTGAGAAGAGTGGGCCTGCTATAGATTCTGCCCCCTCTGCCATGCTGTTCTTGGATCTAAACCTGTGATCTGCCAGCCTCAGGGACCCAAGATACCTGGGATCGAAGAGTGGATGCTCAAGATGTGAGTTGGGGCAAGGGAACTGGGGTCCACCCTAAGGTGCCTCCATCTCTGTAGAAGGGAACCCTAGCACTTCTCAGGGAAGACCCCATGCAACCCCCAGTCTCTCTCCTTGAGAAATATTTCCTGTTTCCCACCCTTGTTCCTAAAGACACTTGGCAACTAGGACCTGGGCCACAAAAGGCCCAAGCTGAGCTCCTGGCAAGTACCTCCAAGACTCATAGGTCATTTTCCCTTGGTAGGGAAATAAAGAAATAATATTTGGAATATTGGGTGTCAGCTGAGGGCACCATCTTGTTCAGAAGAGAAGTGCTCCATTTCCAAACCATTGCCACCTCTCTGGGGACACTGCTTTCTTATATGTGGCCTACTTCTCCCTCCATCCTGCCCCACTCCACACTGATTCTGTCATAGCAGATCAGATCTCATCGCTCTCTTTTTTTGTTTTGTTTTTGTTTTGAGACAGAATTTCACTTTTGTCACCCAGGCTGGAGTGCAGTGGTACCATCTCGGCTCACTGCAACCTCTGTCTCCCGGGTTCCAGTGATTCTCCTGCCTCAACCTTCCAAATAGCTGGAACTACAGGCATCCACCATGCCCAGCTAATTTTTTGTATTTTTAGTAGAGACAAGATTTCACCATGTTGGCTAGGCTGGTCTCAAACTCCTCACCTCAGGTGATCCACACACCTCGGCCTCCCAATTACAGACGTGAGCCACCGTGCTCAGCAGCTCATCACTCTCTTAAAAGTCTCCAACATTTTCCATTTAACTTCTAAGTCTCATTTGATGCCTGAAAGCCTTCTCGCCTCTCTTTTTTTTTTTTTTTTTTTTTAGACGGAGTCTTGCTCTGTCGCCCCGGCTGGAGTGCGGTGGTGCAATCTCAGCTCACTGCAAGTTCCTCCTTCCGGGTTACGCCATTCTCCTGCCTCAGCCTCCCGAGTAGTTGGGACTACAGATGCCCACCACTTCGCCCGACTAGCTTTTTTTGTATTTTTAGTAGAGATGGGGTTTCACCGTGTTAGCCAGGATGGTCTCCATCTCCTGACCTCGTGATCTGCCCACCTCAGCCTCCCAAAGTGCTGGGATTACAGGCATGAGCCACCGCACCCGGCCGCCCTCTTGCCTCTTAGATGCATCTCCTGCCCCCAACCCCAACTCCATTTACTCCCTGCTGATCCTCAGACACCATAAGCTCACTGCTGCCTCAGGGCCTTTGTACCTACTGTTCCCTCACTGAAAGACTTAGACCTGGCTCTTCCCACAGAGAATGCCTTCAGCTCCAGCAGGCCTCTGCTCACACATCGCATCCTCAGAGACCTCTTGTCCTCAAACCCATCTTAAAATGTTCCCAGGCACCCCGTTGCATCAACCTGCTGGGTTTTGTTCTCAAATGCTTAGGACTGCTGGAAATTATTTTCTGTATTTATTTGTGTCATTTGTGCCTCTGCCCACAAAGGTGAGCTGCATATGTAAGAGGATTGATTTGTCCCAGCTATGTGTCCAATGGCCAGAGTTGTATCTCCCCCGGATTTTTTTTTTTTTTTTTTTCTCTGAGGTAGTCTCGCTCTCTTGCCCCCGCTAGAGTATAGTGGTGTGATCTCGGCTCACTGCAACCTCCACCTCCTGGGCTCAAGCCATTCTCCTCCTGCATGAGCCTCCTGAGTAGCTGAAATTACAGGTGCCCACCACCATGCCCAGCTAATTTTTGTATTTTTATCAGAGACAGGGTTTCACCATGTTGGCCAGGTTGGTCCCGACCTCAAGTGATCCTCCCGCCTCAACCTCCCAAAGTGCTGGGATTACAGGCGTAAGCCACCGCGCCCAGCCTCCCGCTAATCCTTGGCTGGCTGGAGGAGTTCACTGGGTGCTCTCAGCCCAGTCCAGCATCTGCCTGCTGGCTTAAAGCATCCTCCACATACCCTTCTGACTTGGCACCCTCTTCAAAGGCAGCAGGGGATACTACCAGTGGCCAGCAAGAGTTTTCTTTTCTTTTTTTTTTTGAGATGGAGTCTCACTCTGTCGCCCAGGTTGGAGTGCAGTGGTGCAATCTTGGCTCACTGCAAGCTCTGCCTCCCAGGTTCACGCCATTCTCCTGCCTCAGCCTCCCAAGTAGCTGGGACTACAGGTGCCCACCACCACGCCTGGCTAATTTTTTTGGTATTTTTTTAGTAGAGACGGGGTTTCACCATGTTAGCCAGGATGGTCTCGATCTCCTGACCTCGTGATCTGCCCGTCTCGGCCTCCCAAAGTGCTGAGATTACAGGCGTGAGCCACCGCGCCGGGTTGCCAGCAAGAGTTTTAATCCATTTTTCTTAACCATTTGGTAAATGAGTAATTGCTACCAGTATACAAAACAATTTATTTTAAAATCATGACTGCTTTATCACAGGATTTCTAAATATATTCTTTTTCAGCTTAAGAAAGCCATTAGGCAGCTACATCAGACTATGGTACTCATGATAAACACTGGAGGCCCAAAAGTAGAGAAAGAATTTTAGTGTGCCTATCAGTTCAAGGTTGCTTTTTTTTTTTTTTGTTTTTTTTTTGAGATGAGTCTCTATCGCCAGGCTGGAGTGCAGTGTGGTGCGATCTCAGCCCGCTGCAACCTCCACCTCCCAAGTTCAAGCAATTCTCCTGCCTTAGCCTCCCAAGTAGCTGGGACTACAGGTGCGTACCATCTCAACTCACTGCAACCTCCGCCTCCTGGGTTCAAGTGATTCTTCTGCCTCCGCCTTCCGAATAGCTGGAACTACAGGCACCCACCACCACGCCCAGCTAATTTTTGTATTTTTAGTAGAGATAGGGTTTCACCATGTTGGCCAGGATGGTCTCAATCTCTTGACCTCGTGATCCGCCTGCCTCAGCCTTCCAAAGTGCTGGGATTACAGGCGTGAGCTACTGCTCCTGGCTAGTTCAGATTTTTAAGGAATTAAGCTCAGGCTTCTGCATTGCCACACACACCCCTGCTCTTTCATAGGCCTGCTGCTTGACAAAGCTACAGACCCAGTAAAGGTTAATCAGGTATAATTGAGTCTGTCCGGGGTTTGACAAACAGCATCATGACCAAGGTGAGCATAGCCCAAGGCTATGTTACTGCCCAGAGACTCAGCTTGGGGTTCTGAGGCACATGGGCAGTAGTAGCGGGTCACTAGCCAGGCTGTCATCCTGGGCCTGGGAAGGACAGAAGGTGGTTTTCCCTACCCAGCATACACAGCTGCCAGGGAGCCTGTCTGACCTCCTGGCCGGACAGAGGACTACCTGCTCAAGAAGCAGTCCCTAGCTGTGTCCATGGAAGGTGTACTTCCACCCTGTTTGAGATTTGTGCCTCTCTGGATTCTGGTTTGTAAATCTCCTTGGGGGGCAGCAGAAAGAAGGTTGTATGTGTTTCCATGGGAGCACACACAATTTGCATGACCACTGCAGAGGCCATGGCTACAAAGTCCCAGGCTCTCCCTGGCAGGGTTAGCCCCTATTCTTGGCACTGGTGAGGGTGCCAATGGCGCACAGCCAGCCGAAAATTTTGGTGGCCCTGGCTCCGGGCAAAGGCCGTCATTACCAAGAGCCAGCAGCCCTCCATCTTCCCACTCAACACATAGGTCCCTGTGTGCCTTCCTTGGAAAAGATTGTACACGCATGTGACATCCAGCTGCAGCCACCGTTGCAGGGTGGGCTGCAGCTCTGCAGTGGGCAGTGGTCCTGTCTTCAGCACCTCTAGTCTGGAGTACGGGTCGCAGTCCCAGGGGCCAGAGGAAGTACTGTTGTGCCTGGAGAACCTGACCTTCACTGCTGAGTGGGAACAGAGGGGCTGGTGAGGAGATGGGCTTCTAGGAGTCCTTCCTAAACCCCCAAGAGTGTTTAATCCACCAGTCCCCTCCACTTGGTCTTGTCTGATGCTCTGCCCTTAGAATCAGGCTCTTAGGATGCCACTTTCCTTAGCAGAATTTTTGGTTTCATTTTGTTGTTTTAGCAATGTCCTATGCCTGTAAAGGAATTTTTTCTTTTCGTTCTAACCAGGCATAGCATTTGGGTATTCCCTCTTACATTGCCTTAGCCAGGAGCTGCATTGGAGGCACTTGGAGGAGGTGTGTAAAGCTACAGGCCCAGGACTCATCAAAGTCACTGGTGCAGAGAGTGTCCAGGACCTCCTTGGAGGAGCCTGCATCCTGCAACTTGCAGTCCCTGCAGCTGGCACACAGTGCTGGGAAGAGGCGGAGGGCGAGGCACCTGTCAGTGTGGTTGGGGGTGGAGTGAGGAGGGAGTGGAGGGGGCTGATCCCTCCCACTTTTCCCTCTTTTTTATTTTATTTTATTTTTATTTTTATTTTTTTTTGAGGCGGAGTCTTGCTCTGTCGCCCGGACTGGAGTGCAGTGGCCGGATCTCAGCTCACTGCAAGCTCCGCCTCCTGGGTTTACGCCATTCTCCTGCCTCAGCCTCCCGAGTAGCTGGGACTACAGGCGCCCGCCACCTCGCCCGGCTAGTTTTTTGTATTTTTAGTAGAGGCGGAGTTTCACCGTGTTAGCCAGGATGGTCTCGATCTCCTGACCTTGTGATCCGCCCGTCTCGGCCTCCCAAAGTGCTGGGATTACAGGCTTGAGCCACCGCGCCCGGCCTTTTCCCTCTTTTTTACCCTTTTTGAGAGGGATGCCTGCTGTAGGTGACATTGAGTACAGTTTACCTGATCCCCTGGGGAATTATTTGAAAGGGGTGGGGCCGAGCAAGGTGGAGACCAGCCATGTGCAGACTCACATGGGTGGTCCAGGTGGGAGCTCTTGTTGGCCATGGCAGTGATGCAGAGATCATGGCCCAAGGGGAAGCGTCCACAGTGCAGGATGGCTGGCCAGGGGTAGCCGTAGCAGGCCATGACGGGCTCGCAGCTGGCCTGCATGGCCTCGCACAGGCTGTGGGAGGGGTAGATGACCCTTTGGGGGAAAGGTTCGGGGGCTGCACTGCCACAGGCTGGGCACCCAGATCATCTGGAACCTCTCCATGTTCCTACCCGTCTCGTGGCCTGGAACTCTCTGGTTGCTGGGCAACGACACTGGTCACCTAGCAACAGCCCTGTAGCCTGGCTTTCCCGCTTTCCCCACATCTCAGTCCTCAGCTCTGCCTCTTCACTTCCAGTGCTTCTGTCTTATCTCCTCCGCCTCCTCCCACTCAAGTGTCTTGCCAGCTTTCCAGTGCACCTCGACCTCCAGTTCTGTGGCCATCCAGTGTCTGCGAGAGGCAGCCTGCACCTTGGGCCTTTACTCTCCATCTTAAAGTGAGGAAGCAGGGCCCTCCCTCTTGTCCTGAAAGGCCTTCAGGGCACCACAGCCAGGGCTGGGGTTGGCAAACACTACAAGGGCTTGATCCTGAGTTCTGCTGACATGGCCACCCAGAGGCTCTGGGAGGGAACTGTTGTTCACAGGATAGGTTAGGCTGGGGAAGAGGAAATAGTCGTGGGATCTCTGGACTCTCTGGGAGAAAAGGCCGCCAAAAGGGCCTCTGCTCCATCTCTTGCCAGGGTCTCTTTGGACAGACAGAGCTTCCACACCTCAGTGGAGAGGAGGTCCCAGCCCGTCTGCCCCCAACCCCCAGCCTGAAGTGACTTGTCCACCTGCCCTGTCTTGACATTCAAGAACCCTTGACCACCGTTGGTGGTCTCCTGCCTAAGGGCACCTGGTTCCCTCTGTCTGGAACACTCTAACAAAACGATCCATTATCCTCCCTGTGCCTGTCAGTGCCCAGCCCTGATAGGTGCTCAGCAAGGATTACTGAAGACCTGAGCCACCAGAGCAGGGCCCTGAGGGAGCCCTCCAGGGTCCTGCACCTGGAAGCCCCTGTCCTACCTGTCAAGGCATACAGGGGCAAAGAACAGAGGAAGAGGCAGGCATCGGGGTGGCACTCCTGGGCAAGCAGGGACAGCCAGCTGACCAACTGCTGGATGGCCTCAGCTGCTGTGTCGTGGTCCAGCAAGTTGAGCAGCAGCATCTGTGTAGCCAACGTCGTGGCACAGGGCCATGGCTTGGGGAATGGGCATGCACCTCATGCAGCCCCAGGGAGTCCCTGACCCTGCCTTCACCCCACAGCATCACCAGCGTCACCAGCAGCCACAGCCCTTGCTCCATCACTGCCTTCTGTGCCTTGGTCTTAATGAACTGAGGTTGAGGGTTTTATAGGGCTGTTCCTGCACCCCAGGAGCCAACAGATGAGATCCTACAGGGGTCTGTACAGCTCCGAGGTGCCTGGACCCACCTGGTGAGGCCCCAACATGCTGACTGGGCTGTTTGTTTTTGATTAGCACACAGCAGGGGACTGTAGAGGCTGGAGGCATCTCCACTGGGCTTGCGGATTACTGGCACCTAATAAACTGAAGAAACCTGGGCCTGTGTTTTCTTTTTCTGGCTTCCTTTTTCTTTCTTTTAAAATTTTGTGTTAAGCAATCAGGAGGTGACTGTTGATTTGCAATTTGATCTAACCCATTGTTCCACAGGGCTGTCTCCCCTTGGATCACACCCTTTCTGGGTTTGCTGGGGTAACAGGATCATGCAGGCCAATAGTGGGGGCCTTTGTCCTATCCTCAATGTTATCACGCCAGGGTCACCTGCTCCTAGTAGCTGAATCTGGTCATGAGCATGGTTTCTGGAACACAGCACGCTGGGTGGCCCGTGGCAAGGCACTTATTTCTCTGTGCTTGGGTTTCCTCTTAGATAGGATGGTTGAATTAATGGGGCCTGGCCTTCTAGGGTAAGTATAAGGATTGAGGAGTCGATACGTATGAAGTACTTAGGACAGTGCCTTGCGCAGAGTTTGTGCTACCTAAGTATTTTCTGTTGTAATTACTATTAAAAACCACTCCAGGCCAGGTGTGATGGCTCATGCTTATAATCCCAGCATTTTTGAGACCGAGGTGGAAGGATTGCTTGAGCCCGGGACATTGAGACCAGCCTGAGCAACATAGGGAGACACCATCTCTACAAAAAATAATAAAATATAATTTAAAAAGCTCCAACCCTGATGCTGAGTGGCCATTTTCCTTCCTCTTAGCAATGGCTGGAACTTTGTGCTGGAAGTGTAACTGAGAGAAGCGGCAGGCCACTCCGCAGGTAGCAGTGCCACCCTTCCTCCAATCAGCTCCTCTGTGTGCTTCTTGTCCCCCAGTGAGGTCCTCTCTCCCAGCAACAAGGGAAGGAAGCAGGGCCCATGCTCCTGCTCTGGAAGTGTCTGGGGCTACCAGAATGTGGGCTCCCTAGATGTGAGGCTCAGGTTCTAGCTCCACCAAGCCACCTACCAGCTGTGCCTGGTGTGCAGGCAGCCAGCCACTGAAACCAAGCCCCAGACCTGACTAATCTTTACTCAGGGGTGTAGAGGCATAGAGTAGGCACTCAGTGAACATTTGTACCAGGGAAGGAATTGAGGAAGCAAAGGATACCCTGGGATATCTTTTCAGAGAGCAGTATCTGCCCCAAACCTGAGTAACCCTCAGTGATCTTCCAGCATTGGGCAACTCGGCCCTGGTCAGATGGCCAGCACTCATCTACGCAGGAAATTGGAGGGGAAGGCCCTTGGACTGGCCTAAAGCATTGGACGTCTTGTGCTTTTTTTATTTGAATAATGCTGAAAAGTTAAAATGAAAGCAAGAAGCAGCCACCATCTCCCCATTTTAAACATTTATACCCAGTAAGAAGTAGCAATCAACCCTCTGCCCTTCAGGACCACCCTTTGGCCTTCAGTCCCAACCCAAAGGTGGGTCAGTCCATATCCAGGTTAGCTCTGGCTCACCTCCCAGGGCTCTCCTGGAAAATGTGTGCTCTCATCATCAACAAGAGAGGTCCCACATTTCCAACGCCAGTCAGCCTTTGCAGGACAACTCAATCTTGACAAGTCAGAATCAAGGGGTCTATAAAGTCCTCCATCCTCCAGACCTGGTGGCCATTGAAGGACATGCAGTACCCCAGGAACCCTGCAGGGAGGAACGTACTGGGTGCACCGGCACCCTGGCTCAGTCCTTGGCCTCACCCACCTCCTCTTCTGGCAGAAATCCCTGGCTTCCTGACTGATGACGAGTGCCGGCTCATCATCCATCTGGCGCAGATGAAGGGGTTACAGCGCAGCCAGATCCTCCCCACTGAAGAGTATGAAGAGGCAATGAGCACTATGCAGGTCAGCCAGCTGGACCTCTTCCAGTTGCTGGACCAGAACCGTGATGGGCACCTGCAGCTCCGCGAGGTTGGAATCCTGGGACCTGAGTAGGCTCAGGGTGGGAGTGCCCAGAATCACCTTTCTGGTGGCCAGGTCACTTGTCCAGTCCAGCCCTGGTCCCAAGAGTCAGACACCACCCAGACCTGGTCCCAAGAGTCAAATACCACCCAGACCTGACTGGGCATACCCAGACCTGGGGGGTCCCCTTTCCCTCTGGAGAGCCCCTGGCTATGCTGGGAACCTCAGAAGATGGCAGGAAAATCCACCTGAGGTTGATGGCATTTATCACCATAGTTTTCAAGGGATGGACCTTCTGTATCCTGCATTCCTTGCTGTCATGGCTGGGGGCCCCACAGAACTCATGGTGGATGGGGTGGCAGCTTTGAGGTGGCCAGCAGCCTGCCTCTCTCTCTGCATACCTCTCATACACTCTACAGCCAGGCTGGAGGGCCAAGCTTCTGAGAGAAGTCTGGCAGAGTGGTGGTGGGGGCACTGCCCACACAGAACACCCCATTGAGCCTGGTCTTCCTGAGGGGCCTGGTGGTCATGCCCTAACCAGGTCTCTCCCTGGTGCCTGTTCTCCCTTCACACCCAGGACTTGGCTTTCCCCATCTCACCCGGAGCATCTGAGTGGGACACAGGCCTGTCCTTCACTCTGCTTCCACCCAACAGTGCTCTCCATGAAGGCCACAGGCCCTTAGTCCAGGAATGCAAATGGCCCTATGCCTCTTGACCCCCAGCCCCCAGCCTTCTCCTCAGATGCTCTGTACCTTTCTTTTTTTTTTTTTGAGACGGAGTCTCGCTCTGTCACCCAGGCTGGAGTGCAGTGGCACGATCTCAGCTCACTGCAAGCTCCGCCTCCCGGGTTCACGCCATTCTCCTGCCTCAGCCCCCCCCAAGTAGCTGGGACTACAGGTGCCCACCAGTATTTTTAGTAGAGACAGAGTTTCACCGTGGTCTTGATCTCCCGACTTCATGATCCACCCACATTGGCCTCCCAAAGTGCTGGGATTACAGGCGTGAGCCACTGCGCCCGGCCTGCTCTGTACCTTTCTACCTGCACTCACTTCAGCCCAATGGGCTCTGACCTGTGTCCTCATCCATGCCCTCACTTGAACACTTTGCTCCACAACAAGCACTGGGCCATCTGTTCTCTGCTGGCTCTCCATCATTGGGGTAACCCATTGAGGGACCCTCTTATGCTTTAGGTCCTGGCCCAGACTCGCCTGGGAAATGGATGGTGGATGACTCCAGAGAGCATTCAGGAGATGTACACTGCGATCAAGGCCGACCCTGATGGTGACGGTGAGCTCACACCTCTGCACAGTCCTATCCCTGCGAGCCTCCTGCCCACTCCCAGGTGCACCATTTTGAAAACTTGGGCCCTTCCCCCACAGCCAGGCAGCCTCTCTGTACCCCTTTATAGTGGCCAGAGATGGGGAGGCAAGGACCCAGCCTTGCTTTTTACCCCTGGGAAGTAGGCAGGCAGCCAGGACCCCCGTTCCCCTTGGTGATGGTCTTGTGAGGGCAGTTCTTGGAAACCCTTTTGATAACATCAGGCAGAGTTGAGAGCCTGAGGACAGGAAGTAGGGCTGCTAGTTGGCAGAGAACAGAGTGGGTGGAGCAGGAGCAAGGCAACAGTGAGGCCAGCTAGAGCTTGGCTGTTTACCCTGCGCCATCCATCTCTCCAGCCAGACACGAGGTCCACCCCAGCAGACAGCCTCCCTGGTCTAAATGAGATCTCCCTTGCCTTCCTCTTGTCCACCTGGAGTCATGCCGAAGCGTATAAAGTGGTAGTGCTGCTAACTGTGCTAACTGCTGGGGAGGGGTGGGCCGGGAAGCTGTCAGGCAAGTGGTGCCTCCTCTGGTAATAACTCTCAGGAGGTTTCTGAGGTGTGATCATCACCCTCATGCCCAAATTCTGGACCAAGAAAGGAAGATACAGCAGTTAAAAAGGACTTGAAAGAGTCGCTTTGCGGCTGGTGAACCAGAGTGAAGAATCTGGCCGTGACCTGTGGCTGGATGGCTGCCATATTGCTACAGGCCCCAGAACAGAGGTGGTGACAGGCTCACAGCCCTCGAATGTCCCCCACCCTCAGAGGAATCTGGGCCAAAGAGTGGAAGGTGACGTCCTCACGTCAGCCAGAATAACATGGAGCAAAGATACCAGCTACTCTTCCAGAACCCCAAGAGGGTGGAGCCCCTGCTTAATGGTTTGAGCAAGGGCAGTGGAGAATGTTCTCATGAGAGGGGGTGGCCTGACTTTCATTGCTAACGTGGGCTGGTAACGCAGTAGGCAGGGCTGGTGCGGTAGGTTCCACTCAGGATGAGACCTGAGGTCATGAGGAACTCCCTGGGGACTGGCCCTACTTGTACCCTGACGTATGTATGT
Source organism: Piliocolobus tephrosceles (assembly GCF_002776525.5). Taxonomy (NCBI): domain Eukaryota; kingdom Metazoa; phylum Chordata; class Mammalia; order Primates; family Cercopithecidae; genus Piliocolobus; species Piliocolobus tephrosceles. The sequence goes on along the minus strand of NC_045435.1, from coordinate 87,578,874 downwards.
AAGGCCCTGGATGAGGCCCAGCACTGCCTGCTCTCTCCTCACCCTCCACAGGCTGGAGAGTGGCCACCACTCTATACAGCCAGGCTGGAATGCCAGGGCCCTGGCCATATGGCTCAAGCTTCCTTTGGAGAACCTTCTCTGGCCACTCTAATAGGGGGTGGGCCTCTTCCCTCCTAGGGCCAAATTAGGGCTTAAACTGAGAAAAGGAACTGCTCTGGGTCTTCCCGTAGAGCTTGTTATGACAGAAACCAGGTTCACGTGACCCAAAAGTCCAGGTGGGGGACAAGTGTACATGGCCCCTCAGTGCCTGAGGTCAGGGGCTGCTGCTGCCTTTGGGGTAGGTAGGGAAGTGCAGCCTGCCACTGTGGCCTCCCAATATGGGCTTGGCGAGCATTGATGGTTGGGTGCCCTGTGCAGGAGTGCTGAGTCTGCAGGAGTTCTCCAACATGGACCTTCGGGACTTCCACAAGTACATGAGGAGCCACAAGGCAGAGTCCAGTGAGCTGGTGCGGAACAGCCACCATACCTGGCTCTACCAGGGTGAGGGTGCCCACCACGTCATGCGTGCCATCCGCCAGAGGTGAGCACCTGAAACTGTTCTTACCGGAGCAGGGGGAGAAGACTGGGCAGGGCCTCCACAGAAGCCCTTGTCTGGGGCCAAGAGGACAGAATGTATTAACCCATTTGGGATTAAGTTCCATTTGTTAGACCAGGATTGGGATCCACTGAAAGACAGGCAATTAACAAAGGCAAATTAGCCCTCTGTGCAGGTGCACAGTGGGCCACTGGGATTAGAGGGACAGAGCACTTATTTTCTGCTGATAAATGACCCCTTATCTTTGCCCACAGGACCCCTTCCGTCAGAGCAGGCAAGGGTTTTTAAATAAACAACTTCCTTCCACGGGAGGAGGACCTCAGGACTCCCACCCCTTTATTTAGTGGAAATGTCATCATTTCCACACAGCAGGTGTAGGTCTTTGGCATCTGAGGGAGAAGGACTCATCATGAGTAACCCCTTCCTACTCTTACAGGGCCAGTCTGAGATGGCTTAAGGGACTTCCAGGGGAGGTGGGTAGGGGCAGAGCTTGTGGCAGGCCCAGGGTCCACCTTGGCCAGCTCCTTCAGGTCACCACCTTGCCTGGGGCTGCCCAGCCAAATGCCTGCTGCCCACCAGGGTGCTGCGCCTCACTCGCCTGTCGCCTGAGATCGTGGAGCTCAGCGAGCCGCTGCAGGTTGTTCGGTATGGTGAGGGGGGCCACTACCATGCCCACGTGGACAGTGGGCCTGTGTACCCAGAGACCATCTGCTCCCATACCAAGCTGGTAGCCAACGAGTCTGTACCCTTCGAGACCTCCTGCCGGCAAGTATCTCCCAACTGGGGGCTGCCTTCAATCCCCAGACCAGGAACGCCCATGACACCGGCACAGCCCTGCACTGTGGGCATGCCCCTTGGCATGGGGCCAGGAGATTGCCTGGTTATCCCAGTCAGTGATGCCCTCCCCTCTCCCTTCAAGCTATTTACCAAGTGGCTGGATAGGGGTGGCTACTGGCCATCGTGTCCACTGGAGTCAACAGTCAACACAGACTGAAGTACCCACAGACACCAAAACTTGCCCCCAGAGTTCTGAAGCAAGGGGCAAGGCTGGGCCCCCAGCTTGTCCTGCCCATTCCCCCAGGTGTTGATCTTGATTCCACTTAGAGAGGCTGAAGCTGTGCCTCCCTCCCCTGTCAAGGCAGTTCTTTCCTCTTCAGGTGGCTGTTCTGGACCAGCCCCTTCTGATCCCCAAGGAGCCCTTCAGCATGCCCTGTTGCTTCTGCTAGCCTACCTTTCCCTGCCAGGCCCTTGCTCGGGGCCATGGCATTTAGCTAAGTGCGCCTGTGATCTTGGCCAAAAAACCGTTGCAACTCACAGTAAGAGACTGGGCTTGGGGGAAGGAAGGGCTAGGGACATTTTGGCACTGGCCTGCCCTATTGTCACCCATCCTAGTCTGTCCTGGTCCCTGGCAACAGGAACCTGGGCAGCTTATCCTGCCCACAGGTAAGCCCCTGGGAGCATCCACAACTGGGGACCTGCTCAGTGGCCCCCCTGCCTTACAGCTACATGACAGTGCTGTTTTATTTGAACAACGTCACCGGTGGGGGTGAGACTGTTTTCCCTGTAGCAGATAACAGAACCTACGATGAAATGGTAAGGGTCGACTGCGCTATTACTCTTGTGGGCTGGCAGGGGCTTGGGCAAGTGAAGTACACACCTCTCCAGGTCTAAGGATGTGGGCCCAAACGATTCCTTGGGCATATCTGGTTGGTTTCCCTTTGGTCACCCTTGGCTGGCCTGGCCATAGTGGGGACAGGTTGAACACCCGACCACCCTGCTGCCCACAGAGTCTGATTCAGGATGACGTGGACCTCCGTGACACACGGAGGCACTGTGACAAGGGAAACCTGCGTGTCAAGCCCCGACAGGGCACAGCAGTCTTCTGGTACAACTACCTGCCTGATGGGCAAGGTGAGGGTCTATGACCAGGCCTGGGGGGTGCCCTGAGGACAGCTTCCCTTTACCCGGTCCCCATCTGCCACAATGGAGGGCTGTTTCTGGCTGCTTTCCAAATGGTTTTCTGCTCCTGGTGCCTCCCAAAGGCCATCCCTAGTGACTTTAGCAGACCGCCCCAGGACCTGTACTGCCTATTGGGTTATCTCCATCACTATCATTCCCTGATGCCCCAGACTTCCTACTCCCTGGAGCTTGGGACACATGTCCCTTGCCAACCCAGGGTGGGAAGGGATATGGACAGGCCCAATAGCAAGAAAGCTGGTTTCAGAGGGCCAGTGGTGTTGACTACACATTAGTGGGGTGAGATGAGGAGCCCCCAAGGAAGCCTTGTGTCTGGGTGTTTGCTACACAAGGAATGCACAGCTGGACCCACCTTGGTCATGCTCTTGGTCCCTATGAGGCCAAGCTTTGGCCAGCCCAGCCTAGGATCTCATGTCACCCTCCTCTTCTAGGTTGGGTGGGTGACGTGGACGACTACTCGCTGCACGGGGGCTGCCTGGTCACGCGCGGCACCAAGTGGATTGCCAACAACTGGATTAATGTGGACCCCAGCCGAGAGCGTCAAGCGCTGTTCCAACAGGAGATGGCCCGCCTGGCCCGAGAAGGGGGCGCCGATTCGCAGCCCGAGTGGGCTCTGGATCGGGCCTACCACGATACGCGCGTGGAGCTCTGAGGGAAAAGTTAGCCCCTGTTCCCAGCCGCGGGTCGCCAGCTGCCCAAGATCGGGGGTCCGACTGTCCTTCTGTCCTGTTGCAGACTGTCCCTCTGTCCTGTTGCAGACTGGCCAATGGTTTGCCTCACCCCGCCAGCCGCAATACGGCGCAGTTCCTATATTCATGTTATTTATTGTGTATTGACCCCATCTGCCCCGTCAAATAAAAAACCCACAAGGTTGGAGCCGCCTGGCAGGACAAGCTACGGGTCGGCGGCAGAGATCCCGCACCAGGCTGCCAGCTAGGAGCGCCCTGCAAGCGTCACGTGAGGGGGTGGGGGGTGGGCTGACCCTCCGCGGGCCTCACCAATCATGAGCTGGATTGCATGGGACGAAGGGTCGTTATTGGACAACCGCCGCGGGCGCCCTGGTCTCTGCTACCTGTAGCTGAGGGCGCTGTTGATGGGCAGCGCGGCGCGCAGGGAAGGCTCGTTCTCGCGAGAGTTCAGCTCCCTTCTTAGCCGTGGCTGCCTCAGCACCTCGAGGATCGACATGGACGCTCTCGAGGACTACGTTTGCCCGCTGGCAACCTCGGAGCTTATACTCCTCCCAGTCACGGGTCTGGAGTGCGTGGGGGACCGGCTGTTGGCGGGTGAGGCTTGGCTTGAGGCACGCCAGGGGGAAAGGGGTAAAGAAACAGCGCCTGCCAGGGGCGGTGCCACAGGGACAAAGGGATGCCCTGAGGAGAGGACGGGCAGCAGGTTGAGGCCGGTCGGAGATGAGAAGGGAGCCCAGGAGACGGCGGGACGAGGGCCAACCTGAGGACGGCGGGGCCCGAGAGACAAAGCTGATGTGGCTGCTGCGGCGCTTCATAAACTTCAGCCCGCATGGAAAGGGCGGGTTGGAACCCCGGGAAGGTGCAGGGGAACGCGGAGGCCCGGGAGCGGAAGGTTGAGGGGGTGTGCTCATTTCTAGGAGATGGGCGGGGGCTTGGCCTCTCCAACGGAGACCAGGCAGAGCCGGGAGGTGGAGAAGGAGGCCCCTCGGGGGTGTGGCTTCTTGGGGAAGGCAGGGCCGGGAGAAGGCAAGGGTGTGCCCTCTCGAGGGCGGGATGAATCTCTTCCCGCTAAGGTGGGGGTGGAGATACTCTGAGGAGGATGGCGTCGCCGAAAATGGCGGATGAGACCTTTACGTGTAGGCGGTGCCCGGGGAAGCGGGCCCTGAGACCCCTCCTGAGATGGTTGATGTCCAGGAAATCAGGTGTGGAGGTCCGTTCCTCCAAGGAGAACCGGGTCGCAAAGGACAGGCGAGGCCTGGGACTTGAGGTGTCAGAGTCCAGGCTGGTCTCGAACAGTCATTTCATGAAGCCGCTAATGACCTATGTTGGTCCTGCTGAGTTGTATAAGGGTCCTGAGGCAGGACCTTGGCGGTCAGGCCTTGAGTGAGTTGTCACCAGTTCCAAGAGGGTGTGTGTGTGGGATGGGGATGATCCAGTTTCGATCTGGTGTGGGGGTTCTTGGAGCTTGGAGTTCCTAACCCAGGCTAAACTCCTAAGGCCTCTGGAGGGGGAACAGCTAAGCAGAAACTCAAAGAACCACAAGAGTGAACTAGGAAAAGGGGTGAGTTCCTCGCAGAGGGTAAGCATACCAACGGCCTTGAGGCTGGAAGAATCTGTCATTTTGGGGGAAGGAGGGAATTCTTGTGAAGTTAGAGCAGGAATGGAGCCTGGGAGGAAAGGAGGCTGGACAAGCCAGCATAGGCCACATTGTTTCAGGCCTTGATCTGACTTTATCCCTAAGGGCAGTGGGGAGAACCTATTGAAGGGTTTTGAGGTGGGGAATAACTTGGGAAATGAAGTTTAAGAAACTGCAAGTGAATTCACTTATGTGGCTTCCAGAGTGAGTTTTATATAGCTACAATTCTGTTTTTGGGGTTTTTTTTTGAGACAGTCTTGCTCTGTCAACCCAGGCTGGAGTGCAGTGGCACGGTCTTGGCTCACTGCAACCTCCACCTCCCAGGTTCAAGTGATTCTCCTGCCTCAGCCTCCGGAGTAGCTGGGATTACAGGTGCCCACTATCATGCCCAGCTAATTGTTGTATTTTTTTTCCTTTTTTTTTTTGAGACGGAGTCTTGCTCTGTCGCCCAGGCTGGAGTGCAGTGGCCGGATCTCAGCTCACTGCAACCTCCGTCTCCCAGGTTCGCGCCATTCTCCTGCCTCAGCCTCCTGAGTAGCTGGGACTACAGGCGCCCGCCACCTCGCCCGGCTGAGTTTTTGTATTTTTAGTAGAGACGGCGTTTCACCGTGTTAGCCGGGAGGGTCTCGATCTCCTGACCTCGTGATCCGCCCATCTCGGCCTCCCAAAGTACTGGGATTACAGGCTTGAGCCACTGCGCCCGGCCTGTTGTATTTTTTAGTAGAGATGGGGCTTCACCATGTTGGCCAGGCTAGTCTCAAACTCCTGACCTCAAGTGATTCGCCTGCCTCAGCCTCCCAAAGTGCTGGAATTACAGGCATGAGCCACCACACCTGGCCTCTTTAGCCTATTCCTGAGCTCTTCATTTCCTGTTCCGTCTACCATACTCAATGCTCTTGCCTACCTCAGGGTAATCATACTTGCTGTTTTCTCCACCAAGAAAGCTGCAGACCCTCCCATCACTCCGCGGCCTCCCCATCTCCCAGTCCCCCTCTTCTGCCTCCCTTCCTCTGGCTAACTGCTGCTTATCCTTGAATCCTAATTCTAAATATTGTGTCCTCAAGTTGTCCTCCCCTTACACTTACCCAGTCTGGTTAGATTAGACCGGGGTTTTCTCAGTCTTGCCTCTATTGACCTTTTAGACCAGATGATTCTTTGAAGGCTGTTTGTGCATTGTACGATGTTTAGCATCATCCCTGGCCTTAGTTGCCAGTAGCACAACCCCTGGAGACAGCCAAAACTGTCTGCAGCTATTGCCAGATGACTCCTGTGGGGCAAGTTGCCCCCCTGCGGAGAACCACTGGATTAGACTTTCTCATTTTACGTCTTTTATTTTCTTTTTGCATTGTCAAAATCCTTCTCATTTTATTTTATTTTATTTTTTATTTTTATTTTTATTTTTTTTTTGAGACAGAGTCTTGCTCTGTCACCCAGGCTGGAGTACAGTGGCCGGATCTCAGCTCACTGCAAGCTCCGCCTCCCAGGTTCTCGCCATTCTCCCGCCTCAGCCTCCTGAGTAGCTCCCGCCCACCACCTCGCCCCGCTAATTTTTTTTTTTGTATTTTTAGTAGAGACGGGGTTTCACCGTGTTAGCCAGGATGGTCTCGATCTCCTGACCTCGTGATCCGCCCATCTCGGCCTCCCAAAGTGCTGGGATTACAGGCTTGAGCCACCGCGCCTGGCCTCATTTTATTTTATTTTTGAGTCAGAGTCTTGCTCTGTCGCTCAGGTTGGAGTGTAGTGGTGTAATCTCAGGTCACTGCACCTTCCACCTCTTGGGCTCAAGAGATGCTCTCACCTCAGCCTCCCAAGTAGCTGGGACTACAGGCATGCACCATCATGCCCAGCTAATTTGCATAATTTTTTTAGAGGTGGAGTTTTACCATGGTGCCCAGGCTGGTCTCAAACTCCTGGGCTTAAGCGATCCTCCTGCCTTCCAAAGTGCTGGGATTACAGGCGTGAGCCACTGTATCAGGCCTCATCTCTATTATTATTATTTTTGATTTAAAAAAAGTGAGGTGAGGAGGAGACTCTGAGTTTGAGAAATTTGTGGTCGAACTGAACATCAAGAGTGATTGATGAGGCTGGGTGTGGTGGCTCACTCCTGTAATCCTACCACTTTGGGAGGCTGAGGCGGGCGGATCATGAGGTCAGGAGATTGAGACCATCCTGGCTAACACAGTGAAACCCCGTCTCTACTAAAAATGCAAAAAATTAGCCGGGCGTGGTGGCAGGTGCCTGTAGTCCCAGCTACTTGAGAGGCTGAGGCAGGATAATGGCGTGAACCTAGGAGGCAGAGCTTGCAGAGAGCCAAGATCATGCCACTACACTTCAGCCTGGGTGGCAGAGCAAGACTCCGTCTCAAAAAAAAAAAATAAAAGTGACTGATGAGGCTGGGCACAACGGCTCACATCTGTAATCCCTGTCTGTAATCCCAGCACGTTGGGAGGCCAAGATGGGTGGATCACCTGAGGTCAGGAGTTCAAGACCAGCCCGACCAACATGGTGAAACCCTGTCTCTACTAAAAATATAAAAACTGGGTGCCATGGCTCACGCCTGTAATCCCAGCACTTTGGGAGGCTGAGGTGGGTGGATCACGAGGTCAGGAGATCAAGATCATCCTGGCTAATATGGTGAAACCCTGTCTCTATTAAAAATACAAAAAATTAGCCAGGCGTGGCACGTGTAGTCCCAGCTACTCGGGAGGCTGAGGCGGGAGAATGGCGTGAATGCAGGAGGCGGAGCTTGCAGTGGGCCGAGATCGTGCCACTGCACTCCAGCCCAGGCAACACAGCAAGACTCTGTCTCAAAAAAAAAAAAAAAAAACTAGCCAGGCATGGCGGTGGGCCCCTG
>NC_045435.1:87524978-87571023 GCF_002776525.5 Piliocolobus tephrosceles | reverse complement strand
TCAAAAAAAAAAAAAAAAAAACTAGCCAGGCATGGCGGTGGGCCCCTGTAATCCCAGCTAAGCTACTCGGGAGGCTGAGACAAGAGAGTTGCTTAAACCCAGGAGATGGAGGTTGTAATAAGCCGACACAGTGCCACTGCACTCCAGCCTCAGCGACAGAGTGAGACTCTGTTTCAAAAAAAAAAAAAAAAAGTGACTGATGAGGGAAGCACAAAGTCAGCACTCAAAGTCCAGCTGAAGCTGAGACCAAGGATTTTCTTTTTTCTGTTTTTTTTGTTTTTTGAGACGGAGTTTCGCTCTTTCGCCCAGGCTGAGTGAAGTGGTACGATCTCGACTCACTGCAACCTCCACCTGCTGGGTTCAAGTGATTCTCCTGCCTCAGCCTCCCGAGTAGCTGGGATTACAGGCACCTGCCACCACACCTGGCTAATTTTTGTATTTTTAATAGAATGGAGTTTCACCTTGTTGGCCAGGCTGGTCCTGAACTCCTGACCTCAGGTGATTCATCCACCTTGGCCTCCCAAAGTACTAGGATTACAGGTGTGAACCACCGCGCCTGGCCGAGATCAAGTATTTTCTTTTTTTTTCTTTTGAGACGGAGTCTCTCTTTGGCTTCCCAAAGTGCTGGGATTACAGGCGTGAGCCACCACACCCAGGCGAGGATTTTCTCAACCAAGGATTTTCTAAGATTCAAGCTGCAGGATTGTGTGTCCTGATGCATTCATAGGCTACATGCCGAGAAGTTTCCCTAATCCCCATCTCTTCCCTGTGGGTCAGAGTTAGGTACATAGCTCTGACATGGCTCTTTGCCTCTGTCTAGGTGAGGGTCCCGATGTTCTGGTGTACAGCTTGGACTTTGGTGGACATCTGCGGATGATAAAGCGAGTACAGAACCTGCTTGGCCACTATCTTATCCATGGCTTCCGGGTGCGGCCAGAGCCTAATGGAGACTTTGACTTGGAGGCCATGGTGGCTGTGTTTGGAAGCAAGGGACTCCGAGTTGTGAAAATTAGCTGGGGACAGGGCCACTTCCGGGAGCTTTGGCGCTCTGGCCTGTGGAACATGTCTGACTGGATTTGGGATGCACGCTGGCTTGAGGGAAATATAGCCTTGGCCCTGGGCCATAACTCAGTGGTGCTATATGATCCTATAGTAGGGTGCATCCTGCAAGAGGTGCCCTGCACAGACAGGTGCACCCTCTCTTCAGCCTGCCTGATTGGAGACGCCTGGAAGGAGCTGACCATAGTGGCAGGTGCTGTTTCCAACCAGCTCTTGGTCTGGTACCCAGCAACTGCCTTAGCAGACAACAAACCTGTAGCACCTGACCGACGAATCAGTGGGCATGTGGGCATCATCTTCAGCATGTCATACCTGGAAAGCAAGGGTTTGCTGGCTACAGCTTCAGAAGACCGAAGCGTTCGTATCTGGAAGGTGGGCGACCTGCGAGTGCCTGGGGGTCGGGTGCAGAATATTGGGCACTGCTTTGGGCACAGCGCCCGTGTGTGGCAGGTCAAGCTCCTAGAGAATTACCTTATCAGTGCAGGAGAGGACTGTGTCTGCTTGGTGTGGAGCCATGAAGGTGAGATCCTCCAGGCCTTTCGGGGACACCAGGGACGTGGGATCCGGGCCATAGCTGCCCATGAGAGGCAGGCCTGGGTGATCACTGGGGGTGATGACTCAGGCATTCGGCTGTGGCACTTGGTAAGGCGTGGGTACCGGGGATTGGGGGTCTCGGCTCTCTGCTTCAAGTCCCGTAGTAGGCCAGGTACCCTCAAGGCTGTGACGCTGGCTGGCTCTTGGCGACTGCTGGCAGTGACTGATACAGGGGCCCTGTATCTCTATGACGTTGAGGTCAAGTGCTGGGAGCAACTGCTAGAGGATAAACATTTCCAGTCCTACTGCCTGCTGGAGGCAGCTCCTGGTCCTGAGGGCTTTGGATTGTGTGCTATGGCCAATGGGGAAGGTTGTGTCAAGATTGTCCCCATCAACACTCCAACTGCTGCTGTGGACCAGACCCTGTTTCCTGGGAAGGTGCACAGCTTGAGCTGGGCCCTGCGTGGTTATGAGGAGCTCCTGTTGCTGGCATCGGGCCCTGGTGGGGTAGTAGCTTGCCTAGAGATCTCAGCCGCACCCTCTGGCAAGGCCATCTTTGTCAGAGAACGTTGTCGGTACCTGCTGCCCCCAAGCAAGCAGAGATGGCACACATGCAGTGCCTTCCTACCCCCAGGTGACTTCCTGGTGTGTGGTGACCGCCGGGGCTCTGTGCTACTGTTCCCCTCCAGACCAGGTCTGCTCAAGGACCCTGGGGTGGGAGGCAAGACTGGGGCTGGTGCTGGGGCACCTGGAGTGGGTAGTGGTAGTAGTGGGGGTGGGAATGCTTTCACTGGGTTGGGCCCAGTGTCTGCCCTGCCCTCTCTGCATGGGAAGCAGGGTGTGACCTCAGTCACATGCCATGGTGGCTATGTGTATACCACAGGGCGCGATGGCGCCTACTACCAGCTATTTGTACGAGATGGCCAGCTCCAGCCAGTCCTAAGGCAGAAGTCCTGTAGAGGCATGAACTGGCTAGCTGGGCTCCGTATAGTGCCCGATGGGAGCATGGTTATCCTGGGTTTCCATGCCAATGAGTTTGTGGTGTGGAGCCCCCGGTCACACGAGAAGCTGCACATCGTCAACTGTGGTGGAGGGCACCGTTCGTGGGCATTCTCTGATACTGAGGCGGCCATGGCCTTTGCTTACCTCAAGGATGGGGATGTCATGCTGTACAGGGCTCTGGGTGGCTGCACTCGGCCACATGTAATTCTCCGGGAGGGTCTGCATGGCCGTGAGATCACTTGTGTAAAGCGTGTGGGCACCATTACCCTGGGGCCTGAATATGGAGTGCCCAGCTTCATGCAGCCTGATGACCTGGAGCCTGGCAGTGAGGGACCCGACTTGACTGACATTGTGATCACCTGTAGTGAGGACACTACTGTCTGTGTCCTAGCACTCCCTACAACCACAGGCTCAGCCCACGCACTCACAGCTGTTTGTAACCACATCTCCTCTGTACGTGCTGTGGCTGTGTGGGGCATTGGCACCCCAGGTGGCCCTCAGGATCCTCAGCCAGGCCTGACTGCCCATGTGGTGTCTGCGGGGGGACGGGCTGAGATGCACTGCTTCAGCATCATGGTTACTCCGGACCCCAGCACCCCAAGCCGCCTCGCCTGCCATGTCATGCACCTTTCGTCCCACCGGCTAGATGACTATTGGGACCGGCAACGCAATCGGCATCGAATGGTCAAGGCAGACCCAGAAACCAGGTAATATATGCTCCTGGGCAGGGTGTGGTATGGGTCATGCAGATGCTCCCAGGCTTGCAGGCTCCACCTGACAGCTGCATGTTGTCCCTGCAGGTACATGTCCCTTGCTGTGTGTGAACTTGACCAGCCCAGCCTTGGCCCCCTTGTGGCTGCAGCCTGTAGTGATGGGGCTGTAAGGTGAGAGCACAGGGCCCAGTGGGGCGGGAGACAAAGGAAGTAAGTTTGTTTAGGATGCATTCTGAGCTAGGCCACCCCCCGCCCCCCAGGCTCTTTCTCTTGCAGGATTCCGGGCGGATTCTGCAGCTCCTTGCTGAAACCTTCCACCATAAGCGATGTGTCCTTAAGGTCCACTCCTTTACACATGAGGCACCCAACCAGAGACGGTGAGAGGGGCTGGATGATGGTCCTGCATGGGCTGGGTGGGGGGGTTCCTGTTGAGCTTCATCTCTGTCGTTGACCAGGCTGTCTTTTCCTGGCTTCCAGGAGGCTCCTCCTGTGCAGCGCAGCTACTGATGGCAACCTGGCTTTCTGGGATCTCACCACTGTGCTAGACCATGGCTCCGCTGTCCTGGAGCCTCCAGTGGATCCTGGGCTTCCCTACCGTGAGTAGCTAATGTGTACCCGTGGCTACCCCTCCTCACCTGTCACATAGCCCTCACACATGTGGCAGGCGGGGCCCTGACAACTACCCTCTTCCTTCAGGGCTTGGCACCCCCTCTCTGACTCTCCAGGCCCATAGCTGTGGTATCAACAGCCTGCACACGTTGCCCACCCGTGAGGGCCACCATCTCGTGGCCAGTGGCAGTGAAGATGGATCCCTCCATGTCTTCGTGCTTGCTGTGGAGATGCCAGAGCTAGAAGAGGCTGTGGGAGAGGGTGGGCTGGTACCTCAGCTGCGTGTGCTAGAGGAATACTGTGTCCCCTGTGCACATGCTGCCCATGTGACAGGCCTCAAGATCCTAAGCCCAAGCATCATGGTCTCAGCCTCCATTGATCAACGGCTGACCTTCTGGCGTCTGGGGCATGGTGAACCCACCTTCATGAATAGCACTGTGTACCATGTGCCAGATGTGGCTGACATGGACTGCTGGCCTGTGAGCCCTGAGTTTGGCCACCGCTGTGCCCTTGGGGGTCAGGGGCTTGAGGTTTACAACTGGTATGACTGAGGTATCCCATGGTGGCCGGCGTGCTGGGCATGGGGCATGCTTGCAGACAGCATGGAGCAGGGATGGGCTGTCTGTGCCCATGCTCAGCATGCCTTGAGGGGAGGAGGTGGCGGCCGCGGGTTCCTGACATCGGTCCAGGAGCTGAAGGTGAGTGGAGTGCTGCCAAGAATATGCCCCACTCCCCATGACAAGACAGAACTTTGTAACAGTACCAATTTATTTTGGCCGTGGGTTTTTGCTTTTTTTCCAGTTGATGACTTTGTGAACATTCCCAGATATTGGAGCCTCTGTGGCCTTAGATGTGGCTCAGTGGAGGGAGACCCAGCATAGCCAGGCCAGTATGGAGCACCTCACGCACAGCCCTCAGAAGCTGCAGGCGGACGAACATCTGACCAAAGCGGTGTGGTCGAGGCTCCTGAAAGAGATGGGGCCTACTGGTCTCATCCTCTGCTTCCTTTGTCTTTACCCTGTACCTCTCTGCACGTCCCAACCCGTTGTGCTGTGTGCTCACCCCTAGGATGTGTACCCGGTTGTAGTAGGAGCTGAAATCCATGCTGAGCTGTACCAGGAACTTGCACATCTAGAGACAGAGACTGAGTCACTGGCCCATCTCTTTGCTCCTGTGCCCCAAGCCAGAATAAAGAATAGAGTGTAGAGTGTCCTGGTTGTCTGTGCCTCACCATCTCTGTGCGTGCAGTGATGTGGAGCCCTGGGGCTGTGCAGTCCAGCATTGCTGTCTGGCTCAGCAGATCCGGAAAGGGGAGGATATTGTTGAAGAGCAACAACCACTCACCCTGTGGGGGAGAAAGGTGCTGGGAGGGGAAGTCCAGGCTTCCTTTGTGCCAGCTACTGGGAGGGACACTCACCTCATCATGTAGTAGTGAGAAGTCCAGACTGCTAACAGGAGGAAAAGTGGGGTACAGACCTTGTTCCATACTACACTTGTAACTCTCAAAGAGTGTGGCAAGACGGGCACAATTATACATGACAAAGGTGCCACTCTTTGTGCCCTTCGTGGAGATGTTGTCAGCCAGAGCCAGGAAGAGCTGGGGAATAGGAGCACAGCTGCAGAGAAGGCAGCCACCACACCCGGTATACCAACACTGGCCCTGTCAGGCTCCCAGGCTCACCTGATTCTGTGGGGCTGTGCTCAGCATCTCAAACTTGATGGTGGCCACAGAGAGAACACCAAAGATCTCTGTCCAGCCTGGGTCTGAGGGAGTATAGGATTGGTCATTCAGTCTGCAGGCAAAGGCAGGGATGCAAAAAACCTGCCCCTAACCCAGAACATAGCCAGGGTTTCCCAGGCATACCTTGGGCCAGATCCCCACCATGCTTCAGTGCTGAGGCCTTGCACACCTGGGCATGCCGGAACCTGTGTTTGGATGAGAGAGGCCAGTGGGCAAGGTCGTGGGTGAAAAGTCCCCCCACACTACCCTGGCTAAGGTTGGTGTTCCTCCCAGCCTCACTCACTTGTAGTACTCAGGGGCAGTCATCAGAGGGCCAGGTGTACCAGTTACTTTCACAGGGCCACAGATCAGGTGCTTCTGTCAGGAAGATGGCAGGGGCTCAGCCTAGTTGGCACTACTCTCCAGGAAGTCCCTTGAGGAGCCCAAATCTGGTGCCTCTACTGAGCCCATATTCTCTCAAATTGGAACTGCCAGGTTGAGTAGCTCCTTCTACCCAGCCCCTCAGACTACACACGGTTCGGCCTTCTCAACCTGGTCTTCAGTGTTCTTGGGATGTGTCTACAGAGCCCCCTTCCCCAGAGCTTCGGCACCTGCTGCACATGCCCTCTCAAGTCCAGCAACTCCCCCAAGATCAAGTGTCGGTTTCTGGATCTGTCAGCTAACAAGCCCCTCGGTGGGTTTTCAAGGGCCCTCTGAGGTTGGGGGTTAGGTGGTGGGGAGCTCCACCATCATTAACCCACCTGTCTGAGTGGAGCCTTGTCAACCAACTTCCGCCAAAGCAGGTCCAACTTCTGTTGCTGGAACTCCTCCTCACAGCTAACAACATGTACAACCAGGCAGCTGTCTGTACCAGTATCTGGGGCCCCAGCCTAAGGGAGGACAATCATAACTGTGGAAGTACAGTATACTTTGTTTGGGAGAACCTACAGGGCTGGGAGTCACTAACCAGGCCTGGGTGGCTGTCCTCTGGCCAATGCCATAGAGCCTCCTGCAGCTCAGCTAGCACAGACAGGAGATCCTCAGTCACTGCAAAGAGAACAGACAGGTGCTGAGGCTGGCAAGAAGCGGAGATGTCCCCACCCCCACCCGCTCCTGCCTTTTCTGGCCTTGCTACCCTACAGGTCCTACCCAGACAGTTGTTCAGGTTGGGGTCATAGCCAGCTGTGCGGCCCTGTTCTTCCACCAGCTCCTTCAGACACAGTCTGCCTAGGATGCCAGGGGACAGTGTCCTCCCGTCATGAGCAGAGGTAAGTTCTTCAAGGGCGTGGCTCCTCAGGGTGTGAGAGGAAGCTCTCTCCGAGGCAGCGGGCCAGTCCACCCGCAGTTGCTGCAGGAAGGTCAGCATGTGCGGATCTTGCACAGCTGGCACTAGGCGCACGCACACCCTGGGAAGGGAGGGCGGTCGCCTCAGCCTGAGCAGCTGGTCCAGCTCGCCACGACTTCCCACCTCCAGCCGCTGTCCCCAAGGGCGATGCCGCTCGCTCTCTAGGTCCCCGGTAGTCCCACCTTCTCCATTCCGGCCCTGCGGCCCCGCTCACCCGTGAGCGCGCAGAGCTCGCGCCAGGTGATCAGCCACGAGCACCGTACGCAGCTGGCTCAAGCGGAGTGCGCAGGGGGAGCTGCGCAGTGCTGGGCAGTGTAGTAAGACGCGCTGGCCCGGCAAGGCAGACGAGGCGGGCGTGGCATAGGCGGCCACGGCGCTGAGGACGCGCTCGAAGACCGCGGGCCGCTGCAGTTGGAGAGACAGACCCGCAGGAGTCGGCGCGCAGCGCAGCACCGGGGCCACACCGGGACCCTGCAGGCAGGCGAGGACATGGAGCAAATGCTCGGGCACCTGCGGGAGAATGGGCGTGTGAGCGCGCCACGGCACGGGGCCCAGCTCCCGGCCGCACGGCCTCGCCCGGCTCACGCCCACCTGGCCGTCATCGAAGAGCGCCTGCAGCGCGCGGTGCGGTGCCAGAAAGTCTCGGGAACGCAGGTGGCGGGCGCGCGTCTCCTTGATCCATACCGTACTGCCAGGCCCCAGGGCCGCGTTGAGGGCCCCTAGCGTCTCCCGGACCCCAAGGCGCCTGGTCGCCATGGTGACCGGAAGGAGCAAGCGGAACCGGAAAAAGAATTTAGGGAGGAGGTGAACTTCCGGAAAGGACCGACTGGCTGGGGCGGGTATGCGGCGGCGGTCCCCGTAAATGGACAGATTCCGCCAGCAGGAGCCGTGTCGGCTACTTTGGACCTACCACCCCCAGCGCCCCTTCCGCGCTGTCCACTTGCACAGCCCGGCCCTGGATCTGAAATCTCGAGAGTCCTCCCCGGGCCTAGGGTTCTTTCGCTGTAGCCAGGTCTCAACCAGGAAAACGATCCTCGCGACCCGGTGGGGGCTCAGACAGGGTACACGTCTCTTCTCATCGATGTCTCACATCTTTGTGTTAATAACATTTCATTTCTCCCATTTTACACATGATGAATACTTGTCACTGGAATAAGGCAGTATAACATTAAGGCCACTTTCACGACCTACTTAAAACATCGTTTTAAAAAGAATAGTGTTCCGCGGTTTCAGGTTATTTGCAAGCATTTTCTCGTTTGAGATATGGGTGTTTTTCTTTTGAGACGGAGGCTTGCCCTTCCAGGCTGGAGTGCAGTGGCAGGATCTCAGTTCACTGCAGCCTCCGCCTCCCGGGTTCAAGCGATTCTCCAGCCTCAGCCTCCCGAGTAGCTGGGATTACAGGCGCCCGCCACCACCCCGGCTAATTTTTGTATTTCTAGTAGAGACGTGTTTCGCCATGTTGGCCAGGCTGCTCTCGAACCCCTGACCTCGTGATCTGCCCGCCTTGGCCTCCGAAAGTGCTGGGATTACAGGCGTCAGCCACTGCGCCCAGCCCGGGTCGTCTTTATGCCCAATAAATGCGCACTCTTGATACAATTGCCGGTTTTCTTCTCTTGATACCTGAGAAATTACAACCATCATGAAGCCTTCCAGAATGACCAGCTTTTTTTTTTTTTTTTTGAGACAGAGTTTCGCTCCTGTTGCCCAGGCTGGAGTGCCATGGTGTGATCTTGGCTTACCGCAACCTCCCCGTCCCGGGTGCAAGTGATTCTCCTGCCTCAGTCTCCCAAGTAGCTGGGATTACAGGCATGCGCCACCACACCCGGCTACTTTTGTATTTTTAATATTTTTAATAGAGACAGGGTTTCTCCAAGTTTGTCAAGCCTCGAACTCCCGACCTCAGGTGATCCGCCTGCCTCAGCCTCCCAAAGTGCTAGGATTACAGACGTGAGCCCCTGCGCCCGGCCCAGAATGATCAGCTTTTAATGTGACTCTGACTCCTTTAACCTGGTGTGCTTTAATAAGGATCCTTACGCTTCCTGTTTTAGGCAACAGCCATTTACAGGCCAACCAAATAATGCGACCATAAGAAGTAGAAAAATAGGCCTCAGTTGGAATATCTTGCTTCTCTACCAATAGGAAAGCTTTTTCTTTCTCCCACAAAGGTTCCCAAATGTTTTCATTTCACTGTAACATACTCACCCCCCCCCCCCCCCCCCCCCATTCCTTTTAATAGAGAAGCTAACTCAGTAGAGAGTTGGGAAATCCGGAGAGCAGGGAAACCCAGGGGCAGGAAAAGCTTGTTGGCAAGGCCCTTTTCTGGGCCAGGGCTGAGGCCCTGCTGGGAGGCGCCGAAAGAGCACTGGGCGGACACGACATTCCCGATGGCTTCTCGGGGGCCCACTCAACGGGAGTGATCGTGTCATTCCAAAGCGCTTTCCATTCTGAAGGTGCATAACCTGGAGACAACTGCTTAGCAAGGTTGGGAACCCTCAGCCAAACTGAGGACTTTAGATACTCTCATCCACGAAGACGGTTGGGGTGGTTTTTCCCCAGGAAGTAGAGGGCTATCTTTAGCGAAATGCGGGCTGAGGCAGCCCTCGGGGACTCACTACCATTGCATTCCTACCCGGAGGTCCTGGGTCCACCCTTCCTCGCTAGTGCTCCCCAGGGTTCCAGAGATGGCCACCAGCCTCGGCTCTCCCACCTCTACACCCATCACCTCCAGCCTGAGGGCGCACCTGAGAGGAACTGAGACCCAAGTGGCTCAGTAAATTATGTCTGGGGGTCAGGGGCACCCCATCTGGGCCAGGGCGCTGCTCAGGCAGGAGAGCAGGGGACGAAATCCAAGCGCAGCTGGAATGCTCTGGAGACAACAGCTGCTTTTGGGATTCCGTTGCCCGCTGTCCAGCCGTTGGCGGGGGGCGGGGAGGCTCCTGCCCCCAGGTCACCCGCCCTGGGGCCACATCAGAACCCGTCCATCCCCAGTCCCAGGAGGAAGACCCGGGAGTAGGCTGTGAAACCGAGTCTAGAGGGAACAAGACGCTCACCTGGGCCCCAGAACAATAGAAGGGGAGATGGGGGCCTCCCCTGGGACCGGGTCCCGATCCGGATTAGATCCGCGGGGCAGGATTAGCCCTGTTGGTCCCACGAAGCCTGCCTGGGCCACTGGTGCGGTGACGGTGGTGGGGCGGGCTTCGGAATCCGCCAGGAGGGAAGCGCGCCCGTGGGGCCGGAGAGGAAGTAAACCCGCGCGTCCGCCTTGGGGACACCCCCGCGCTCGTGGCCTTTGTCCGGTGACGCTGCCAGCGCCCAGAGCACCAGGAGCCGAAGGGGTCCACGGAGCAGCAGCGAGACCCCCAGAAACCCATTGCGACCGGCCCCAGGGGACCCACTACCAGGCCCCGACTGTGCCGAGCTTCCCGCTCGCTCGGCCCCGCGGGTAGCGAACGCGACAATGTTCCCCTGAGGCCACGACAGAGCCGGCGTGCCGAGATGCCCAAACCCCGCGCGGGCGCCAGCGACTCTCGCGCCAGTAGGCCCTTGACTTGGATCAAGACGGGGGACGGGGGACTCCCAGGACGCGAGCAGAGTGAACGAGGACAAGGTGATGCTCCACGCGCTTCTACTTCAAGTCTGGTCCGGTTCGGCCTGGTCTGGCCCAGCCGAACGGTCACCCCAACACTACCACAGCTTGCCCTTCCGCTTGCTCTGGCTGCCTGCAGACTTGGAGCCATTTTTAAGGAGAAACCATCTGGCCACGCCCCCTGGAGCACCTGAGAAGCCAATCCACGCTCGGCCACGCCCCTCTCCGCGGGCGGTGGAGAGGCCAACGGTCGCGCGGGTGGCGGTTAGGGCGGGGCGTGCTTCGGCGCTGAGCCGGAGAAACTTGAGTCGGCTGCCCCGCCCACGGTGCCCGAAGCCCCAAAGGCTGGGATTAGGGGCTAGAAGTCTGGCACCGACCGCCTGGCCAGGTGTTCGGGACACGACTAGGTGGGCGACCGCCCCGCCCAGGGAGCGCGGTTTAATAGCTGAGAGCCCGGGGGCAGGCCGCGGCTGCGGCCCAGGCAACGCCCTGAGGGCGGCCACGCTACCAGGTGCTCCACTCCCCTGGGACTGTGGGCAAGGGCCCGGGACGGGGAGGGCGGCAGGTGCTGACACGAGCTGCGCCGGAGGTCGGGGAACTCGGCCTCCTCGGACAGATGACACTCGCCTGCTGGGCCGGCGGAGCTGTGCGGTGCCCTCCGGGACGCAGGGGGCGCTGCAGCCTCGCTGGGTCAGGCTCCGCAGGGCCCCGCCAACCTGGTGACTAACGGCGCCGGTGACGACTTCGCCGCGCGTAGGTCAGCCATGGCCACCGCTCTCGCGCTGCGTAGCTTGTATCGAGCGCGACCCTCGTTGCGCTGTCCGCCCGTTGAGCTTCTCTGGTGAGCCTGGACCCCGCGCCCTCGACCATCCCTCCCCTAGGGCCGAAGACAGCCAGCCCCGCACTTTCCGGCCTCTCGGGCAGCGCAGCCCGGCCCCACGCCCCTGACCCTTTTCCTCCGCAGGGCCCCGCGGCGCGGGCATCGACTCTCGCCGGCGGATGACGAGCTGTATCAGCGGACTCACATCTCCCTGCTGCAACGCGAGGCCGCTCAGGCCATGTACATCGACAGCTATAACAGCCGCGGCTTCATGATAAACGGAAACCGCGTGCTCGGGCCCTGCGCTCTGCTCCCGCACTCGGTGGTGCAGTGGAACGTGAGTCCTGGCCCGCAGTGAGGAAACTCAGGCCCAGAGTCACAGGCCCTCACCCTGCTTCTGTCCCTGCAAACTTGGCTTTCCTCTATCTCCTGTAGTGGATGGAGGTGGGGAGAGGCTGCGTGGATTTGTCGTATTAAATGTGCCTCCTCCCTGCACAGGTGGGATCCCACCAGGACATCACCGAAGAGAGCTTTTCCCTCTTCTGGATGCTGGAGCCCCGGATAGGTACTGGGGGAGGGGAGGGAGAACAGAGGTGTTCTGGGCCCCAAAAGGCGACCCCACCCCAGCCTCTCAACAGAACCGTAGACTAGCCACATTCTCCCTTCCCTAGAGATTGTTGTGGTGGGGACTGGAGACCGGACCGAAAGGCTGCAGCCCCAGGTGCTTCAAGCCATGAGGCAGCGGGGCATTGCTGTGGAAGTGCAGGACACGGTGAGTCCCGGGAGTGGGGCATGCTGCGGGGAGCACAGACCTGACGCTAGACAGGCTGATGCTGGCCTTTTCTTCGCAGCCCAATGCCTGTGCCACCTTCAACTTCCTGTGTCATGAAGGCCGAGTAACCGGAGCTGCTCTCATCCCTCCACCAGGAGGGACTTCACTCAAACCTTTGGGCCAAGCTGCTCAATGAATCACCATGAACTGTCCTGCTGACTGCACTCTGCCAGACTTCCCAATGGTTTCACTCTTATCTACCCTTTGGCACTTACCTTGCTTATCAACATAATAATTTATACACTTCTCCCATTTTGTATCAGGTGTGTTGCTGGCCAGGAGCTGATGGGCTCTTGGAGGGGAATGTGAGGAAACCAAGGAGTCACTTTTTTATCTAGATTACTTAGGATTCCTTAGTTTTTCAGAAGCCAGGTAGTAGTATGTTTACCTGTTCTAGACCTACTTCCTCACATGCAGAGTTGAGAGGACTTCAATGACTTTTCTCACAAAATAGCTGACTTTATTTTTTTGAGATGGGGTCTGGCTCTGTCGCCCAGGCTGCAGTGCAGTGGCGTGATTTTGGCCCACTACAACCTCCACCTCCAGGATTCAAGCGATTCTCCTGCCTCAGCCTCCTGAGTAGCTGGGATTACAGGCCCCCTGCCACCATACCCGGCCCTTTTTTTTTTTTTTTGAAGAGGAGTCTCGCTCTTTTGCAGGGTGGAGTGCAGTCATGCAGTCTCAGCTCACTGCAACCTCCCCCTCCCATGTTCCAGTGATTCTCCCACCTCAGCCTCCTGAGTATCTGGGACTACAGGTATGCGTCACCATGCCCAGCTAATCTTTGTATTTTTAGTAGAGATGGGGTTTCACCATGTTGGCCAGGATGGTCTCAAACTCCTGACCTCAAGTGATATGCCCACCTCCCAAAGTGCTGGGATTACAGGTGTGAGCCAACATGCATGGCCGAGAGACATTCAAGTTAGGGAATATTTATGTGTCTTGACCTGGTCCTATATGGCCAAGCTATAGGCTAGCAGGATGCCCTGTGTATGCCAGTCCCAGGGATTGTTCTTTGACCCTTTGACCCCTCGGGAGCCAGAGTCAGATGCTCAGTGTGAGACTAAAACCCCAGGAGCCACAGCTGGTCAGAGCTGTTTTGTGAGCAGCCTCAGGAAGAACTTTTTGAACCTGGAACACATTTATCTCAGGGCCTGAGGCTCCCCCTGGAAATGAGGGTGCTGTGTTTGTGTGCATCTGTGGTAGTGGAAGCTACACAGCCCCACCTATCTGGTGAAAGATCAGGCATCACTTTTTTCTTTCTAAACTTTTATTGAAAAAACTGAGGAGGTGTGCTGGATCCCTGTTCAGAAAAGTCGCTTCTCATACCTGCAGGCAGAAGGACCACCTGTGAGGTGAGGGCAGGAGAAAGGAGGCATGAGGCATGGCAGAGGCCCCACCAAGGACAGGGTGACTTACGAATGGAGGCTATGGACACCACCTTCCACCTGGGCTGAGGACGTTCTCTTCTCAAACTTAAGCTCCCCAGAGTACATCATGGCTCTGAAGAGGGGCAGAGGTCAAATGTGGGTAGCTGGCCCTGGACCAGCGCCTCTACCCATGTCCCAGCTTCCCAAGCTCACCGGACTTGGGTCAAGCTCTTGGCACCAATGTCCTGGCATGAGTGTTGGATGCCAGCAATCAGGTAAGGGACAAATTTGTGGATGGACCCTTTGTCCTGCACAGCACCAGACACTCCCTGGGCCACTTTGATTTTGTCAGCTTCACTGCAGGAATAGGCAGAGACATGGGCAAGGTCACAGCAGAGATGAGACTGTCAGTGTAGGATTAGGGTGAGGTAACTAGCTTGCCTGTCCCACCTGAAATATCTGTTCTGGCTGCTGAGGTGCTTGTCCATGGCATCAAGAGAACCCATACCGCGATATTTCTTTAGCCGGATCCCATCGGAAAAGAAGTACTCACCAGGGGCCTCAGTGGTGGCAGCCAGGAGAGAGCCCATCATGACTGTGGACAGATGGAGTGCTGGGTAAAAGCCTAAGCAGCACTGGGGAGACATCCCACTGGCCTTCACAGGTACTGGGCCTCACCTGTGGAAGCCCCAAGGGCCAAGGCTTTCGCAATATGACCCACATTTTGGATTCCTCCATCAGCGATGACTGGAACACCAAAGCGCCGTGCATACTCTGACACCTTGTACACTGCTGTTGCTTGGGGCCGCCCACAGGCCAGCACTGTTGAGATGGAGGAACACATGGGTGGATAGGGTTAATGGGGACAGGCAGTGGACCCTGTGGCCACATTTAAGACCCAGGAGCTTTTGGCTGCATCTGCATCATGACTGCAGCTTGGATGAGGAAGAGATGTGTCTGGGATGGCTGCTACCCCATGTGCCTTAAATAGTACAAACTGCTGTGCTGCCCTCTACTCACCCCCACATGTGCGCGTGCATGTGTGCAGTGCCCAGGACAGCCTCAGGCACATGCAGTCTTAGCAGCCGGGAAAGCCCCCGACCGTGCAGTTAGTCCCCAGAGGCACTGAAGTCAGGCCCAGCCCTTCCTGAATGGTGGGCAGCTCAGGCAAGGTAAGGGCAGTGGTTGTGTGGGAGAGCAGGTTGTGGTGTGGAGCAGGCAATGGTTGTGTGGAAGAGCAAGGTCCACACAAAGGAGTTGGTCCCTGAGCCATGCCTGCTGCAGATGTGGGCAGGAAAGGGCCTGCCTAGGAAAGAAAGTCCTGCCCTATCAGCACCCCAGGAGGAAGAGGGGAGCTATGTTCTTGAGCACCCCCCACAAACCATGGTCTGTGAATCAGTTGGCCCTGCCCACCCATCAGCACCACAAACCCCGGGAGCTACAGCTACGTCAACCAAGCAGCCGGGCAGTGGGCAACTGGGCCGGGCCAGTGGGCCGGGCTGGACTTACTATAGCAACCCGTGACAGTAGAAGGGCATTTGGGGCTGTGGGACTTTATGTCTGGAGGGATCTTGGGAGCCACTAAATAAAACAAACAGACCAGAGTTTAGAGAAGGTGCAGAGCAGGAGCAAGAAGGCCAGGCTAGGCAAGGGAGTGGCAGGTGAGGGATGACAAGACCTTGTCTTGCTTCCAGCCATGTCACCCATCCAAGAGGTCAGTTTGGCCCCAGGATTGCCCCTATTGGAGGACTCTTGTTCCCATAAGAGTGCTTGGCTCCAAGGTATGTGGGGCCTGAAACTGGGGTCTCTGTGGGCCCTATCAAAGTATATTCTTACCTTCCTGGGTAATGCAGATGGAGCCGCTTCCCATGCCCACCCGCAGGGCATCCACACCTGCATCAATGAGGTTCTTGGCCTGGGCGGCAGTGACCACTAAGGTGAATGAAAGGAAAACACTCAGGTGAAGGTTAAGGTGGGAGCCCAGCTTATCCACTCCTACCACACATCCCTCAGGGCACAATCTTGCCTTACCATTGCCTCCAATGACTTGGAGATTGGGGTATTTCTCTTTGATGTACTTGATCATATTGATCTGAAAGATGGAATTTCCCTGGGAAGAGTCCTGGGACAGGAACTAAGTCTCAGACTGTGATGTGGCAGCTGCCCCTATTGCCCCAACCCACCTGTGTAGCAGCTCACCAAAACCACTACATCCACACCAGCCTGGGCGAGCAAGTCCAGCCTATACTTGTCATCTTCATGAGTGCCAATGGCTGCCCCACACAGCAGCTGTTTCTTGGCATCTTTGGAGGCTAGTGGGTAGTCCCGATTCTTCTTCAGGTCTGTCCGGGCAATGATGGCCACAAGCTCATCATCTTCATTTACAATGGGCAACTTTCCTGTGGTCAGGGCAGGACATGGATCAGGACCCTGAGCATTAGTTCCAGGCCCTTTCCCAGCTCTAGGACTTACCCTTCTTGCTGCGCTGCAAAATTTCGTTTGCCTCCTTCAGTGTGATGCCTGCAGGGGCTACCACCAAGTCTTCCCTCTTTGTCATTATCTACGTGGGAGGTGAGATGTGAAGGGCCAGTCATCGACTATGGTCAGTCAACTCTTTTTTTCTTTCCTTCCCAAGTAGCTGGGATTACAGGCAAGTGCCACCACACCCAACTAATTTTTTGTATTTTTAGTAGAGACGGTTTCACCATGTTGGCCAGGCTGGTCTTGAACTCCTAACCTCGTGATTCGCCTGCCTCGGCCCTCCCAAAGTGCTGAGATTACAGGGGTAAGCCACTGTGCCTGGCCTATGGCCAGTCACCTCTACATGCCCTGCCTAATTCAGAGGTGAAGTTCTATGGACCACCACGTTCATTCAAACCCAAATCACCCTTCCTCAAGGGATCCCAGTAGTTCCTAAGCAGTATGGTATTGAGGGATGAGTAGAAAGGACAACACGGCACAGGGAGCAGCCTCTTACACTATGGAATAAGGAGGACCACCCAGAAACAATGGCAAAAAAATGAGGGCAGACCTCGAGCACTGCCCTACCTTAGGGGTTTAAAAAGACAAAGCATGAATACTAGCAAGCATTTGGGCAGTTTGAAAGCCTCTGGTGGAGAAAGGATGCAGAAACCCAATGAAGGAGTCAGAAACGTGGCCTGACATTCCTATTTGCTAGAGGGGAGAGGCTATCAGAGATGTCATACAGACAACAGAAACCTCTTGTCTTCAACCTGGGCTGCCAGAGCTTGGATCTACTCTGCCAGTGGCACCCACCTCTTCCAATAAACAATCATGTTCCTCCTCTTTGAGAAAATCAATATCCCTGGAGGAGATGATGCCCACCAAGCGGCTCCCCATCCGGCCTGTGTCTGTGATTGGGATACCGCAGAAACCATGCCGGGCCTTGGCCTCGAAAACATCCCGCACACGATCCTTGGGACTGAGGACCACAGGGTCTGTGATGAATCCCTGTTCGTATTTCTGGAAAAGGATGGTGAGAAAGGGTATCGCATCTTTGAACTACTTTCATCAGGCTCTTGATCTGAAGCATGGGGTCTCTGCTTAATGCTCCCTTTGGCAGTGCCACAAGACCAAATCACACCAACACATCTTAGAGGAGACATGGGTAGGCTGGAGGTACTGTCCACCTGGTCTATTGCTGCTGCTTTAAGAAACAGAATCTCAGGGTCTTCTCAGTAACTGAACCCCATGGTGGGAAGAGAAAGAATACTAAATTAATAGAATAAACCCCTACTCCTACCCCACCCCACCTCAGTGCAGTTTCCCAGGAGTGCTTGCTAATGATCTTTGCCCTTCTGACCTTCACTTTCCGAACTTCATTGGCCTGGAATTCAGGTGTACAGTTGTGGTGGATGAAGCCAATACCACCTGTAAGCTACAGGATAAAAAGAGAAATACTAAGTGACAAGAGGCAGGACTAGATGCCTTTGGGGAAAGGCGATGGCGTCCTTGCTCCTTCCCCCACACCCCATAGAGCTCACCGCCATTGCTATGGCCATCCCAGCCTCTGTGACTGTGTCCATGGGAGAGGAAACCAGTGGGGTCTTAAGAGTGATTTTCTTGGTCAGAGCAGAAGTCAGGTCCTGAGGAGACAAAGGTCAACCAGTGTGGGAAAGCATCTCTTACTCAAGGTGTTACTGAGTCCCCCACAAAAAGGCACTTTTGTATGACCTGCATGCTAACCAGTAACATGATCCCATAAAATCCACACCCAAGCCAAATCTGGTGAGGTAGCCCAGAGACCAGGTGACAGTAGCACCTTAGCTCACCTTGATGTTCGGGACCCAATTCCTGATCATACTTACCACCTGGTCTGCAGTGAAGTCGATGTACCCAGGGAGAATGAGAAAGTCACTGCGAGGGAAGGGAGTGAATTGGGAGTAAAGCTCTCAGGCATAGGGCAGCATGAGACTCCATCCCCATATATCAATCAACTCGTAACCCATGTGAGCAGAGAGTGGCACTGACAGAGCCTGTGTGTCACAGACATAGTACAAGGTGGAAATGGGGACGGGACCTTTTATGCCACCGAGCTGTCATCGGTGCTCCTGGCAACCCTGACAATTCCATGTGTCTGGAGCATGGAGTCTCCAGCCTGAAATTCCAAGCACTATTGAGATGTTTCTCCGTATCCCAAGCACCGCTCCAGATGTCTCAAAGTGAGCCCCGGAGGTGGGTGGCCAATTCCCGGAACCTGTCCCCGGCGCCCACGCCCAATAAGGCTCCACGGAAGCCCCCATCTGGCCTTTTCACCCAGCATGCCGCCCCTCTCTTCGCCCAGGTGAGCCCCATAGGCCCGCACTTGTAGGTGAGGCCGTCTCCGCAGTTGAAGAGCTGCTGTGCTGTGAGTCCGTCGTCTGGCACGTAGGACGTGCCCCCACTAATCAGGTAGTCGGCCATGGTCAACACAGGACACTGCCGCGTGTCTCCGAGGACCGCGCCGCAGAGACCTCTACCGTCTGGGCCGCGCCGATATAAACCAGCCGACTTCGTCACTGCGCCGCGCACGTTGCTGACGTCAGGTCGTAGTACGCGCGGGCGGAACAGACCCGCTTCGCTGCGGCGGGGGCGGAGCTGGCGCTGAAGAAACAGCGCATGCGTACAGCACACACTGGCCTCATCACTGAGGAGCTGATTTCAAGTCCCACCCCACTCCCCGCAGGACCCAGGCCAGTTCAATTAACAGGCAAGGCTTTACTTCCACTGTCCCGCCGGGCTCCTCCCCAAAATAAAGAGGCGTTGTTCACTAGCATGTTGAAAAGACGTGCTTGTCATTCTTAATAAACAACTAGAGTAAGAATACATTAAGAGAAACAGAGTGGTATCTTTATATGATACACAAGTGTATGTTACAAGAATTCCATCAGGCACAGGAGCCTCAGGTTTTAAGGACTCAAAGTTAAGACAAAAAAAAAAAAAAAAAAAAAAAGGCATGGTAAAGTTTTTACTTTAACATCTAAAATGTCACTTGTCATAAAGGAGGGTGTAATAGAAATTGTCTTTAATAAATCATAATTGAAGTTCCCCTCATTTTTCTTCCATTATGATGCTAAGTTTATGTTTGAGCATGAAGAAAGAAAAGAACATCGTTCCCCTGTAGTCAGCAAAGTCTGTCAGCCCAGTGGAAGTCAGCTGGGGAGATTCCCTTGCAGGGTCCATTCATCATTAATTCCATCTCTCTTGAAGATGGAAAGGGGCCACATTTAACAGTCCAAATCCTTTCCCCAGGCCCCAGACAAAAAAAGAGTCAGTCAGCAACTTTCTAGGACATATGATCTCAAGGAAACCCAGAGCCACCATCGGCTGAGGAGTCTGCCGCAGCAGGTTTATGAAGATGCAAAGGGGGCAAAGTTTTCTTTTACATTTTAAACAGAAGCAGCCTGAAAGGCTTCGTAACTACACCAATAAAAAAAAGAAAAAAGAAAAAATGGAGGCCTCTTCTTTAGTGTGAAAGTCTCTCTGGTTTTTCCTGGCTGCTTTCTCTTGCACTATGGCCAAGGCATCTCAGTGCATAGTGCTTGCATTGGCCACTGCGATGGCCTCTTGAATTTCTCTTATCACCAGGATCCGGGTCAGCATTTGTCCCATCTGCTCTCTGCTGATAGGCTGGACTGAGTACCAGATTGGGCTGTTGGGGGCCACCACCGGCTCAGGTGTCAGGTAAAAGGTGTCATTCCGGCCTTTCACACTCTGGGGGCTGAAGAATATGTGAATAAAAGTTGGGTACCACCAACACAACTTCAACCCTCCCACCTTGAACCTCCCAGACAGATGCTGTCTGCAAACAGTAAGGCCCCAAGGTATTGTGGCACAGCTACTGAATTCCATGCAGCCACCACACACTACATCCTGGTCCTCCTTTAGGACTACTGCAAATCCCCCAAATGTTGGGTTGCTTCCCCTCTGCCCCTCCTTCCCACATACCAGCTGTGATCCATCACTGAATGCACCAGCCTAGGGCTCCCATGGACTCATATGAGTCCATCCTTATCTTACTTGAAGCCAACTTCACTGCTCAAAGGGTCTGTCTCCAAGTCTTTGCACATGTTGTGTTTTGTTGTTTGTTTTTGAGATGGCATCTTGTCTCCAGGCTGGAGTGCAGTGGGGGTGATCTCAGCTCACTGCAACCTCCGCCTCCTTGGTTCAAGTGATTCTTCTGCCTCAGCCTCCCGAGTAGCTGGGACTATAGGCATGTGCCACCAAGCCCAGGTGATTTTTGTATTTTTAGTAGAGATGGGGTTTCGCTATGTTGGCCAGGCTGGTCTCGAATTCCTAACCTCAGGTGATCCACCCACCTTGGCCTCCCAAATTGCTGGGATTACAGGTGTGAGCTACTGTGCCCGGCCTCATGTTGTGTTTTCTACCCACTAATGATGGCCATTACACTGGGGCCCTTAACTTGGGTTCACTCCCCTCCCCCTAACCATGCTGTACCTCTGTTAAGTACTTGGCATCCTGTATCCTCTAACAGTTATTCATCCATCCATTTAAGATTTATTTAAGGGTTACTAGTGCCAGGTCAGCACCAGGTGCTGATATTAAAAAAAAAATGGCAGCAACAATATTAAAAAAAAATGGGCAGCAACAGTATTTCCTACCTCATGGAGCTTACAGATAGGAGGGGACACAGGTAGCAATTAAAGTTACACAAATACAAAATAACAAACAGTGATAAGTGCTACCTAGGAAACAGCAACAGGGAAGAGGTGGGGAATGTGGAAATGCTTCCCTGATAAGCTGTGTTTAAGGTGAGAAGAGGCATAATATGATGCCCTTGAGTGGAGAGGAGCTAGTGTGGCAAGGGAACTAAGCTCCACAGATATGAGGTTAGCAAGGGGGAGTGCATGAAAGGAGTTGTCTGCCATAAAAGAATTACTATGTAATGAGAAACCACTGAATGAGCAAAAGGCAGAAAAAGCTGAGAGAAGTCTCACCTAGATTAATGGTGGCAGTGACAAAAGGTCAAGGTCAGGAAGCAGGGCCATGCTCAATATGTGATGAAGATAGATTCTCTGTACCTTCATATCCTTTTCATGAAAGTTGACTGTAGGGACCTGGTACCCCTTTTTCTATCAGTGCTAGGCACATCACACACATTTGAAAAGCCAGAGCAAGGATGCTTCTACATTTAGCTTTCTGGAAGTGTTTTTATGTGGTTTGGGACTAGAGAATGCCTTTCCCATGTGATAAGCTATCACACAAGTGAACATGCACACGCATAAACACACATGCACACACATGGACAACCAGTCACAATAAAGCCTCCTCACCATTTGAAGAGGTAGAAATCATAGAGCTTGATGGGACATCTCAATGGATTCTCTGGATTTTCCGTCTGTTCTGCATACATGTCATCTGTAACTATAAAACACACATCCCCACCACCACAGACCTGGCATCAGACTGCCTTACCTCAGACCCAAATCAGGAACCTTAGGCTTTCAGCCAGCCCAACTAGGAAATACAGGGTCTAGGGAGGGAAAGTATGAGGCATGGGCAGTGACTACTAAGGGAAGAGGCAGCTATTCTCTCTGGGGCTTCTCTGCTTCTAGGAGGAAAGTTCGGAATTTTTGGCTGGTAAGAAGGGAGTGAATTTTATCCAGCAAATCTCAACCTTTACACTTATTACTAGCCTCACAGGCACAAGGGCAGGACAAGTAGCACCTGTTTTTACCATTCCTGCCTCCTTTCCCTACCTTTCTGGCCAGTCTGGTGTATTCCAAGGGCCTTCAAGTACCGGATACTCGTGCTTTTATCCTTGGGATTAGAGGGGTTCTTCTTTGTCTGTCGCAAGACCTTGGAGAAGGCCAGCTTCATGTGCTGGTCCACAGTCTTCAATAGGAAGTACCTGGATCACAAGTAAAACGCAAGGCAGAGGGAGGGGTGCCGGGAGGATAGCATGATTCATCCTCTGCCCACTGGTGCTTCAGAGAAGCCACCACCCACATTCCCAAGATCTGGGCAGGCTTGTACCCAACCAGTATCCAGTGCAGGAGCTACATCAAGATGGATGGTAGGGGTCTGGCAAGGGTGTTTGCCTCACTGGTTACCAAACAAAATGCAGCCAAGTGGGGTTAGGGCTTTCAGTAGCCCAGTTTCTCAAATATATGTCAGAGGAATTCAGAAGGCCTCGGATAGTTTCCACACTCTTCACTGGACAGATGCCAGCACTGGAGCCTCTAGAACACTTACTTGGTATTAAAGAACATGAGGGTGGTCAGCAAGGTGGAGGGGGAGTGAGCCCCAAGCTGCTTGCACTCCCACAGCATCTCCTCAGTCACGTGGCTGGGCAAGACATAGCCTAGGAGGAATAGAGTACTGTTACAACAAGAGGATAGCAGGTGATCTCTCAAAGGCACAATATGGGAGGTGTGAAGCATAAGGACCACACAGGAGTACAAATTTCATCAGGGAACTCTCCCTAAAGTGTGGCAAAAATCATCTGGAAAGCTTGTTAAAACACAGAGACCTGGGTCCCAACTTGTTTCTGAGGTGGAACCTGATGATGAGTATTTCTAACACCACACTTGAGAACCACAGCCTTACTTACATGATTGTTGTTACCCTCTAATCCAAGGCTAACACAGGGCAAAAAGACTGCCCTCAGAGACAGTGAAGTACAGAAAACTATAAACCAAACTCTGCATATATGCATACTTCTCTGAGAGTGTACAGAGCTTTGCATATTTTCAAAGGTGGTCCAGGACCCAAAGAACTGGCATGCACACCCATTTGCCTTACCAAGTCTTCTCTCATTTCAACCGTCTCTAAAAAGCAAGGCCAGCCGGGTACGGTGGCTCACGCCTGTAATCCCAGCACTTTGGGAGGCCGAGGCAGGTGGATCATGAGGTCAAGAGATCAAGACCATCCTGGCTAACATGGTGAAACCCCGTCTCTACTAAAAATACAAAAAATAGCTGGGTGTGGTGGTGGGCTCCTGTAGTCCCAGCTACTCGGGAGGCTGAGACAGGAGAATGGTGTGAACCCTGGAAGCAGAGCTTGCAGTGAGCCGAGATTGCACCACTGCACTCCAGCCTGGGCGACAGAGCCTGACTCCCGTCTCAAAAAAAAAAAAAAAAAAAAACAACAACAACAACAAAAAGCAAGGCTATTGTCATTCATTCTCTAGATAAACAGGAGACTGATACTCTTTGGGTGATTTTTTTTTTAAATTATTATTATTTTTTGCTAAGATACAGGGTCTCTTCTACAATCTTTTAAAAAAAGGAAGGCCAGGCATGGTGGCTCACACCTGTAATCCCAGAACTTTGGGAGGCTGAGGTGGGAGAACTGCTTGAGCCCAAGAGTTGAAGACCAGCCTGGGCAACATAACCAGACCCCATCTCCATTAAAAATAAAAAAAATTATTCGAGTGTGATGGCGCACACCTGTGATCCCAGCTACCAGGGAGGCTGAGGTGGGAGGATTCTTTGGGCCTGGGTCAAGGCTGCAGTTAGCCGTGATCCACCACTGTACGTAAGCCTGGGTGACAGAATGAGATCCTGTCTCAAAAAAAAAAAAAAAAAAAAAAGAGATGAGGTTTTGCTCTGTCACCCCAGCTAGAGTACAGTGACACAATCACGGCTAACTGCAGCCTTGAGCTCTTGGGCTCAAAGACTCTTCCTGCCAGTTTCCTGAACAGTTAGAAATACAGGCGTGAACCACCACGCCTAGCCAATATGACAGTATTTGAACTATTACAAGATCCCTCCACAGAGCTGGTGTTACTGTAAGACCCTAGTTCATAAGTGAACCCAGAGCTAGGCATAGACAAAGGTCAATAATTTGAACAAGAGCCCTGGTCAGCCAGGTCTGCACCAAAGAAAGATAACATTTGACATGACCACTAAGGCCCCTTCATGTGTTGAAGTCAGTCAGTATGCACATGTTTGTGCACTGGGTGCATAATGAAATAGCAGCAGGCAACAGTATTCTCCTGCAGGGTTTTGGGATTCTCCAAGCAAGCACAGTGTTATGACACTTACTGGAAGCAGAAAAAAGAACATTCTGCCCAAAACACTCCGCTTCTGTGTTCTGTGCTCTTGCCAGAACAAAGCTGGCTCTCTAACTAGAGTAGTGTACTTCCATCTCTTCAAGGCAGTTCTGACTCTATTTTTTGTATACTTTTCAGCTATTTTGTGACCCAGTGGCAATGGGAAAAGTTTTTCTGCTCTTAGACATATCTGAAGCCCCCAAGATCCAGGATGAGCAGAAAACAGCCCTTCTCAGCAAAGAAGGATTCAAGGAATCCTCCCACCTCAACCTCCCTAGTAGCTGGGATCACAGGTGTGCGCGATCACATTTGACTAATTTTTTTGATTTTTAGTGGAGATGAGGTCTTGCTATGTTGCCCAGGCTAGTCTTCAACTCTTGGGCTCTAGCAATTCTCCCACCTTGGCCTCCCAAAGTTCTGGGACTACAGGCGTGAGCCACCACGCCTGGCCTTCCTTTTTTTTTAAAAAATAACTGTTCTCCTGGGAACAATTATTGCCATACTTTGGCATGTTCCACTTCTCTGGGTTTGCTCTGCCACTTGCTTCCTCTGATGTCACTTCTCTAATTTTATTCTCTTCTCTACAATTTGTAATAAATTTGGCTGGATGTGGTTATTCATGTCTATAATCTCAGTACATTGGGAGGCCAAGGTAGGAGGACTGCTTGAACCCAGGAGTTCAAGACCAGCCTGGGCAACACAAGGAGACCCCGTCAATCCAAAAACTTAAAAAAAAAAAAAAAAAAAAAAAAAAGCTGAGTGCAACCGCTTGAGCCTGGGTCCCAGCTCGAGCCCAACAGGGCAAGGCAGCAGTGAACTATGATCGCAACATTGTATTTGAGCCTGGGAGACAAAGCAAGACCCTGTAAGAAAAAGTAAAATGGCCCGGGCATGGTGGCTCATGGGTGTAACCTTGGGAGGCTAAGGCAGGAGGATCACTGGAACCCAGAAATTTGAGACCAGCCTAGGCAACATGGCAAAACCTCATTTCTTTTTTTTTTTTTTTTTTTTGTTTGAGACGGAGGAGTCTCGCTCTGTCGCCCAGGCTGGAGTGCAGTGGCGCGATCTCGGCTCACTGCAAGCTCCGCCTCCCGGGTTTACGCCATTCTCCTGCCTCAGCCTCCCGAGTAGCTGGGACTACAGGCGCCCGCCATCTCGCCCGGCTAGTTTTTTGTATTTTATAGTAGAGACGGGGTTTCACCGTGTAGACCAGGATGGTCTCGATCTCCTGACCTCGTGATCCACCCGTCTCGGCCTCCCAAAGTGCTGGGATTACAGGCTTGAGCCACCGCGCCCGGCCGCAAAACCTCATTTCTATGAAAAAATATAAGGACTAGCCAGGTGTGGTGGTGTGCTCCTGTATTCCCAGCTACTTGGGAAGCTGAGAGATAGAAGGATCGCTTCAGCCCAGGAGGTACAGGTTGCAGTGAGGCAAGATTGTGCCACTGCACTCCAGCCTGGGAAACACAGCAAGACCCTGTCTCAAAATAAAACAAATAAATCAAAATAAAATAAAACAGACTCTATTGACTGAGGGCAAGGGCTCCTAACATGGAAGTAAGGGGCTATAGATAAAAAAACCTAGGTAGTAGCCTTATAATTCTGAATCTGAACTATAAGCACCAAAATGATGTCTTTTATCTTTAAAAACAATTTCTAGTTCTGCCCACTGAAGTAAGGCACTGAAATACCAAACCCCAATAAAAGGAACCAGGCTCCAGAACTGAAGGATTCTACATTAGAACAAGAAATATCCAAGACAGGACTGAAACATTCTGTTAAGTGAGAAATTAAGAAAGACTATTAGGGTCATGTCAAAAGGACTTAGGGGTCAATTTAAAGAGGCTCCTAATGGCCAATGATGGGACATTTGTGCATCAGTAAAGATGACTGCAATTAGCTGAATCTCATTAAATATGTTTAAATCTGTAAGTTCACAATGACTCCTGTAAACAAGAAAACCTTAATTGGACATCACTGAGGGAAGCTGATGACCTAAATCATTTTTGGGAAAACTGGTTAAGCAAAGAAAAAAAGAAAAAACAAAAAAGCCGTTAACCCTGCCTCTTCTATACAATCTATACCATTATGACTCCAAAGAGTTGAAGAGAGAAAGTTAGGGCCAGGAACAGTGGCTCACGCCTGTAATCCCAGTACTTTGGGAGGCTGAGGTGTGTGGATCGCCTAAGCTCAGGAGTTCAAGACCAGCCTGGGCAACATGGCAAAACCCCATCTCTACAAAAAGTACAAAAATTAGCCAAGCATGGTGGCACATGCCTGTAGCCCCCAGCTACATGGAGGGCTGAGGTGGGAAGATTGCTCAGGCCCAGAAGGTTGAGGCTACAGTGAGCCGTCCGTGTTCCCATCACTGCAATCCAGCCTGGATGATAAATTGAGATAAAAAAAAAACGAGGGAAAGTTTTTCATTATATTCCAAGTAATTATTAAGTAATAATAACATTAGAATACTGTTCTGCAACCCATAAAGAATCAGTGGATTCAGACATTTGGGCATTGTGATCAAAGAAAGGCCAACTATGAAGTAATCTTGCCAAAAACAAAACAAAACAAGGCTGGGCGCGGTGGCTCAAGCCTGTAATCCCAGCACTTTGGGAGGCTGAGACGGGTGGATCACGAGGTCAGGAGATCGAGACCATCCTGGCTAACACAGTGAAACCCCATCTCTACTAAAAAATACAAAAAACTAGCCGGGCGAGGTGGCGGGCGCCTGTAGTCCCAGCTACTCCGGAGGCTGAGGCAGGAGAATGGCGTAAACCCGGGAGGCGGAGCTTGCAGTGAGCTGAGATCCGGCCACTGCACTCCCGCTCGGGTGACAGAGTAAGACTCCGTCTCAAAAACAAAACAAAACAAAACAAAACAAAAATCCGGAATCAATCTGTATATTCAGTTACCAATCAACTATAGATACATGGGGAAAATGAACATGTTAAACTACACCACAGCGAGCAACCAGCAAAAATTAGACTGTGTGACAATTTCAAAGCCTAGTTTCTTCCATGAATATACTGTAAGACAAAAGGTAGGGGGAAATTAAGATGAACAGTAAATATTAAGGCCAGGCAAGGTGGCTCACACCTGTAACCCTAGTACTTTGGGAGGCTGAGGCAGGCACACTGCCTAAGCTTAGGAGTTCGCGACCAGCATGGCCAACATAGTGAAACTCCGTATCAACTAAAAATATAAAAATTAGCTGGGTGTGGTGGCAGGCACCTGTAGTCCCGGCTACTCGGGAGGCTAAGCCAGAGAATCACTTGAATCCAGGAGGGAGGTTACAGTGAGCTGAGATTGCACCACTGCACTCCAACCAGACTCCATCTCAAGAAAAAAAGAAAAAGGTCAGGTTGGTGGCTGACCCCTCTAATCCCAACACTTTGGGAGGCCAAGGCGGATGGATCACAAGGTCAGGAGTTCGATACCAGCCTGACCTGGTGAAACCCTGTCTCTACTAAAAATATAAAAATTAGCTGGGCGTGGTGGTGCGCGCCTGTAATCCCAGCTACTCAGGAGGCTGAGGCAAGAGAATCGCTTGAACTTGGAAGGCAGAGGTTGCAGTGAGCCGAGATCGAGCCTCTGTCTCAAGAAAAAAAAAAAAG
Source organism: Piliocolobus tephrosceles (assembly GCF_002776525.5). Taxonomy (NCBI): domain Eukaryota; kingdom Metazoa; phylum Chordata; class Mammalia; order Primates; family Cercopithecidae; genus Piliocolobus; species Piliocolobus tephrosceles. The sequence goes on along the minus strand of NC_045435.1, from coordinate 87,543,303 downwards.
CCAAATTCAATACGTAGACTTACTTTTGACCTTGATTCAGATAAATCAAAATAATGAAATGTATAAGACTATTAAACATTTTAATAAAGGGTAGATTTTTTTTTTTTTTTTAAGAGGGAGTCTTGTTGTCACCCATGCTAGAGTGCAGGGGCGCCATATCGGCTCACTGCAAGCTCTACCTCCTGTGTTCACGCCATTCTCCTGCCTCAGCCTCCCAAGTAGCTGGGACTACAGGCACTCGCTACCACACCCAGCTAATTTTTTGTATTTTTAGTAGAGATGGGGCTTCACCGTGTTAGCCAGGATGGTCTCAATCTCCTGACCTCGTGATCCGCCCGCCTTGGCCTCCCAAAGTGCTGGGATTACAAGCATGAGTCACTGCACCCAGACTAATAAAGGGTAGATTTTAATTACATTATGGATTTACCTTTTTTTGTTGTTTATTTATTTTTGAGACTGAGTCTTGCACTGTCACCTGGGCTGGAGTGCAATGGTGCCATCTCGGCTCACTGCAACCCCTGCCTCTCCTGGGTTCAAGTGATTCTACTGCCTCAGCCTCCCGAGTAGCTGGGATTACAGGCTCCCACCACCACATCCAGCTAAGTTTTGCATTTTTTTTTAGTAGAGATGAGGTTTCACCATAATTGGCCAGGCTGGTCTCGAACTCCTGACCTCGTGGTCCACCCGCCTTGGCCTCCCAAAGTGCTGGGAACTCAGGCGTGAGCCACCGTGCCCAGTCATTTTTTAAAATTATTTTTAAAAGTATGAGCCAGGCTCTGTAGCCCACGCTGGTAATCCTAGCAATTTGGGAGGCCAAGGCGGGTGGATCACCTGAGGTCAGGAGTTCAAGACCAGCCTGGGCAACACGGTGAAACCTTGTCTCTACTAAACTACAAAAAATTAGCCGGGTGTGGCAGTGTGTGCCTGTAGTCCCAGCTACTTGGGAGGCTGAGGCAGGAGAATTGCTTGAACCCAGGAGCTGGAGGTTGCAGTGAGCCAAGACCATGTCACTGTACTCCAGGCTGGACGACCAAGTGAGTGAGACTCCATCTCAAAATACATACATACATAAATAAAAAGTAAATATTAAAAGACATAACCAGGCCAGAAGCGGTGGCTCACACCTGTAATCCCAACACTTTGGGAGGCTGAGGCGGGCAGATCACCTGAGGTCAGGAGTTCAAGACCACCCTGGCCAACATGGTGAAATGAAACTCCATCTCTACTAAAAATACAAAAATTAGCCAAGTGTTGTGGCACATGTCTGTAATCCCAGGTACATGGGGGGCTGAGGCAGGTGAACCGCTCGAACCCAGGAGACAGAGGTTGTAGTAAGCCGAGGTCCTGTCACTGCACTCCAGCCTAGGTGACTGAGATCTGTCTCAAATAAACAAACAAGTAAATAAATAAGTAAGTACGATAGGTTGGGTCCCGTGGCTCATGCCTGAAATCCCAGCACTTTGAGAGGCCAAGGTAGGCCAATCACTTGAGGCCAGAAGTTCGAGACCAGCCTGGCCAGGTGCCTGTAATCCCAGCTACTTGGAGGCTTGAGGCAAAAAGAAGTATGGATAAAGTATCTGGAATTTACTTCCAATACAGGAGAGGGGAAACAGGTAGTGTTATCCATAAGGTTTAAAATGGAAAAAATAAACTTAAAAACAAACAAACAAAAAGTAATTAAACGGCAACAGGCCAGGCTTGGTGGCTCATGCCTGTAATCCCAGCACTTTGGGAGGCTGATGCAGGTGGATCACTTTAGGTCAGGAGTTTGAGACCAGCCTGGTCAACATAGTGAAACCCCTGTCTCTACTAAAAATATAAAAAGTAGATGGGCTTGGTGGCACACGCCTGTAATTTCAGCTACTTGGGAGGCTGAGACACGAGAATCACTTGAACCCAAGGCAGAGGTAGTGAGCCGAGATCGTGCCACTGCACTTCAGCCTGGGCGACAGAGTGAGACTCCGTTTCAAAAACAAAAAAACAGCAACAAAAAAAGATTTGCCATGGAAAATGGGTACGTGGGGGAATTCAGTAATCTATTGTTTATTTTATTTATCCATAGTAACAGACTAAAAAGTGAACTCTGCATATCTATACTTAGCTTGAAAATTTCCAAATTCTGTAGAGTGATATAGTCACTTATGTCTCTGTTCCAACGATAGCCCTCCCTTGTAATAGTCTTAACACTTTCCATTCCTTTGTGTTCTGTTCTCCAAAGTACTTAAGTTGCTAGGCGCAGTAGCTCACGCCCATAATCCCAGCTCTTACGGAGGCAGAGGTAGGAGGATAGCTGGAGCCCAGGAGTTGGAGACCTGCCTGGGCAATATAGTGAGACCTTGCTCTCCACAAAAAAGAAGGGGAAAAAAAAAAAAAAAGACAAAGTACTGGAGTTAAGTTACTTACTTATACACTGGCCCACCTTACTGTAGTGCAAGCTCCATTTTCTTCACTGCTGTATTAATTACATTCTCCGGCACCTGGAATACTGCCTGGCACATAGTAGGCACTCAAAAAATTTGTCTAACCAGTTAGTTTCTTTTTTAAGGGTTAAGCAGCACACATTTTAATAAATGGCAGAACAGGGATTAAAACTCGGATATTTGCATGAACACAAGTTTTAAACTTCTTTACGTGCCACGGAATGCAACTGCTGCATCATAAGGCCAACAATGCTTACTTTTGTAAGAAACTGCCAAATTGTCTTCCAAAGTGGTTGTGTCATTCATTTCCACAAGCAATAAATGACATGTTACTCCCTATCCATGTCAGCATTTGGTGCTATTAGTATTTTGAATTTTAGCCATTCTAATAAATGTACAGTAGTATTTCATTACTTCAATTTGCAACTCTCTGATGACACCTGACGAGAGCATCTTTTTTTTCTTTTTGAGACAGAGTCTCATTCTGTTGCCCAGGCTGGAGTGCAGTGGCACAGGATCTCGGCTCACTGCAACCTCTGCCTTCTGGGTTCAAGTGATTATCTTGCCTCAGCCTCCCAAGTAGCTGGGATTACGGGCGCGTGCCACCACACCCGGCTAATTTTTGTATTTTTTTAAGTAGAGATGGGGTTTCCCCATATTGGCCAGGCTGTCCTGACCTCAAGTGATGCACCCACATTTGGCCTCCCAAAGTGCTAGGATTACAGGTGTGAGCCACCACACCCAGCCCATCTTTTCATATACTCATATGCCATCAATGCATTTTCTTTGGTGAGGTATCTGGTCAGATATTTAATATGTGTGTGTGTGTAGTTTTTTATTTTTTGGTAGAGATAGGATGTCACCATGTTGCCCAGGCTGGTCTTGAATTCCTGGGCTCAAACAATCCTCTTACCACAGCCTCCCGAAGTGCTGGTATTACAGGTGTGAGCCAGGCCCAGCCCAGACGTTTATTATGAATGAGATGGGGGTCTCACTTTGTTGACCAGACTGGTCCCAAACTCCTGGACTCAAGTGATCCTCCCACCTCGGTCTCCCAAAGTGCTAGGATTACGGGTGCGAGCGGCTACACCCAGCTGCTAGTCCTTTTTTTTTTTTGAGACAGAGTCTCACTCTGTCACCCAGGCTGGAGTGGAGTGGCATGGTCTTACCTCATTGCAACCTCTGCCTCCCTGGTTCAAGCGATTCTCCTGCCTCAGCCTCCGAGTAGCTGGGACTATAGGCACATGCCACCACGTCTAGCTAATTTTTTGTATTTAGTAGAGACAGGGTTTCACAGTGTTAGCCAGGTTGGTCTCGATCTCCTGATCTCATGATCCACCTGCCTCAGCCTCCCAAAGTTCTGGGATTACAGATGTGAACCACCACGCCCAGCCAATTTTTTGTATTTTTAGTAGAGACGATGTTTTATGTGTTGGCCAGGCTGGTGTCGGATTCCTGGTCTCAAGTCATCCACCTGCCTTGGTCTCCCAAAGTGCTGGGATTACAGGCGTGAGCCACTGCGCCCAGACTGTTTTTTGGGGGGGGAGGGGAGGGGAGGGGCGGACTCTTGCTCTGTCACCAGGATGGAGTGCAGTGGCATGCTCTTGGCTCACTGCAACCTCCACCTTCCTGGTTCAAGCAATTCCTCTGCCTCAGTCTCCTGAGTAGCTGGAGCTACAGCTGCACACTACCACACCTGGCTAATTTTTTGTATTTTAGTGGGGGGGGTGGTTTCACCATGTTGGCCAGGCTGGTCTCGATCTCTTTACCTTGTGATCCGCCTACCTCGGCCTCTCCCAAAGGGGTGGGATTACAGGCATGAGCTACCGCGTCCGGCTAGACTGTTATTTTTTCAGAGTTGGGGTCTTGCTCTGTCACCCAGGCTAGAGTGCAGTGGCATGATCATAGCTTACTGCAGCTTTGAACTCCCGGGTTCAAGCGATCCTCCTGCCTCAGCATCTACAGTAGCTAGGACGACAGGCATGCACCACCACACCCAGCTAATTTTTGGTAGTTTTAGTAAACACGGGGTTTCACTATGTTGGCCAGGCTGGTGTCATCACCAGTCATCACTTGAGAACTCCTGATCTCAAGTGATTCACCCGCCTCGACCTCCCAAAGTGCTGGGATTACGGGCATGAGCCACTGCGCACAGCCTGCATTAGCACTGTTTGTTGAAAAGATTATCCTCTCTGCTTTCTCCATTGAATTTCCCTTCTCCTTTGTCAATGACAAACTTACTATATTTGTGTGTCTCTATTTCTAGGTTTTCTATTCTGTAACATTGATCTGTCTATTCCTTTGCCAAAAACCTGTACACAAATGTTTAAGCAGCTTTATTCATAATTGCTAAAACTTGGAAGCAACCAAGATAAGATGTCCTTCAATAGGTGAATGGGCAAACAAACTGTGGTACATCCATACAATGGAATATTTATTCAGTGAGAAAAAGAAACAATCTATCAAGCCACAAAAAGACACACAGGAATCCTTTTTTTTTTTTTTTTTTGAGACGGAGTCTTGGAGTCTCGCTCTATCACCCAAGCTGGAGTGCAGTGCTGTGATCTTGGCTCACTGCAAGCTCCACCTCCCGGGTTCACACCATTCTCCTGCCTCAGCCTCCCAAGCAGCTGGGACTACAGGCACCCACCACCACGCCTGGCTAATTTTTTGTATTTTTTAGTAGAGACAGGGTTTCACCATGTTAGCCAGGATGGTCTCCATCTCCCGATCTCGTGTTCCACCTGCCTTGGCCTCCCAAAGTGCTGGGATTACAGACATGAGCCACGGCGCCCAGCCAAAGACACACAGGAATCTTAAAGGCATATTGCAAAGCAAAAATCTGAAAAGGCCACATGCCAAATTATTCCAACTGTACGACATTCTAGAAAATGAAAACTGTGAAGATAGTAAAAACATCAGTGGTTCCCAGTGTATCTGGGGGAGGGAGGGATAAACTGGTGAAAAAGTTTTTGTTTTTTATTTTTGAGACGGAGTCTTGCTCTATCACCAGGCTGGAGTACAGTGGCACAATCTTGGCTCACCATAACCTCCAACTCCCTGGTTCAAGCAATTCTCCTAACCTCAGCCTCCCGTGTAGCTGGGATTACAGGCGCCTGCCAACACACCCAGCTAATTTTTGTATTTTTAGTAGAGATAGTGTTTCACCATGTTGGCCAGGCTGGTTTTGAACTCCCAATGTTCAGTGATCAGTCCATCTCTGCCTCCCAAAGTGCTGGGATTACAGGCGTGAACCACCATGTCCAGCCCAGAAGAGGTATTTTTTAGGACAGTGAAACATTCTATAAGACACCATGATGGTGATACATGTCATCATACATTTATCAAAACTCAGAATGTACAACAGATACAGAATGTAAACCAGAATGTACAACACAATAATATAGTTCATAGCACTATGAACTATAGTTAACAATAATGTATCAATATTGGTTTATCAATTGTAACAAATGTACCACACCAATGCAACATGTTATTGATAGGAGAAACTGCGTGTGAGAGTATACACTTAAGGAGTTATATGGAAATTCTCTATACTTATTGCTAAATTTTTCTGGAAACCTAAAAGTACTCTAAAAAACAAAGTCTAGGCCGGGCGCGGTGGCTCGCGCCTGTAATCCCAGCACTTTGGGAGGCCAAGGCGGGCGGATCACGAGGTCAAGAGATCGAGACCATCCTGGCTAACACGGTGAAACTCCATCTCTACTAAAAATATAAAAAAAAAATTAGCCGGGCGTGGTGGCAGGCGCCTGTAGTCCCAGCTACTCGGAAGGCTGAGGCAGGAGAATGGTGTGAACCCAGGTGGTGGAGCTTGCTGTGAGCCAAGATTGCGCCACTGCACTCCAGCCTAGACGACAGAGCAAGACTCCATCTCAAAAAAAAAAAAAAGTCTATTAGTTGGCCGTGGTGGCTCATGCCTGTAATTCCAGCACTTGGGAGAGGCCAACGTGGGCGGATCACCTGAGGTCAAGAGTTCGAGACCACCCTGACCAATATGATGAAACCCTGTCTCTACTAAAAATACAAAAATTAGTCAGGCGTGGTGGTATGCCCCTGTAATCCCAGCTACTTGGGAGGCTGGGATAGGAGAATCACTTGAACCCAGGAGGCAGATGCTGCAGTGAGCCAAGATCGCACCATTGCACTCCAGCCTGGGCAACAAGAGCGAAACTCTGTCTCAAAACAAAAAAGTCTATTAAAAACAAAAATAGGCCAGGCACAGTGGCTCACGCCTGTAATCCCAGCACTTTGGGAGGCCGAGGCGGGCAGATCACAAAGTCAGGAGTTTGAGACCAGCCTGGCCAACATGGCAAAACCCTGCCTCTACTAAAAATACAAAAATTAGCTGGGCATGATGGCACGTGCCTGTAATCCCAGCTACTCGGGAGGCTGAGGTAGGAGAACTGCCTGAACTGGGACCCAGGAGGCGGAGGCTGCAATGTGCCAAGATCACACCACTGCACTACACCCTGGGCTACAGAGTGAGACTCTGTATCAAACAAAACAAAACAAAACAAAACAAAACAAAAATACCTGAGCATGGTAGCGCATGCCTATAGCTCCAGCTACTCAGGAGGCTGAGGCAGGAGGATCGCTTGAGCTCAGGAGTTTGAGGTCCATCTCAGCAACATACCAAGACCATGTTTTTTTTAAGAACAAAGAAAAACACTGAATAACCTATGCTTTTATTCCAACAGAATATTCTGTCCAGAAGACTGCCTGTAACTAAAGCAAAAATTATGCTCTACAGATAAAACTGTCCACAATTCTTAATTGTTATTCTAATTTTAATCAATACATTTTAATAGAAAAAAAAAAAGATAGTAACTATCCCACTAGTTCTGCTTGTTCCTGTGTCCTTCCCACACTGGGACCAGCAAGGTTCTCTGGTGAGCAGTGCCTCTTCCCTATCAGGGCAAGTAGCACAGTGGCCAAAGTTGCTGCAGTCTGGGATTTATATACCCCTCACTCACATGCTTTTCACAGCCAACCACAGAAGCTGTTGATCTTTCTTAAATCCAGGTGGGAAAGATATCCAAGGACAAGGGAGACTCTTACCAAGTGGAGTGACCCGGGGCTGAACATCCTTCAGAACTTCATGTAGCCACTCCGTGAACCGAACATAATAAAGATCGGAGAAAATGTCATCTACCCTTCCATTTTCAAAAAGATACTAAAAGAAAAACAATTAATAGAAGTTATTGGTAGTCTCCTGAACAAGGCTTTCAGGGGAAATAAATATATTTTTCTACCAGTACTACTATCCTTCCCTACCCATTCACACCTCAACAAATTAAGGCACCAGCACGTGACACTTCCATAGTATGCTTAAGCTCATATGACTGATTCTCATGACATTCTTGAGAGTTAGGTAAGTAAGGCAGATGTTGTGAATGGTATTTCACCCAAGAAAGGCATTGTTTTGTTGTTAGCAAAAATCATGAATAGGCTCTAGGGTCAGCCTTCCATTAGATATTGTGTAAGTTAAATAACATGTGCAAGTCTTTTAATTTCTGGGGCTCAGTTTCCTTGCCTGTAAATGGAGATGATGGTATCTGCCTTCCAGGACTGGGGAGAGCACAGAATGAAAGCATGTAAATCAATTCACACAGTACTTAGCTTAGGACCACCGAGAGAGGAAAAAACTAGGAGGCAGACATGTCTCAAGACTAGGCAACAGAATGAGTCCCAACCAGTAAGCCCTACTCTACTATACTGTGATTTCTCCTCAAAAGCCTTCAAACACTAAAACATCCACCTCTGCTCCCTTGAACTGCCGGTCTGCAAATTTCCATTATGCTTCACCACAGATATCCTCAAAACCTAACTACATTGGTATATTATTCTAGCTAGACTCCTTCAAATAAGTATTTAGTGTTAATGCAGGGACAATGAGAAGGAAAGTTCTATGCTGGCACAAGGTTTTGTTTTGAATAAATTACTTCCATGAAAATCAGGTTTACTTTAACAAAAAGAAAAGTGTTACATAAATGCTTTGTGAATTACAAAAAGAAAAAGGTCAAGGTAATTACCAATAATGTAATAGAAGTTTCTCTAGGTAGTAGGATGATGAATAATGTTTGTTTTCCTATTTTATTATTTATTTTATGCATTTATTTTTTAAGAGACAAGGTCTTGCTTTGCAGCCCAGACTGAAAGAAGTGCGATGGCACAATCATAGCTGACTGTAGCCTCAAACTCCTGAGCTCAAGCGATCCTCCTGCCTCAACCTCCCAAATAGCTGGGACTACAGGTGTGCACCACCACACCCGGCTAATATTTTTTCTTTTCGTTTTTGAGACAGGGTCTCATTCTGTCACCCAGGCTGGAGTGTAGTGGCATAATCATGACTCACTACAGCCCCAACCTCTGGGGCTTAAGCAATCCTCCCACCTCAGCCTCCCAAGTAGCTGGGACTACAGGCATGCACTACCATACCCAGCTAATTTTTTGTAGAGATGGTGTTTCACTATGTTACAGCCTAGGCTGGTCTCAAACTCCTGCGGCTCAAGCGATCCTCCTGCCTGAGCCTCCCAAAGTTCTGGGATTACAGGTGTGAGATATCTCGCTTGGCTCTTATTTTTTTTCTTTTTAAAATTTTTGAGACAGAGTCTCGCTCTGTCACCCAGGCTGGAGTGCAATGCTGTGATCTCAGCTCACTGCAACCTCTATCTCCCGGGTTCAAGCGATTATCATGCCTCAGCCTCCCAAGTAGCAGGGATTATAGGCGTGCACCACCACACCTGGAGAATTTTTGTATTTTTAGTGGATAGGGTTTCACCATGTTGGCCGGGCTGGTCATCTTCAACTCCTGACCTCAAGTGATCCACCTGCCTCGGCTTCCCAAAGTGCTGGGATTACAGGAGTGAGCCACCAGCGCCCGGCCCCGGCTCTTATTTTCTAAAGTGAACATGTAGGTTTTTAAAACTTAAAATAAATGTGCATTTTAAAACTCATTATATACCTGAAAGAGAACTTCCTTATTTTAACTTCTTGTTTGTCATTTTATTAACTAAACTAGCAAACATCCAACAGGAACACAGCTCAAACATGTTCTCATGAAGATCTGTTTCCTACCTTTTGAATACACAGGAAAATATAGTAGAGCACATCTGGATCATAGGGTTCACCTTCTCCATTTCGAGCTTCCCGTGTCATTAGACAGAGCCCATAATTCAACTCTGCCACAGCAGAGGAGATGAGATCTTCCTGGAATCGCAGCAGTTGGCGCCCTGCAACGAAAGCCCCAAAGATGAATGGAGGTCCTGGCAACCCAGGACGAATGAAGGTCCTGGGGGTCCATATCTGGAAGGCTCAGAACACATACTGCCCATCAGGGTGCTGGGACAGAAATGGTCACTTGTATCTACTGTAATATTTCACGCCTGCAATGTCAGAACTGGCCTATCATGTGAGTGTATGAGCCTAATGCCAAGAAAGAAGGGCTTGAGTGCCTACTCCCTGATTCCCATTTCCTCCCAGAAGCCACTCTGTTCAGGTCTGGTAGGGTCAACTCCCAAAACCCGTATGTCTAAAAATGCCTGGTTTTGCGCAAACCCCACACATCCTGCTTATTATGTACACAGGGTCAGTACTGCTTGTTGCTAGGACTGAATTCAACATACTATTACAGATGTTGCTCTCTTTTCCCCCAGACAGGGGATACCACTTTTCTGCCATTTTGTCCTCCTGTTACTTCAGTACCACTGCATTTTAGACAGAGCCCACTCTTCTTCCCAGACACTCACTCCCAATGGGTGCCAATCTGTTCTGAGCATCCTTCTCTAATTCAGCATTCTTGGTCTGGGCCCAGTTTTTCCATACTTCAAGCCCTTCTTCTGGCTTCAAAGAATTTGGAAGCAGAAGTTCTGGGGAAGGCTGTGGCTGTGACTGTGGTTCAACTTCAGCAACCTGGACAGTTTGAGCCTATAGGAAAGAAACCATGAAAATGTGTCAATAACGTTTTATATTAGATCCTTCAGCAAAATTGCCAGAAAATTGTTATGTATAGTTCATTTATTTAAGAAAATATTTCTCTACTCCTTGCTGTCCTTTTTTTTTTTTTTTTTTTTATTTTGAGAAGGAGTCTTGCTCTGTCGCCCAGGCTGGAGTGCAGTGGTGCGATCTCGGCTCACTGCAAGCTCCGCCTCCCAGGTTCACGCCATTCGGCCTCCGGAGTAGCTGGGACTACAGGCGCCCGCCACCACGCCCAGCTAATTTTTTATATTTGTTTAGTAGAGATGGGGTTTCACCGTGTTAGCCAGGATGGTCTCCATCTCCTGACCTCGTGATCCACCCGTCTTGGCCTCCCAAAGTGCTGGGATTACAGGCTTGAGCCACCACGCCCGGCTGCTGTCCTACTTTTAAGAAGCTTTGCAGTTCTACCTCTTGCCCCAGGGACAGCAAAAGCAGTACTGCAACTGGGCTAGTGCAGTGATTCTCAGCCTTGACTGCACTTTTAAATGTTTTTTTTTTTAGACGGAGTTTCGCTCTTGTCACTCAGGCTGGAGTGCAATGGCGCAATCTCGGCTCACTGCAACGTCTGCCTCCCGAGTTCAAGTGATTCTCCTGCCTCAGCCTCCCGAGTACCTGGGATTACAGGCATGCACCACCACGGCCAGCTAATTTCATAATTTTAGTTGAGATGGGGTTTCATCATGTTGGTCAGGCTGGTCTCGAACTCCCAACCTCAGGTGATCTGCCCGCCTCAGCCTCCCAAAGTGCTGGGATTACATGCGTGAACCACCGTGCCTGGTCAAATCTTTTATTTAAAAACACTAATAGACTTACCCCAGAATCTCTCTGAGGGGGAGCCAAGGTATCAATCGTATAAAAACTCCTCAAGTAAGATTGCGCCACTGCACTCCAGCCTGGTGACAGAGCGAGACTCTGTCTTGGAAAAAGAAAAAACAAAACAAAACAAAACAAAAGAACTCCTCAAGTAAAAAAGTAATTCTAATGTTTGGTCACCACTGAGAAGTACTGGCTCAAAGCACTGCTTCCACAATCTTCTTCTTTTTTTTTTTTTTTGAGATGGAGTCTTGCTCCTGTAGTACAGGCTTGACTGCAGTGGCACAATCTCAGCTCACTGTAACTTCCACCTCCCGGGTTCAAGCAATTCTCCTTCTTCAGTCTCCCGAGTAGCTGGGATTATAGGTGTCTGCCACCACACCTGGCTAATTTTTTTATTTTTAGTAGAGACGGAGTTTCTCCATGTTGGCCAGGCTGGTCTCGAACTCCTGACCTCAGGTGATCCACCTGCCTCAGCCTCCCAAAGTGCTAAGATTACAGGCATGAGCCACTGCGCCCGGCCCCCAAAATCTTTAATGTGCAAACAAATCACTTGGGGATTATATCAAAATGTATATTGTGATTGAAAAGGGTGGGATCTGAGACTCAGCATTTCTCTTTTTTTTTTTTGGCAGGGACTGAGTTTTGCTCTTGTTCTTTGGATGCTGGAGTGCAATGGTGGGATCTCGGCTCACCTCGACCTCTGTCTCCCAGGTTCAAGCGATTCTCCTGCCTCAGCCTCCCAACTAGCTAGGATTACAGGCATGTGCCACCACTCCCGGCTAATTTTATATTTTTAGTAGAGATTGGGTTTCTCCAAGTTGGTCAGGCTGGTCTTGACTCCCAACTTTGCAATTTCCTACTTTTTGAAATTCTTTTTTTAAGCAAAGTCTTGCTCTGTCACCCAGACTGGAAAGCAGTGGCATGATCTTGGCTCACCACAACCTCTGTCTCCCAGGTTCAAGGCATTCTCCTGCCTCAGCCTCCCGAGTAGCTGGGATTATAGGTGTCTGCCATCATGCCTGGCTAGTTTTTGTATTTTTAGTAGAGACGGGGTTTCACCATGTTGACCAAGCTGGTCTCAAACTCCCGACCTCAGGTGATCTGTCCGCCTTGGCCTCCCAAAATGTTGGCCTTATAGGCATGAGCCACCATGCCCGGCCAGATTCTAAAGAGATCTTTATACCCTAAAAAAATAAAAATCCAAGATTTTCCATTTTTTTAGTTTGGACGCTGATTTTGAAGGGCAAGAACTGAGTCACCACATGTTCAAAGAACATGCTTGAGCTGGGTCAGGTGGCTCACACCTGTAATCCCAGCACTCTGGGAGGCCGAGGCAGGCAGATCACTTCAGGTCAGGAGTTGGAGACCAGCCTGGCCAACATGGTGAAACCCTGTCTCTACCAAAAATATAAAAAACTAGGCAGGTGAGGTAGCATGCGCCTGTAATCCCACCTACTTAGGAGGCTGAGGCAGGAGAATTGCTTGAACCTGAGAGGCAGAGGTTGCAGGGAGCTAAGATGGTGCCACTGCACTCCATCCTGGGTCACAGAGCCAGACTCTGTCTCAAAAAAAAAAAAAAAAAAAAAAAAAAAAGAATGTGCTTGGATTCTCAAAGGTGCAATAAAACAGCAAATCAATTCAAATCACCCAAAGCCCTAGTTTCACTCACTCACTAATTCAAAAAACGTGTGCAAAGCTTTGCATCAGGCCCAGAATACTGACATGCATTAAATTACAGTCTAGGGCAAAGAGCTGATTCAATCTGCAGTGTTGTGAAGAAAATCTTTGGCATCAGTTTTTCTCCTTAACTGCACTGGCTAATCCAATGATCACCAAAAAAAAAAAAAAAAAAAAAAAAAAAAATTACTCAAACCATTTCTTTGAAACAGTTCCATGAACTGCCAACCATCATGCCCCTCTAAGACATTTAGCACAGACCAGGAGGGCAGCTGAGCTCAGGGCCAGAGGACCCAATAGCACCAGAAGCCTCTCAGTGAGCCACACAGATGTCCCCTCCTCCCCGCCACCCACAGGCCCAAGCCTCCCTTTACCTAGTCAATAAGTACTTTCTTAGCTCAGGAAGCAACCCATCTTTCCCCTACTCTGTTTTGTTAAAAAGTTTGTCATGAATTACTGTCTTGCTCAAAGCCAAGTCTATAGCTGGGCCCAGACATTCTTGCCCTTTCTTCTACTTTTAACCTGAGGACTCATTCTCTGATTTCCATAGACCTTTGATCTGGATGCTGTATTCAGGGCTCCAATCACTATTCTGTCTACCCCAGAAATGAGCAATTTCTTCTTGGTGGCCTGTAGTAGTTGCTGCCACCACTACCAGCACTACCACCCTCCTTGTACTCCCCAGTCGCATACACCTGAAATGAAAGGGTCAAATGCAATGGATGCTTTGGCCCTAACCTACTGGACCTTTCTGGCACATCCAAAAATGTCACTCACAACACTGTCCTTTGTACTCTGCTCGGCTTCCTGTCACTCTCCTGGACCTCCCTCAGCTATCTGGCAGTTCTTTCTGTGTATGCTTTAGGTTTATCTCTGCCAGGCCCTTACGTGTTTGTTAACTATGGAGCTACTCTATAGACCCACTTTCTCATTTCAACTACATGTTCTCCCTGGTGAGTCTCACCCACTTTTCCAGTTTGGATAACCGTATTTGTCAAAGTGATCGCTATGTACCTCCAAGCTAGAACCCTTACTGCCCCTACTCCCTGCTTAATATGCCCAGTGGGTACTATATATCTCCAACTGAACATCTCATAGCCACCTCCAACTAACATCTACAGAGTATTCATTATCTTCCCTGCCCAGATCTATTCTCCTGAGTTACCTCCCTCCCTCGTTCAATGGCAACATCATTTACCCAAACTGGAAATCCAGGAGTCTGGCTGAACAAGTAGGCAGTGGCCAGAGCATGGGAGGCAGTGCTTCTGTAACAGGCCCCCTTTACTGTGTGCTTCCAACCACTAAATGTCAGTTAACACTCCCAAGCATCTTCCAAAAATTCTTCCAAACATGTCCAAATGTCTATCAGTGGATGGAGGAGGCAATAATGCAACCCAGGTTGAAAGTTACTCATACAGAGTATTGTACAATGTGGTGTAAATTTGTTCCTACACATAATGGGAGCCCTTGGAGAGTTTTAAGCTAGGAAGTGACATGATCTTACATTTTATGATTATTCTCATTGTTCTATGAAGAATAAATTGAAGAACAAGAATGGAAGCAAGTACTGGTGGCCTAGACTATAGTGGTGGCAGTGGAGATGATATAAGAGATTTTGAGAGGTGTGATGGTAGATGCAACATGGCTTGTTAATGAACTGGCTGTGAGGAGCAAGGAAGCAAGACACAAAGATGACTCCAAACCAGAAACAACTGGGTGGAGAGCAGCACAACTTTCTGAGACAGGGAGTTTTTGACGGTTTTAGAAGTGGTGCCAATGAAGATCTGAGGTATTGTCAATAAATCCAAGTAAATGCTAAGTAGGCAACTGAATATGTGGAAAAGGTTCCAAACAGAGGAAGGCATGGCCGAGAGACTTGGACTTAATGTGTCAATGCAGCACACGGATTAAGACACAGGCTTCAGGGTCAGCCCATCCAGGGTTGAATCTCAATTCTGCCACTTTTTTTTTTTTTTTGAGACGGAGTCTCGCTCTGTCGCCCAGGCTAGAGTGCAGTGGCACGATCTCCACTCACTGCAAGCTCTGCCTCCTGGGTTCATGCCATTCTCCTGCCTCAGCCTCCTGAGTAGCTGGGACTTCAGGTGCACATCACTACACCCGGCTAATTTTTTGTCTTTTTAGTAGAGATGGGGCTTCACTGTGTCAGCCAGGATAGTCTCCTGAGCTCGTGATCCGCCCACCTCGGCCTCCCAGAGTGCTGGGATTACAAGTGTGAGCCACCGTGCCTGGCCTCACTTTTTTTTTTTTGAGACAGCGTCTCATTCTATCGCCCAGGCTGGAGTGCAGTGGCACGATCTCGGCTCACTGAAACCTCCGCCTCCTGGGTTCAGGCAATTCTGTGCCTTAGCCTCCCAGGTAGCTGGGATTATAGGTGCCAACCACTACGCCTGGTTAATTTTTTGTTTTTGTATTTTTAGTAGAGACGGGGTTTCACCATCTTGGCCAGGCTGGTCTTTTAACTCCTGACCTCGTGATCTACCCGCCTCTGGCCTCCGAAAGTGCTGGGATTATAGGTGTGAGCCACCACGCCTGGCCAGTTCTGCCACTTTTTAAGCATGGCTTTGGCCTTGTCACTTAATCTCTTTGCCTGAGTTTCCTCATCTGTAAAACAGAGATATTAGTACCTACTTTGTAAAGTTAATGTGAAAATTAGAAGAACATGTTAAATATCAAGAACAGTAGTACAGGCAGATAGTACCAGTGATTATTATCTTCAGCAGCAGCAAGAATCATCTGGAGATGCTGGAAATCATGGCAATGGAAAGAAATCCCTCAGGGAGAAGAGGGCCAAGTACTGAACCCTAAGGAACATCAACATGTACGATTCAGAGAGAGGAGAAGGCACTAGTAAGTTTCCTGGGAATAAAGAAGACTCAGATGGGTAGGAGGAAAATCAGGAATGTGTAATAACATGCAAGTCTAAAGAAAAAGAGTCTCGGCCGGGCGCGGTGGCTCACGCCTGTAATCCCAGCACTTTGGGAGGCCGAGACGGGCGGATCACGAGGTCAGGAGATCGAGACCATCCTGGTTAACACGGTGAAATCCCATCTCTACCAAAAATACAAAAAATTAGCCGGAGCGAGACTCTGTCTCAAAAAAAAAAAAAAGTCTCAATAATGGGCTGCTGTGTTGTGTGTTGCTGCAGGATAAATACATACTTGCTGGTCTGACCACATGGCCTAAGTCCCTTCTGTCCATCCTTGGCTCTGTATTTACGCTGTTCCATTCTTTTGTTTATCTAAACTGTAAATCACAGTTCAACAGTTCAAGGCAGGGTGTGCAGTGGCTCATGCCTGTAATCCCAGCACTCTGGGAGGCCAAGGCGGGAGGATCATTTAAGGCCAGGAGTTCAAGAGCAGCCTGGGTAACATAGTGAGACCCTGTCTCTACAAATATATATATACACATATATACACACACACACATATATGTATATATATACACACACATGTGGATGCACACACACACATGTATATATACACACACATATATACACACACACGTGTATATGTGTATGTGTGTGT
Source organism: Piliocolobus tephrosceles (assembly GCF_002776525.5). Lineage (NCBI taxonomy): Eukaryota > Metazoa > Chordata > Mammalia > Primates > Cercopithecidae > Piliocolobus > Piliocolobus tephrosceles. The sequence goes on along the minus strand of NC_045435.1, from coordinate 87,526,847 downwards.
GTGTGTATATACATATATATGCCAAGTGTGGCAGTCTGTCTATAGTCCCAGCTACTTGGGAGGCTGAGGTGGGAGGATTTTATGAGCCCAGGACTTTCAAGCTACAGTGAATTATGATCACTACCATACTCCTACCTGGGAAACAAAGCAACAAACTGTCTCAAAAATAAATAAACAAACTACAGTTCAAACCTCATTTTGTCCACAAAAACGCCTCTGTTGACTTTTTAACCTAGAATTTCTAAATTCCCAGTTTGTCTTTGTATGTCATAATTATTCTGCCTTATAAATAATTCAAAGGAAAAGAAATCATAAATTCTTATTTTTGCAACTAGACTCTTAAGTTGTACAAAGCAAAAAATCTTGTCTTGTTCTATTTCTGGGCCCAACAGCTAGATATTTAGCAGGTCTTTAACGATGCCACCTAGGATAATATGATATTGCCTCTATGAAACCACCTGGTCAACCTTTGCTTAATCACTTACAGCCCATGTTTCCAAGTGCAGTTCCTTATCTAACTTATTTGTGCCAGCTCCCACATACATATGCACTCCCAGGAGCCTATGACCACTGAGGCACAGCACCTTCATCAGTCCCATAAGACCAGAGGCCCTATATCCCACTCTAACAGGACCAGATATTTCACCAATCGGTTCTTTTATTTTTTATTTTTTATTTTTTTTGAGACGGAGTCTCGCTCTGTCCCTCGGGCTGGAGTGCAGTGGCCGGATCTCAGCTCACTGCAAGCTCCGCCTCCCAGGTTTACGCCATTCTCCTGCCTCAGCCTCCCGAGTAGCTGGGACTACAGGCGCCAGCCACCTCGCCCGGCGAGCTTTTTTGTATTTTTTAGTAGAGACGGGGTTTCACCGTGTTAGCCAGGATGGTCTCGAACTCCTGACCTCGTGATCCGCCCGTCTCGGCCTCCCAAAGTGCTGGGATTACAGGCTTGAGCCACCGCGCCCGGCCCCAATCGGTTCTTTTAGACAGGGTCTCACTCTGTTCTCTAGGCTAAAAAGCAGTGGCATGATCATAGTAGCATCAACCTCCCAGGCTCATGCAACCCTCGCATCTAAGCTGGGACCACAGGCGTGTGCCACCACACTAGACTATATTTTTTAATTTTTTGTAGAGATAGGGTCTTCCTATATTGCCCAGGCTGATCTCAAACTCCTAGGCTCAAGCATTCCTCCCAACTCAGCCTCCCAAACTGCTGGGATTATAGGCAACTGCCACTGCACCCAGCACTAACAGGTTTTTTGTATGTTTGTTTTGAGACAAAGTCTTGCTCTGTTGCCCCAGGTTGGAGTGCAGTGGCACGATCTCAGCTCACTGCAACCTCTGCTTCCCAGGTTCAAGCAATTCTCCTGCTTCAGCCTCCCAAGTAAGATTACCTGGGATAACAGGTGTGTGCCACCACACCCAGCTAATTTTGTACTTTTAGTACAGACAGGGTTATGTTGGCCAAGCTGATCTCAAACTCCTGGCCTCCGGTGATTCACCCACCTCAGCCTCCCAAAGTACATGTGTGAGCCACTGCCTGGCATATACATATATATATATATATATATATATCTTTTTTTTTTTGAGATGGAGTCTCGCTCTGTCGCCCAGGCTGAAGTGCAGGGGCGCGATCTCGGCTCACTGCAAGCTCCGCCTCCCGGGTTTACGCCATTCTCCTGCCTCAGCCTCCCGAGTAGCTGGGACTACAGGCGCTCGCCATCTCGCCCGGCTACTTTTTTGTATTTTTTAATAGAGATGGGGTTTCACCGTGTAGGCCAGGATGGTCTCGATCTCCTGACCTCGTGATCCACCCGTATCGGCCTCCCAAAGTCGTGGGTTTACAGGCTTGAGCCACCGCACCTGGCCTTT
>NC_045435.1:87515965-87524878 GCF_002776525.5 Piliocolobus tephrosceles | reverse complement strand
TTTTTTTTTTTTTTTTTTTTTGACGGAGCTTTGCTCTTGTTGTCCAGGCTGGAGTGCAATGGTACAATCTTGGCTCACTGCAACCTCTGCCTCCTGGGTTCAAGTGATTCTCCTGCCTCAGCCTCCTGAGTAGCTGGGATTACAGGTGCCTGCCACCACGCCCAGCTAATTTTTATATTTTCAGTAGAGATGGGGTTTCACCATATTGGCCAGGCTGGTATCTAACTGCTGACTTGCGATCCACCCACCTCGGCCTCCCAAAGTGCTAGGATTACAGACGTGAGCCACCCTGCCCAGCTGCCCGTTTCCAAGTAACACAAAAACACACTTGGGAGGTCCCACCGCATAGACGGCATATTCAAGCCTCCCAATGGTTATCACTTTTAACAGGCTCATTAAGAGATATTTTAGCTTTTCTAATTCACCCACACTGTGTGCCCAAAGAGAACAACAGAACGAACAATCTCACAGCCTCTCCAGTAATATTTGTAATCTATGCAATAAACTACAAGTATTTCGGTAGAACCATTTACTTATGATACAAGGAAGCAGCACCTGGGACACACTTGAGGTATCCCATTCATCTACACCTGTAACTTTACTCTTCCTGAGAAGAGATTACAAAGAAGTGTCCATGGTACTTAAATCCAAAATCTCTCCAAAACTCCAAAGCAATTCCTGGTCATCTCATTTACTTCCAGGTACCAGGATAAATCTTTTTTTCTGTTGCATAGCCTCAAGTGCTGTTTCTCCCCCTCTCCTCCCAAATACTAAATACTGTATCACTGTAAGAGTAACAGCAATAAATAAGCCAGAGGTTGCCAGGCAAGCTCTTTGCCCACTGGGCCCTGAGGGACCAGGCTGCCTGCCCTACTGATAAGTCTTCACTTACTGAACAAGTAACTTGGAGCTGCTGCTGCTGCTGCTGTGGTGGTGGTGTCTGTTCCTGGGGAGTTTGCTGCTGCGGCTGCTGTTGGGGGTCCCATATATGGACAGTTTGAGCCGTATTCTGGTAAGTGCCTGCCACAGCCTGCACAGCCACTGGAATGTGGATGTTGCCATTCATGAACTGTGCTGGAAAGAGAGAGTTTGCAAGGGTCTGCACTACCTCTTCATGGGAGTTTTTCACTACAGATGTGGTGCCCACCATCTTCTCCTTGTCATCCTCCAGCTTAACAGCTGCCAGGGCCGTAGGTGAGCCACTGACGTGAACTGCGTTGTAGGCTTCCTGGGGAATGGCAATGTGGGTAATGCTCTGCTGCTGAGGGTCCCCCCGGGGCTGGGCAGAATAAACAGGGATGGTCCAGGTTTCTCCTGTAGGGCTAGTAATGGTCCCAGTGGCACTGTACAGGTGGGCACTGTCTACTGTCAGTAAGTCTGGCCTCAAAGACACATAACTCTGCTGCTGGCCCTGTGGAATGGCCAGCACGGTGGCCACCGGCTGCCCTGAGATGGCGTAGGACACAGTGATGGGCATGTCCACTTTGCGCTTCTTCACTGGCTGGAGAACACTGGCTGTGCCAACCCGCCGCTCCCCTTCCCGGGGTGAGCCCTGCTGGGATGGTGGTGGGGAAAGGGCACCCACGGTCTGGATTTGGATCTGCTGACCACCAGCAAGAGACTGGCCAGCCACCAGCTGAGCCTGGATTTGCTGATGTGGGATGTGCTCCTCCGGGATTTCTGCAGCCTGGATTTGCTGGGCCGCTTGCACGTGCTGCACCTGGATCTGAGCTGCTTGAAGCTGTGAGGGACTGGGACTCTGCAGAGACGGGGTCTGAATGGAGGGGGCTGCTGACTGTGGTGCCTGGCCTTGGATCTGCACCTGGACCTGGATGGGTTGCTCAGTAGGCTGGTGAACGGTGAGCTGTGGGGAGAGCTGCTGAGCCGAGACCTGTTGCGGAGACTGCTGTACCTGCACCTGGACCTGTAAGCAACAAGATTCGTCAGTGAGTGAACCAGGCAGCACTGAAAATCCAGCATCCAAAAAAGGAAAAAAAAGATCCCAGACAGGGGCCCTGCACAATGTGAGAAAACACCGGCATACTCAAGGCTTCTGAGGACACAATACGTAAAACTAAATGCAGAATTGTCCAGCAGCACATTACAATCACAGGGACATGTATCCACCCCAGAGAGCAAGCAAGACAATTAACTAGGGTCTAACAAGGAAGTATCAAAACTTTTTTTTTAAAAGACGGACTCTCTCTGTTGCCCAGGCAGGAATGCAGTGGCGCAATCTCAGCTCACTACAACCTTTGCCTGCCAGGTTCAAGCGATTCTCCTGCCTCAGCTTCCAAGAGTAGCTGGGATTACAGATATGCTGGAGTCTATTATCAAAACTTTGGTTTTGGAAATTATCAAAACTTTGTTTTTTGTTTTTTTTTTTTCCAGACGAACTCTCACTCTGTCGCCCAGGCTGGAATGCAGTGGTGCGATCTCAGCTCACTGCAACCTCCACCTCCCAGGTTCAAGCAATTCTTGAAGCGTCAGCCTCCCAAGTATCTGGGAGTACAGACATGTACCACCACATCCAGCTAATTTTTGTATTTTTAGTAGAGATGAGGTTTCACCATGTTGGCCAGGCAAATCTTGAACTCCTGACCTCAACTGGTCCACCCACCTCGGCCTCCCAAAGTGCTGGCATTGCAGGCGTGAGCCAAAACGGCCGACATTTTTATTTTCTTTGAGACAGAGTTTTGCTCTTGTTGCCCAGGCTGGAGCGCAATGGCATGATCCTGGCTCACCACAATCTCAACCTCCCGGGTCAAGCAATTCTCCTGCCTCAGTCTCCTGAGTAGATAGGATTACAGGCATGCATCATCACGCCCAGCTAATTTTGTATTTTTAGTAGAGACGGGATTTCACCATGTTGGCCAGGCTGGTCTCGAACTCCTGACCTCAGGTGATCTGCCCGTCTTGGCCTCCAAAAGTGTTGGGATTACAGGCGTGAGCCACCACGGCCGGCATTTAAAAATTTTTTTTGAAACGGAGTTTCATATTTGTTGCCCAGGCTGGAGTGCAATAATGCGATCTCAGCTCACCACAACCTCCATCTCACAGATACAAGCAATTCTCCTGCCTCAGCATCCTGAGTAGCTAGGATTACAGGTGCCCACCAACATGCCCAGCTAATTTTTCTATTTTTACTAGAGATGGAGTTTTGCCATTTAGCCAGGTTGGTCTTGAACTCCTGCCCTCAGACGATCTAACCACCTCGGCCTCCCGAAGTGCTGGGATTACAGGTGTGAGCGACCACACGGGGCCCTTTTTGCCTCTAAAGACAGGGTCTTGCTCTATTGCCCAGGCTAGAGTACTGTGGTAAGATGATAGGCCACTTTAAACTTCAAACTCCTCAAGTGATTCTCCCACCTCAGCCTGCTAAATAGTAAATAGGTAGGACTACAGGTACACCACCACCACACCCAGCTAAATTTTTTGTTTTTTTGAGACAGTCTCACTCTGTCACGAGGCTGGAGTGCAGTGGTGTGATCTCGGCTCATTGCAAGCTCCCCCTCCTGGGTTCAAGCTATTCTCCTGCCTCAGCCTCCTGAGTAGCTGGGACTACAGACGTGTGCCACCATGCCCAGCTAATTTTTGTATGTTTAGTAGAGCTGGGGTTTCACCATGTTGGCCACAATCGTCTCAATCTCTTGACCTTGTGACCCGCTCGCCTTGGCCTCCCAAAGTGCTGGGATTACAGGCTTAGGCCACCATGCCTGGCCTTTTTATTTTTATTTTTTAGTGCTCTGAGATGGAGTTTTACCCTTGTTCCCCAGGATGGAGTTATATGGTAGTCGCAGCTGCATCCCGGGTTCAAGCTATTCTCTGGCCTTAGACTCCCAAGTAGCTGGGATTACATGTGTACATGTGCCCCACACCTAGCTGAGATTTTTGTTTTTGAGATAGTCTCATTCTGTCGCCTAGGCTGGAGTACAGTGGTGCGATCTCGGCTCAATGCAACCTTCACCTCCCAGGTTCAAGCGATTCTCCTGCCTCAGCCTCCCGAGTAGCTGGGACTACCAGCGTGTGCCACCACACCCGGCTGATTTTTTGTATTTTTAGTAGAGATGGGGTTTCACTTGTTAGCCAGGATGGTCTTGGTCTCCTGACCTCATTATCTGCCCACCTCCCAAAGTGCTGGGATTACAGGCATGAGCCACCACGCCTGGACCTAATTTTTGTATTTTTAGTAGAGACAGGGGTTTCACCATGTTGGCCACGCTGGTCCCAAACTCCTGACCTCAGGTGATCCACTAGCCTCGGCCTCCCAAAGTGTTGGGATTATAGGCATGAGCTGCCTAGCCCCCAGCCTGATTTTTTGGACAGGAGTCCCCAACCCCAGGGCCAAGAACTAGTATTGGTTCGTGGGAGGAACGACACAGCACAGAGGTGAGCAGCAAGTGAGCATTACTGACTGAGCTCCACCTGTCAGATCAATGGTGGCATTAGATTGTTGTAGGAGCATAAACCCTGTTGTGAACTGCAAATGTGAGGGATCTACGCTGCATGTTCCTTATTAGAATCTAATACCCAGCCAGGCGCAGTGGCTCATGCCTGTAATCCCAGCACTTAGGGAGGCTGAGGAGGGCAGATCACTTGAGGGCAGGAGTTCAAGACCAGCCTGGCCAACATGGTGAAACCCCATCTCAACTTCTACTAAAAATACAAAAAATTAGCCAGCCATGGTGGTGCATGCCTGTAATCCCAGTTACCTGGGAGGCTGAGGCAGGAGAAGAGCTTCAACTCAGGAGGTGGAGGTTGAAGTGAGCAGAGAGAGCACCACTGCGTCACAGCCTGGGCAAGAGTGAGCCTCCGTCTTTTAAAAAACAAAAACAAAAAAACTAATGCCTAATGATGCGAGGTGAAAAGTTTCATCCCAAACCACCCCCTATCAATGTCTATGGAAAACTGTCTTCCACAAAACGAGTACCTGGTGCCAAAAAAGGTTGGGGACCACTGCTTTAGAGTGCTTACTTAACATATGTTTGCTTTAATGGGAAAGGCATTCAAATAAACAGAATCCCAATAATTTAATCTGAGCAATATTACCATAACCTGGATGACAAGTTTCTGATAACAATGCAGTTACTGTCTTATTATGTCAGCATGCAAAACAGCATAAAAAAATACATAGTATGCAATTTTTTAAAAACAGCTTTAACCATCAGACACATAGATAAAATTACCCTAATCACAGGTAGGAATTAGAAAGGTAGAAAACGGCCGGGCGCGGTGGCTCAAGACTGTAATCCCAGCACTTTAGGAGGCCGAGACGGGCGGATCATGAGGTCAGGAGATCAAGCCCATCCTGGCTAACCCAGTGAAACCCCGTCTCTACTAAAAAATACAAAAAAACTAGCCAGGCGAGGTGGCGGGCGCCTGTAGTCCCAGCTACTGGGGAGGCTGAGGCAGGAGAATGGCGTTAACCCGGGAGACGGAGCTTGCAGTGAGCTGAGATCCGGCCACTGCACTCCAGCCTGGGCGACAGAACGAGACTCCGTCTCAAAAAAAAAAAAAAAAAAAAAGAAAGGTAGAAAACAAGAAGGCAGAAAATGAGGCCAGGCACAGTTGCTCATGCCTATAATCCCAGTGCTTTGGGAGGCTGAGACAGGTGGATTCATTGAGCCCAGGAAAGTGAGACCAGCCTGGATAACATGGCAAAACCCCATCTCCACTAAAAATACACAAGTTAGCTGGTGTGGTGGCGTGTGTCTGTGGTCCCAGTTACTCAGGAAGCTCAGGAGGGAGAATTGCTTGAACTCAGGAGGCAGAGATTGCAGTGAAGTATGATTATGTCACTGTATTCCAGCCTGGGCAACAGAAACCCTAACATTAAAAAAATAAAAAAAGAAGGCAGAAAATGAGAACGAGGGGCTCTATCTAGTAACAGCAAACACATGACAAAAGATAACCAAAGATGATACTAAAACTGCATAGCCACATGCAAAACAGTCAAAGTGAACCTCATCCTATCATACACACAAAAAAAGGGAAAGGTTGTGAATAAACATTTCTTCAAAGAATATACGCAAATGGGGCCAGATGCGGTAGCTCACGCCTGTAATCCCAGCTCTGTGGGAGGCCAAGGTGGGTGGATCACCTGAGGTCAGGAGTTCGAGACCAGCCTGACCAACATGGTAAAACCCTGTCTCTACAAAAAATATGAAATTAGATGGGCATGGTGGTGCATGCCTGTAATCCCAGCAACTTGGGAGGCTGAGGCAGGAGAACCACTTAAACCCGGGAGGTGGGGGTTGCAGTGAGCGGAGATCATACCACTGCACCACAGCATGGGCAACAAGAGTGAAACTCCATCTCCCCCCCCCCCAAAAAAAAAGAATATATGTAAATGGCCAAGAAGTACATAAACAGTTGCTCAATATCACTAGCTATGAAGGAAATTCAAATCAAAATCACAATGAGAAACCACTTTATATCTTAATAGGCTGTAACTAAGAAAGACAGATGACAAGTATTGATGAGGATATGGACAACTTGAAACTGCTGGTGGGCATGTTAAATTGGCCAGACACAGTGGCTCATGCCTGTAATCCCAGCACTTTGGGAGGCTGAGGCTGGCAGACCACGAGGTCAGGAGTTCTAGACCAGCCTGGCCAACATGATGAAACCCTGTCTCTACTAAAAATACAAAAATTAGCCGGGCATGGTTACACGCACCTGTAATACCGGCTACTCGGAAGGCTGAGGTAGGAGAATCACTTGAACCTGGGAGGCGGAGACTGCAGTGAGCCGAGATGGCGCTACTATACTCCAGCCCAGCCTAGGACAGAGTGAGACTCCATCTCAAAAAAAAAAAAAAAAAAAAAAATTTTTTTTTGGTGTAGTAGCCTTTTGTTTTGTTTTGTTTTGTTTTGGGAGGCGAGGGCTTGCTCTGTTGCCCAGAAGCGGAATCTGGTTCAATTCACCTCACCGGTTCAAACAATTCTCGTGCCTCAGCCTCCTGAGTAGCTAGGATTACAAGCATGCATCACCATGCCCAGCTAAATTGTGCATTTTTAGCACAGACGGGGGTTTCACCATGTTGACCAGGCTGGTCTCAAACTCTTGACCTCAAGTGATCCACCTGCCTTGGCCTCCCAAAGTGCCAGGATTACAGGTGTGAGCCACTGTGCCTGGCCTGAATTATACATTTCAAATGGGTAACTTATATCTCAATAAAGCTGTCACTAAGTATATTAAAAAAAAAAAAAGGCCGGGCGCGGCAGCTCAAGCCTGTAATCCCAGCACTTTGGGAGGCCGAGACGGGCGGATCACGAGGGCAGGAGATCGAGACTATCCTGGCTAACACGGTGAAACCCCGTCTCTACTAACAAATACAAAAAAACTAGCCGGGCAAGGTGGCGGGCGCCTGTAGTCCCAGCTGCTCGGGAGACTGAGGCAGGAGAATGGCGTGAACCCGGGAGGCAGAGCTTGCAGTGAGCTGAGATCCGGCCACTGCACTCAGCCAAGGCATCAGAGCGAGACTCCGTCTCAAAAAAAAAAGGCCAGGCACTGTGGCACACCTGTAATCCTGGCACTTTGGGAGGCTCAGGCCGGTAGATCACAAGGTCAGGAGATTGAGACCATCCTGGCTAACATGGTGAAACCCCATCTCTACTAAAATACAAAAAATTAGCCGGGCACGGTGGTGGGCGCCTGTGGTCCCAGCTACTGGGGAGGCTGAGGCAGGAGAATGGTGTGAACCCGGGCGGTAGAGCTTGCAGTGAGCCAAGATCACACCACTGCACTCCAGCCTGGGCGACAGAGCGACATTCCATCTCAAAAATAATAATAATAATAATAGATTTTTTAAAAGCTCAGGTTTTGACATCACAGACTTCAATGTTAATACGTCCATTGATGCTGCACTTTTCTGCCTGTGAATCCATGGGGAAATTTAACTTCTAAACAGTTTCTTCAGGTATAGTATAAAAGGAGAGAATGTCTACTTCCCTACAGTGTTGTGGACATAAAACAGTATTTAATTACAGATCACAGGTGCTCAAATAAGTGGGTTTATTATTTCTCTCCATGGAGTCAAATATTATTTCCTTGCACCAGTGGTTCTCAAAATGTAGTTTCCATGCCAACAACAGCAGCAGCATTCAGGCACTCAGAAATACAAATTGTCAGGTACCACTCCAGACCTACTAACTCCGAAATTCTAGGAAGTGGTTTTATCAAGTACTCCAGTGTAATTACATGGTCAAATTTAAGAACTAGGGCCATATGCCAAAGATGTAAGAGGAAACTATGCAGCCAATTACTGCAGAACAGCAGTTTTCAAGTTTTCTTAGTCAAAGCTTGAATTTGGGGCTGGGCATTGTGGCTCACGCCTGTAATCCCAGTACTTTGGGAGGCCAAGGCAGGAAGACTGCTTGAGCCCAGGAGTTCAAGATCAACCTGGGCAACAGTGAGATCCCTACGTCTACAAAAAATTTTTTTAATTACCTGGGCATGGACACACACCTCTAGTCCTAGCTACCTGGGAGGTTGAGGAAGGCGGATTGCTTGAGCCCAGGAGATTGAGGCTGCAGTGAACTATGAACATGCTACTGTACTCCAGCTTGGGCAACAAAGTGAAACCCTGTCACCAAAAAACTTGAATTTGGTCAAAAAATTATTGAAGACCCAAAAGAACTTGTTTACATAGGTTATATCTAGCAATATTTACTTGTACTCTAAATTAAAACTAGGAATTTAATTTTTTAATTTTTTTTTTTAACTTGAGATTGAGTTTTGCTCTTGATGCCCAGGCTGGAGTGCAATGGCACCATCTCAGCTCACCGTAACCTCTGCCTCCCGGGTTCAAGTGATTCTCTTGCCTCAGGCTCCTGAGTGGCTGGGATTACAGGCATGTGCCACCATGCCTGGCTGGTTTTTTTTTTTTTTTTTTTTTTTTTTTTTTTTTTT
>NC_045435.1:87509030-87515865 GCF_002776525.5 Piliocolobus tephrosceles | reverse complement strand
GTATTTTTAGTAGAGATGAGGTTTCTCCATGTTGGTCAGGCTGGTCTCAAACTCCCAGCCTCAGGTGATCTGCCTGCCTTGGCCTCCCAAAGTGCTGGGATTACAGGCGTGAGCCACCATGCCCGCCCCTAATTTTTTTTTTGAGACAGAGTCTCAGTCTATCGCCTAGGCTGGAGTGCAGTGGTGTGATCTTGGCTCATTACAACTTTGGCTTCCTGGGTTCAAGCGATTCTCCTACCTCTGCCTCCTGAGTAGGTGGGATTACAGATGCTCACCACCATGCCTGGCTGTTTTTTTTGTTTGTTTTTGTATTTTTAGTAAAGATGGGGTTTCCCCACGTTGGCCAACTTGGTCTTGAACTCGTATCCTGAAGCAATCCACCCACCGCAGCCTCCCAAAGTGCTGAGATTACAAGCATGAGCCAACCCGCCTGGTCGAAAACTAGAATTTTAAAAATAGTAAATCATGCTGGGCGCAGTGGCTCATGCCTGTAATCCCAGCACTTTGGGAGGCTGAGATAGGTGGCTCACAAAGTCAAGAGATCAAGACCATCCTGGCTAACACAGTGAAACTCCGTCTCTACTGAAAATACAAAAGAAATAATTAGGCCAGGCGTGGTGGCTCACGCCTGTAATCCCAGCACTTTGGGAGGCCGAGGTGGGTGGATCACAAGGTCAGGAGATCGAGACCATCCTGGCTAACACGGTGAAACCCATCTCTACTAAAAATACAAAAAATTATCTGGGTGTTGTGGCACGCGCCTGTAGTCCCAGCTACTCGGGAGGCTGAGGCAGGAGAATGGCGTGACCCCGGGAGGCGAAGCTTGCAGTGAGCCTAGAGGCTGAGCTTGCAGTGAGCCTGGATCACACCACCGCACTCCAGCCACAGCAACTGAGCAAGACTCCATCTCAAAAAAATAATAATAATAATAATTAGCCGGGCATGGTGGCGGGTACCTGTAGTCCCAGCTACTCGCGAGGCTGAGACAGGAGAAAGGTGTGAACCCAGGAGGCGGAGCTTGCAGTGAGCCGAGACAGAGCCACTGCACTCCAGCCCAAGTGACAGAGTGAGACTCTGTCGAATAAATAAATAAATAACAGTAAGTCTTTTTAAAAATCAGATAAAGGCAGACGCAGTGGCTCATGCATGTAATCCCAGCACTTTGGGAGGCCAAGGCAGGCAGGGTCACATGAGGTCAGGGGTTCGAGGCCTGCCTGGACAACATGGTGAAACCCTGTCTGTACTAAAAATACAAAAATTAGTCAGGTGTGGTGGTGCATGCTTGTAATCCCAGCTAATGGGGAGGCTGAGACAGGAGAACTCAATTGAACCCAGGAGGTGGAGGTTGCACTGAGCCGAGATCGCATCATTCATGCCAGCCTGGGGGACAGAACAAGACTAGTTCTAGAAAACAAACAAACAAAAAAACACATAAAGCCATTATATGTTAACATAAATAAGTAACATTCTTATGAAAAATGACTATTTGCCAAAATAATTATAATAAGAATTGCATTGTTTTACATTTTTGGAAACCTGTTTTTTTTGGGGGGGAGTACAGTGACGTGATCTTGGCTCACTCAGCTCAGTGCAACTTCTGCCTCCTGAGTTCAAGCAATTCTCCTGCCTCAGTCTCCCAAGTAACTGGGATTACAGGTGCACACCACCATATCCGGCTAGTTTTTGTATTTTTAGTAGAGATGGGTTTTCGCCATGGTGGCCAGGCTAGTCTCAAATGCCTGACCTCAAGTGATCCGCCTGCCTCGGCCTCCCAAAGTGTTAGGATTGCAGGCGTGAGCCACTGCGCCCGACCTATTTTTGCAAACCTCTTTAGTGGCTGACTTAATACAAGGTAACTGAATTCTCCTATCTGCTTCTGCACTCAATCTGTTGTGCTATCATACATCACACATGGCTCTGCAAAACTCCAGCACATGGTCAGGAGAGAATGAAAGTGAAAAAGGCAAATAACATACTGGCATTGTAACAAAAACAGCTTTGACCTTGAGGAACCCTAAAAGGTGCTTGGAGGTTACCAGGAGTCTCTCTTTTTTTTTTTTGAGACGGAGTCTCACTCTGTTGCCCAAGCTGGAGTGCAGTGGCGCCATTCTCCTGCATCAGCCTTCCGAGTAGCTGGGACTACAGGCACCCACCACCACGCCCTGCTGATTTTTGTTTTGTATTTCTATTAGAGATGGGGTTTCACCATGTTAGCCAGGATGGTTTCGATCTCCTGACCTCATGATCCGCCTGCCTTGGCCTCCCAAGGTGCTGGGATTTCAGGTGTGAGCCACCGCGCCCTGCCCCTAGGAGTCTCTTGAAGCACCATTTGCCAATCACTGCTGGCCAGGAATGGTAGCTCATGCCTGTAACCTCAGCACTTTGGGAGGCTAAAGCGAGCGAACTGCTTGAACTCAGGAGTTCAAGAGCAGCCTGGGCAACGTAGTGAAACCCCGTCTCTACCAAGAATGCAAAAAAATTAGCCAGACGTGGTTGTGCGCCAACTGTGGCCCCAGCGACTCAGGAGGCTAAGGTGGGAGAACTACTTGAACTCAGGAGGCAGAGGTTGCAGTGAGGCAAGATCGTGTCACTGTATTCTGGCATGGGTGACAGAGGAGATCACCATCTCAGAAAAAAAAAAAGGGTAAGGAAAAAAAAAAAGAACCACTACTATTGTGTTAAACACATAGTATGTTTTTAAATTATAATATGGCTTGCTTAAAACAAAATGTCAAAAATCTGGTTACTATCACTGAATCACAGCTCGTATGCTTCGTGCTTTACTGTATTTCTTAACTGATTTTTCTTTTTTTCTTGTTGAGACAAGAGTCTCACTCTGTCACCTAGGCTGGAATGTGTTGGCACAATCTTGGCTCACTGCAACCTCCATCTCCCAGGTTCAAGCAATTCTCCTGCCTCAGCCTCCTGAGTAGCTGGGATTACTGGCGCCTGCCACCATGCCTGGCTAATTTTTATATTTTTAGTTGAGACGAGGTTTCACCACATTGGCCAGGCTGGTCTCGAACTCCTGACCTTAAGTGATATGCCCACCTAGGCATCCCAAAGTGCTGAGATTACAGGCATGAAGCCACTGCACCCAGCCAATTTTTCTTCTTTTAAAATGAGTTATGTGATCAACTAATTCATTTTTCTTTTTTTTTCTTTTTTTTCCTGAGATGGAATCTCGCTCTGTCGCCCAGGCTGCAGTGCAGTGGCCGGATCTCAGTTCACTGCAAGCTCCGCCTCCCGGGTTCCCGCCATTCTCCTGCCTCAGCCTCCCGAGTAGCTGGGACTACAGGCGCCCGTCACCTTACCCAGCTAGTTTTTTGTATTTTTTAGTAGAGACGGGGTTTCACTGTGTTAGCCAGGATGGTCTCGATCTTCTGACCTCGTGATCCGCCCGTCTCGGCCTCCCAAAGTGCTGGGATTACAGGCTTGAGCCACCACGCCTGGCCCAATTAATTCATTTTTCTTAGAAATCATTTATCAGGCCAAGTAAGGTGGGTCATGCCTGTAATCCCAGCATTTTGGGAGGCCAAGGCAGGTGGATCACCTGAGGTAAGGAGTTCGAGACCAGCCTGGCCAACATGGTTAAACCCCCTATCTACTAAAAATACAAAAATTACCCAGATATGGTGATGCGCACCTGTAATCCCAACGACTCAAGAGGCTGAGGCAGGACAATAGCCTGAACCTGGTGGGGCAGAGGTTGCAGTGAGCCAAGAACATGCCACTGCACTCCAGCCTCAGTGACAGAGAAAGACTCTGTCTCAAAAAAAAAAGAAAAAAAAAAAAAAAAGAGAGAAATTACTTATCAATGCTCAAGTTTCCAAAACAATTAAATGGCTAATGTGGCTAATGGCTGTTGTTAGCAGAAATACTAGGGAGTTAGGATTTCCCAATCCACCTCCTAAGTGGGGACATCTGTCCATCACTCCAGAAATGAAACAAAATTACAAATAATCTGATGTCACTTTATATTCAAAATAGTAAGAATTTAAAATTAGGGGAATAAGAGTTAAAAGTAAATTTAAGGGCTGGGCACGGTGGCTCACGCCTGTAATCCCAACACTTTGGGAGGCTGAGGTGGGTGGATCACAAGGTCAGGAGATCCCTGGCTAACATGGTGAAACCCTATCTCTACTAAAAATACAAAAAATTTAGCTGGGCGTGGTGGTGGGCGCCTGTAGTCCCAGCTACTTGGGAGGCTGAGGCAGGAGAATGGTGTGAACCCAGGAGGTGGAGCTTGCAGTGAGCCGAGATAGTGCCACTGCACTCCAGCCTGGGTGACAGAGAGAGACTCTGACTCAAAAAAAAAAAAACAACAAACAAAAACAAAGAGTAAATTTAAGGTATTTAAGGTAATTAAAAAATAAGACTTAATATGTTTATACCCTTTATTACTAAGTAAAAGTAAGTCAATAAGAAATTAAATGTGTTAGGCCAGGCGCGGTGGCTCAAGCCTGTAATCCTAGCACTTTGGGAGGCCGAAACGGGCGGATGACGAGGTCAGGAGATCGAGACCATCCTGGCTAACATGGTGAAACCCCGTCTCTACTAAAAACTACAAAAAACTAGCTGGGCGAGGTGGTGGGCGCCTGTAGTCCCAGCTACTCGGGAGGCTGAGGCAGGAGAATGGCATAAACCCGGGAGGCGGAGCTTGCAGTGAGCTGAGATCTGGCCACTACACTCCAGCCTGGGCGGCAGAGCGAGACTCCATCTCAAAAAAAAAAAAAAAAAAAAAGAAATTAAATGTGTTGGCCAGGCGCTGTGGCTCATGCCTGTAATCCTAGCACTTTGGGAAACTGAAAAGGGTGGATCACCTCAGGTCAGGAGTTCGAGACTAGCCTGGCCAACATGGTGAAACCCCCGTCTCTACTAAAGAAAAAAATTAGCTGGGTGTATTAGCAGGTGCCTATAATCCCATCTACTCAGGAGGCTATGGCAGTATAATCGCTTGAACCAGGGACGTGGAGGTTGCAGTGAGCTGGGATCACACCATTACACTCCAGTTGGGGTGAAAGAGCAAAACTCTGCCTCAAAAAACAAAAAAAAAGTAGATTTTTTATTTATATTACTTTCCTTCAATTTTTTAAATTTATGTAAGAGCATAACTTTTTCAATGGGTAGAAAATTACTAAATAATCATATTAAGAATTCGGAAACAGGCCAGGCACGGTGGCTCATGCCTGTAATCCCAGCACTTTGGGAGGCCGAGACGGGCAGATCATGAGGTCAAAAGATTGAGACCATCCTTGCCAACCAACATGGTGAAACCCTGTCTCTACTAAAAATACAAAAAAAAAATAGCTGGGCATACTGGCACACGCCTGTAGCCCCAGCTACTCAGAAGGCTGAGGCAGAACCACTTGAACCCAGGACGCAGAGGTTGCAGTGAGCCGAGATCATGCCACTGCACTCCAGCCTAGGCGACAGAGCAAGGCTCTGTCTCAAAAAACAACACAAAAATTTGGAAACAAAACTAAAAAACACAACAAATCTATCATTCAGATATAACAACTGTCAACATCTTTTTAAAAAAAAAGTATTAAATTTTACTTGAAATTAAAATGAAATGAGGTGCTAAGTGCTGTGGCTCATGCCTATAATCCTAAATTAGGAGGCTGTGGCAGGAGGATCACTTGAGGCCAGGAGTTTGAGGCCACCCTAGGCAACATAGCAAGACCCCTGTCTCCACAAAAAGTAAAAATATTAGCCAGGCATGGTGGTGCATGCCTGTAGTCCCAGCTACTCCAGAGGGTGAAATGGCAGGATCACTTGCGCCCAGGAGTTCAAGGCTGCACTGAGCTATGATTGTGCCACTCTACTCTCTAGCCTGTAGTCCCAGCTACTCAAGAGGCTGAAGTGGGAGGATGTCTTAAGCATGGGAGGTTGAGGTTACAGTGAGCCTCTGATCACACGACTGCACTCCAGCCTGGGTGACAGAGCAATACTCCATCTCAAAAAAATTTAAAAAAAAATTAGTTTGGCATAGTAGCTGTAGTCCAAGGTACTCAGGGGGCTGAAGCAGGAGGACTGCTTGAGCCCAGGAAGTTCAGACTGCAGTGAGCCGTGATCATGCCACCGCACTCCAGCATGGATGACAGGGCCAAGCTTGGCTAAAATTTCTTTTTTTGTGTGTGAGATGGGGTCTCTGCTCTGTTGCCCAGGCTGGAGTGCAGTGGCACGATCTCGGCTCACTGCAACCTCCACCTCCTGGGCTCCAAGTGATCCTCCAGCCTCAGTCTCCTGAGTAGCTGGGAACACAGGCATGCACCACTATGCCCGGCTAATGTTTTGTATTTCTGGTAGAGATGGGAGTTTTGCCATGTTGCCCGAGCTGGTCTAGAACTCCTGGGCTCAAGCAATCCACTCGCCTTGGCCTTCCAAAATGCTGGAATTACAGGCATGAGCAACCAAACCCAGCCAAACTTGCCTAAAATTTAAATTTTAAGTAGAAAGGAATAAAACTACTCTTGCAGGTACCATATGCCACAAACCATATCTCACTAGCATCCCATAAGTTAGAAATTTGCAATAAGACTTTTAGGCCGGGCGCAGTGGCTCAAGCCTGTAATCCCAGCACTTTGGGAGGCCGAGACGGGCGGATCATGAGGTCAGAAGATTGAGACCATCCTGTCTAACACGGTGAAACCCCGTCTCTACTAAAAAAAATACAAAAAACTAGCGGGCGAAGTGGCGGGCGCCTGTAGTCCCAGCTACTCAGGAGGCTGAGGCAGGAGAATGGCGTAAACCCGGGAGGCGGAGCTTGCAGTGAGCTGAGATCTGGCCACTGCACTCCAGCCTGGGCGACAGAGCGAGACTCCGTCTCAAA
>NC_045435.1:87490975-87508930 GCF_002776525.5 Piliocolobus tephrosceles | reverse complement strand
GTCAAAAAAAAAAAAAAAAAAAAAAAAAAGACTTTTAGAACTACTTGAATAAGACAAAAAAGCCTCAAGTAGAAAATTATTATTATTATTTATTATTATTATTTTTTTGAGATGGAGTCTCGCTTTGTCGCCCAGGCTGGAGCACAGTGGCATGATCTTGGCTCATGGCAACTTCCGCCTCCCGGGTTCAAGCAGTTCTCTGCCTCAGCCTCCTGAGTAGCTGGGATTACAAGCGCCTACCACCATGCCTGGCTACTTTTTTGCATTTTTAGTAGAGACAAGGTTTCATCATCTTGGCCAGGCTGATCTTGAACTCCTGCCCTTAGTGATCCACCCACCTTGGCCTCCCAAAGTGCTGGGATAAGAGGCATGAGCCACCACGCCCAGCCAAAAATTATTTTTTAAAGAAAAAAAGGACATTTCCTCCAATTACACTTATAACTTGCATTAATAGTTGATAATCTGTGTGGGCGAAGGGACCACAAAGAGCACTCTAAAAGGTTAGCTAAAATACAGATCCATGAGGGGAAATTTTTTTTTTTTTTTTTGGAAATAAAGTATTCTCAAGCGATCCTTCCATCTCAGCCTCTTCAGCAGCTGGGATTACAGGTGTGTACCACTACACACAGCTAATTTTATTTTTAGTAGAGACAAGGTCTCACTATGTTGCCCAGGCTGGTCTTGAATTCCTGAACTCAAAGGATCCTCCTGCCTCAGTCTCCCAAAGTGTTGAGATTACAGGTATGAGTCACTGCACCCAGCCTATGATTCGTACTCAAAAGGGCAGTAACAATGATCATCAAACTAATGTATCTCTAACTTGCTCATCAAGCTAATGTGAGCTCTAAGTATACATATGTGTATGTGTGTGTTTTGAAGTCCCTAGTCAATTCCCAACCTTTAGTTCTAAAGCTACCCCAGTGGACTTCTACTCTGTGTATCCTCTACTTCTCAGCTTAGGGCACTCTAAGAACGGCCCCACTTTCCCCAAAAGTTCTTTCCTACGTGTATTCGTCACCAAATTTTTTTTTTTTTCTTTTTGAGAGTTTCACTCTTGTTGCCCAGTCTGGAGTGCAATGGCGTGATCTCAGCTTACTGCAACCTCGGCTTCCCAGGTTCAAGCAATTCTCCTGCCTTAGCCTCCGAGTAGCTGGGACTACAGGCGCCAGCCAACATGCCCAGCTAATTTTAGTGTTTTTACAGAGATGAGGTTTCACCATGTTGGCCAGGCTGATCTCAAACTCCTGACCTCAGGTGATCCGCCCGCCTCACCCTCCCCAAGGTGCTGGGATTATAAGCATGAGCCACCACACCTGGCCTTTCATCACCTAATTCTGTCTACTTATTCTCTTTTATCAATTTCTTAGGTTTAGTGGTTTTTAAATGGTATTCATTTTTTCCAGCACTCTTAAAAATGCTTTGTTGTTCTGTTTTTTATAGAGACAGGGTCTTTCATTTTTGCCCAGGATGGAGTGCAGTGGCGTGATCACAGCTCACTGCAACTTCGGACTCCTAGGCCCAAGGAGTTGCTCCGCCTTCTGAGTAGCTGGGACTACAAGTGCACACCACCATGCTCAACTAATTTTTGTGTTTTTCTGTAGAGATGAGGTTTTACCATGTTTCCCAGCCTGGTCTCAAACTCCTGGGCTCAAGTCATCTACATACTTCAGCTTCCCAAACATCTGGGATTACAGGTGTGAGCCACCACGCCTGGCCTGGCCAGAATTCTTTATTTTTTAAAAGTATCTTTTTAGTCACTTAGGGAAAACATATATTCTCATGATTCCATCACACTGAATCTGTCTCATGGATGTCATTACATTTATGTTTCTTCTTTCATTTACATAGAGTTTAGGGAGAAAGACAATGTTACTGATCTTGATTAGTGGCTTTTCTTTTTTCTGAGATAGAGTCTGCTCTGTCATCCAGGCTGTGGTGCAGTGGCATGATCTCGATTCACTGCAACCTCTGCCTCCCAAGTTCAAGCACTGCATCAGTTTATCTTGAACATAAAGTCTCAAAAATCACTCCAAACTTAAATCCCCAAACTCACTGTCTCTTTTTTTTTTTTTTTTTTTTTGAGACAGACTCTCGCTCTGTTGCCCAGGCTGGAGTGCAGTGGCGTGACCTCGTCTCTCTGCAAGCTCCGCCTCCCGGGTTCACGCCATTCTCCTGCCTCAGCCTCCCGAGTAGCTGGGACTACAGGTGCCCGCCACCACACCTAGCTAATTTTTTGTATTTTTAGTAGAGACGGGGTTTCACTGTGTTAGTCAGAATGGTCTCGATCTCCTGACCTCGTGATCCGCCTACTTCGGCCTCCCAAAGTGCTGGGATTACAGGCTAAGCCACTGCGCCCAGCCCCAAACTCTTTAATCTTATAAGAAAGCAGGGCCAGGTGTAATGGCTTGTGCCTGTAATTCAAACACTTTGTAGTTGTAATCCAAACACCCACAAAGTGGGTGGCTTGCTTGAACTCAGGAGGCCCAAGACCAGCCTAGTGGCCAGGTACAATGAATGGCTCATGCCTGTAATCCCAGAACTTTGGGAGGCTGAGGCAAGTGAATTGCTTAGGGTTAGGAGTTCAAGACCAGTCTGTCCAACATGGCAAATGAAACCCATCTCCACTAAAAAAAAGTACAAAAATTGGCCAGCTGTGGTAAGAGGAGGTCAAAGCTGTAAATAAGAGCAGAATAATTTGAGCCAGAAAATCAGTCTTCTTTTCTCTTTTTTTTTTGAGACAGTGTCTCAATCCAGTCCCTTTCCTGTCCTTAGTGTAAAAGGCTGGAGTGCAGTGGCACAATCACAGCTCACTGCAACCATGACCTCCCAGGTTTAGGTGATCCTTCCACTTTAGCCTCCTGAGTACCTGGGACCACATGAGTGAGCCACCACAACTAATTAATTTTTGTACTTTTTTACACACGGGATTTCGCCATCTTGCCCAGACTGGCCTCAAACTCCTAGGCTCAAGGTATTCACTCACCTCAGCCTCCCAAAGTGCTGGAATTACAGGTGTGAGCCACCATACCTGGGCCAGTCTTCTTTTACTTACCTTTCCTGTACTTTGTCTTCCTTACAAAGACAAAACAAGGCTGGGTGTGGTGGCTCATGCCTATAATCTCAGCACTTTGGGAGGCCGAGGTGGGCAAATCACTTAAGGTCAGGAGTTCAAGACCATCCTGGCCAACATGGTGAAACCCCATCTCTACTAAAAATACAAAAATTAGCTGGGCGTGCCAGCTTGAATCCCTAGAGATGCAGGTTGCAGTGAAACAAGATCGTGCCACTGCATTCCAGCCTGGGCAACAGACTGAGGCTCTATCTCAAAAAATAAGTAAATAAATATAAAAATAAAAGAGGCCAGCCATGGTGACTGACACCTGTAATCCCAGCACTTTGGGAGGCAGAGGCGGGCAGATCACGAAGTCAGGAGATCGAGATCACCCTGGCTAACACGGTAAAACCCCCGTCTCTACAAAAAATACAAGAAATTAGCTGGGCGTGGTAGTGGGTGCCTGTAGTCCCAGCTACTCGGGAGGCTGAGGCAGGAGAATGGCGTGAACCCAGGAAGTGGAGCTTGCAAGTGAGCCAAGATTGCGCCACTGCACTCCAGCCTGGGGCACAGAGCGAGACTCCGTCTCAAAAAAAAAAAAAAATTAGCCGGCTGTGTTGGCGGGCGCCTGGAATCCCAGCTACTCAGGAGGCTGGGGCAGGAGAATCCATCCAGGGCCACAGTGCAAGACTCCATCTCAAAAAAAAGAAGAAACAAAGAAATAAAACAACCCAGGTACAATGACATGGCAGCACCACAGAGTGTTGGTTGGCCTTGGAAAGCCAGTCCCCCACCATTACTGACATCGCCGCCAGTGGGGTCATGTGCTGGGACCGGGTTCCAGCGCAGAGAGCCCCTCATCCTGGGAAAAGGGGTGCTGTCAGAAAGGTGGTCGCCTCCTCACTCATCACGCGAGGCACGCTGAACCTGATGCTAAACAATTCATAGATGACCTGCTTCTGGGTTGGGGTTTCCTAGGTAGCTAAGCATATCCCTGGCGGCAATCTATTTCAAAGTCAGCCCTTAACACTGGGGTTTGTTTAAAAAAAAAAAAAAAAAAAACTTAAATAAAAAGGAAAAAATTTTTAGTCCACATTAACTTTGAAAATCTTAGTGTTAAATAGTTTCAGAGTCCCCCCTTAATGAAAATAACCTGTAACATCCATACACATGTGGTGATCCCACTAACTAAAACACTGACAACAAATAAAGTACATTAAATAGGCTGCACCTCAGCATTTCCCATATACCTGAACCTGCTGTGGCTGCTGAACCTGGATCTGCTGTTCTTGCTGGGTTTGTGGCTGAACACTGGTGGTGACTGGACAGGCAAGTTCAAGCAAAGACCCAGCCACTTCGGTGCTGTCTGTGTATATGCAGTTCCCACCCTGTTGGTACACCATGGTAGTGGTGGCTGTCTGCTGGAACTCCTGAAGGGCTTCTGGCCCCTTAGAGGCCAGTGAGTCCAGAAATTCCTTCATCCTGTGTTGAGGGACAGACCGTGCCTTTACTCGGATGTATTCTTCAAAGGAGATGGTGTTCTCCAGGGAATTATTCATATTGCAGAGTCCTTAGGGTTCCTAGAAATAAACAGAAGTCAAAATTATGTTACTGTTTTTAGCAGGAAATGCCCAGAAACAATTACCCTTGCACAAAACTGGAATATATTCAGGGCAACTGTATACATATACAATAAAAAAATAAAGTTTTATTATACCACCTTATTTTTTCAATTAATGGATGTTTGAAAATTATTTCCATTAACATTTCTTAAATAAAACTATCACACTGAAAACAAAAAACAAACACATGCTTCACAATACTGGATGAAACAGGCTGAAAACACATTTCCCACCTAGCACTAGGTCAATCCCATCTTCTGTGCAGAGCCAAGCACGGGACAGTAAATGTCACATGCAAAACTGCTCTGTGACCATCACAGAGAGGACACCAAGCAAGGAGGAAGAAGCTAGGGGCAGGGATTCCTATGGCTATGTTTTATTTCCAAGCATTTCCTATAGCAGAGATAGGTATGCCACCTAGTTGTGGCAAGACACAAGAGGCAGAGGATATGTTCTTCATCTCCCATCAGAAAAACCAAAAATCCTATTTTGCCATATGCTGCTCACATTCTTTTGCAACACAGCTTATTGGTTAAGAGCATGGACTCTGGAGCCGAGCTACCTGGGTTCAAATCCCAACTTTATGTTTCCTTCATTATTTAACTCTAGAAAAGTCCATTAACCTTAGTTTTCTTGTGAGTAAAATGGGGATACAATAGTACTTACCTCACAGTTGACATGAGGATTAAATAAGGCATTTAGAAAATCGCCTAACACATAGATAGCACTACATAAATGTAACTAATACTATTAAAATAATTCTGGGAAAAAAAGGTAAATAGTGCTTTAAATATCCAGGTCACTACTAAAATTCAGAAATAAATTCTACAAGTTTTCCTCAGATATTTTTATTTACCTTAAGAATTAACCTGGCCGGGCGCGGTGGTTCAAGCCTGTAGTCCCAGCACTTTGGGAGGCCGAGACGGGCAGATCACGAGGTCAGGAGATCGAGACCATCCTGGCTAACATGGTGAAACCCCGTCTCTACTAAAAAATACAAAAATCTAGCCGGGCGAGGTGGCGGGCGCCTGTAGTCCCAGCTACTTGGGAGGCTGAGGCAGGAGAATGGCGTGAACCCGGGAGGCGGAGCTTGCAGTGAGCTGAGATCCGGCTACTGCACTCCAGCCCAGGCGACAGAGCAAGACTCCGTCTCAAAAAAAAAAAAAAAAGAATTAACCTGCAGATGTAGACAGTTAACTCTCATTACCTGAGGGACAAGTGTGCGATCTGTGGACTGCTGACCCCTGTCGCTGCTACCTTTGTACCATCCTCCCTTGATCAGCCAGACCTTCAGAACATAAGTAGCAGCAGGATGAAAGAGTAACAGAAACCAAGCAAACATTTTTGCCAAAAAGGATTCTCAGATAATTCTGAATGTCTGGAAAGGTGATTTGTTCCCTTGAGCAATCAAGCTAGATATACTAGACTGACCAGATGCTCTACCTTACGTTACGGATACAAAATACGTGGGTTAAGCATCTCCTTTCTTCTACCTAGGCTCTAAATTCTTGGCAGACAAGACTATGTCCTGGTTCTCTCCAAACAGCTCACCCATGTTAGTTGCTTCATATATACCTGCTAATTTGAAATTCAATGTGGAACAGGAAGAATTATGATTTTTTTTTCTTTTTTTTTTGAGACAGTCTCATTCTGTTGCCCAGGATGGAGTGCAGTGGCACAATCTCGGCTCACTGTAAGCTCCGCCTCCTGGGTTCACCCCATTATCCTGCCTCAGCCTTCTGAGTAGCTGGGACTACAGGCACCCACCACCACATCCAGTTAATTTTTTGTATTTTTAGTAGAGACGGGGTTTCACCATCTTAGCCAGGATGGTCTCGATCTCCTGACGTCGTGATCTGCCCGCCTCGGCCACCCAAAGTGCTAGGATTACAGGCATGAACCACCACGCCCAGCCTTTTTTTTTTTTTCAGATGGAGTCTCCCTCCGTCACCCAGGCTGGAGTGCAGTGGCGCGATCTCGGCTCACTGCATCCTCCCAGGTTCAAGTGATTTTCCTGCCTCAGCTTCCCAAGTAGCTGGGACTACAGGCACCCACCACCATGCCCAGCTAATTTATGTATTTTTAGTAGAGACTGGATTTTGCCATGTTGGCCCAGCTGGTCTCAAACTCCTGACTTCAGGTGATCTGCCCGCCTTGGCCTCCCAAAGTGCTGGGATTATAGGTATGAGCCACCCGATTCTCTCTGTAATATCCATAGCTTCATGGACTCAAGCAATCCTTTCACCTCAGCCTGGGCAACATGGAGAAACTCCATCTCTACAAAAAAATACAAAAATTAACTGGGTGTGGTGGCATGCACCTGTAGTCTCAGCCACTAGGGAGGCTAAGGTGGAAGGATTGCTTGAGTCCAAAGATCTAGGCCGCAAAGAGCCAAGATCACTCCAATGCACTCTAGCCTAGGCGACAGAACATAACTCTGTCTTAAAAAAAAAAAAAATTGGGCGCGGTGGCTCAAGCCTGTAATCCCAGCACTTTGGGAGGCCGAGACGGGCGGATCACGAGGTCAGGAGATCGAGATCATCCTGGCTAACACGGTGAAACCCCGTCTCTACTAAAAAAATACAAAAAACTAGCCGGGCGAGGTGGCGGGCGCCTGTGGTCCCAGGTACTCAGGAGGCTGAGGCGGGAGAATGGCGTGAACCTGGGAGGCGGAGGTTGCAGTGAGCTGAGATCCGGCCACTGCACTCCAGCCTGGGTGACAGAGCAAGACTCCGTCTCAAAAAAAAAAAAAAAAAAAAAAAAAATTATCAGCTGGTCACAGTGGTGCACATATGTAGTCTCAGCTACTCAGGAGGCTGAGGTGGGAGGATTGCTTGAGCCCAGGTCTTTGAGCTGGGAAACCTAGAGAGACCTTCATCTGTAAAAAAAATACTAACAATAAAATAACAATAAAGTTGTCGATGTCCACGTCACACATAAGGAGAGCATCAAGCCAAGCACACTTTGCCTAACTACAGATTCAGAGAAGGCTACTTGGCTTAGGTGATCCGAAAGCACTCATTTGCCACACTTGCACAGAATGTATCAAAGTTCCCCTTTGTTAACAGCATCACAGTAGGGATTTCCTTAAGAAGGCATCTTTCAGCCAGGTGCGGTGGCTCACACCTGTAATCCCAACACTTTGGGAGGCCAAGGTGGGCAGATCACCTGAGGTCAGGAGTTCAAGACCAGTCTGGCCAACAAGGTGAAACCCTGTCTCTACTAAAAATATAAAAATTAGCCAGGCGTGGTAGCAGGCACCTGTAATACCAGCTACTCAGGAGGCCAAGGTGGGAGAATGAGTCCAGGAGGCAGAGGTTGCAGGGAGCCAAGACTGTGCCATTGCACTCCAGCTTGGGCACCAGAGTGACACTCTACCTAAAAAAAAACAGGCATCTTTCATAATAAAGATCCGTTAACATTTCAAAGTTATGAAATTCTAATATCTAATCACACATACCCTTCTGCTCAAAAGGGGACAAAGGAGAGATTATATGAGCAGCCATTAACAGGTCCTCTACCATGCTGGTACATAATTTCAGTTTTTCACCTCCATTACAAAAGAGCAGCAGGTCAGTTGGAATTTACATTTCCTAAAATGTATTTTCTTCAACTGTCAGTTGTATTCACATAGTATACTGAGATCGATTAAATTGTCAAAGCTACTACAAAAAGCAATTTTTTTTTTTAAGGTACAAAAGTAAAGTTTTTACATGCAGCACAAACCTTTTTTTGTCTCAAGTCTGGGAAAAGACAAATGAGTAAACACCAAAACAAAGAAACACTGTTTCCCGATGAAGTAGATGGGAATTGAAAATCAAAAAAAAATAAAATTAAAAAATTAAAAAAAAACATAAGAAAAAAAACAAAACACCGCAAAGTTTACAGAACCGAAAATCCTTCATGACTATTGCCTAGTAAAGCCAGTCTCTATGATCCTCCTAGTAACCCTATTTCTCCTCACTCTTGTCTTTCAAGTTTCAGAAACTCAGAAGCGGCAGCTTAAACCTCACCTCAAGTCTGATATTAAGTGTAAAGGATAATTTCACCAACTTTTCTTACTAGAAACAAGCTTTCTTCAGTACTCAGTATAGAATTCCACCTAGTTTTTGTTTTGTTTTTGGAGGTTTATTCCGGGGTTGGGGAAAGGGATATGAAACTTAAGTAAGAAAAACCGTTCTAATAGTATAAAAAGATATAAAATAAGGCCAGGCGCAGTGGCTGACGCCTGTAATTCCAGCACTTTGGGAGGCCCAGGCGGGCGGATCACAACATCAGGAGATCAAGACCATCCTGGCTAACACGGTGAAACCCCATCTCTACTAAAAATAGAAAAATTAACCGGGCGTGGTGGCGGGCGCCTGTAGTCCCAGGTACTCGGGAGGCTAAGGCAGGAGAAAGGTGTGAACCCAGTAGGCAGAACTTGCAGTGAGCCGAGATTGCGCCATTGCACTCCAGCTTGGGCGAGAGCCAGACTCCGTTTCAAAAAAATATATATATAATAAAAAGTAAAAACAGCTAAGTATGCTTTGACCTCTGGTTCTTGATCATGCCATTGCACTCCAGTCTGGGCAATAAGAGTGAAACTCCATCTCAAAAAAAAAAAAAAAAAAACGCCCCAAAAAAAATAAAAAAAAAACAAAAAATGCCGGACGCAGTGGCTCAAGCCTGTAATCCCAGCACTTTGGGAGGCTGAGACGGGCGGACCACTAGGTCAGGAGATCGAAACCATCCTGGCTAACACGGTGAAACCCCGTCTCTACTAAAAAAGAAAAACAAAAAAAACTAGCCGGGCAAGGTGGCAGGCGCCTGTAGTCCCAGCTACTCCGGAGGCTGAGGCAAGAGAATGGCGAGAACCCGGGAGGTGGAGCTTGCAGTGAGCTGAGACCGGGTCACTGCACTCCAGCCTGGGCGACAGAGCCAGACTCGGTCTCAAAAAAAAAAAAAAAAACTAAAAATCACTCTCCTTTCACCAAACCCTACCAATCACATCATACCTTTATGCCTCTACTTGTAGACTCATTTTTAGAGTATTGGTCAGGTGCAGTGGCTCACGCCTCTAATCCCGGCACTTTTTGGGAGGCTAAGCCAGGTGGATCACCTGAGGGCAGGAGGAGATCGAGAATAGCCTGGCCAGCATGGTGAAACCCTGCCTCTACTAAAAATACAAAAATTAGCCAGGCATGATGGCACATGCCTGTAATCCCAGCTACTTAGGAGGCTGAGACAGGAGAATCACTTGAACCCAGGAGATGGAGGTTGCAGTGAGCTGAGACTGCACCATTGCCCTTCAGCCTAGGCAACAGAGCGAGATTCCGTCTTTAAAAAACAAAAAAATTGGAGTATCTATGGAGTTCTATGTAAGATCAGGAAATTAAAGTTCCACACCCCCAGTTTTCTGTTGTTGGGTTTTTGAGACAAGGTCTTATTCTATCGCCCAGGATGGAGTGCAGTGGTATAAGATCTTGACTTACTGCAACCTCAACCTCCTAGGCTCAATCGATCCTCCCACCTCAGCCGCCCAAGCAGCTGGGACTACAGGCATGTGCCACCACGCCAGCTAAATTTTATTTGTTGCAGAGACAGGGTTTTGCCATGTTGCCCACGCTGTTCTCAAACTCCTGGGCTCAAGAGATCTTCCCACCTCAGCCTCCCAAAGTGCTGGGATTACAGGCGTAAGCCACCATGCCTGGCCGAAGCCTTCTTTTTTTTTTTTTTTGGAGACAGAGTCTTGCTCTGCAGCCCAGGTTGGAGTGCAGTGCAGTGGCATGATTTCTGCTCACTATAACCTCTGTCTCCCAAGTTCCAACAATTCTCCTGCCTTAAGTCTCCCAAGTAGCTGGGATTACAGGCACACGCCAATATGCCCACCAAATTTTTGTATTTCTAGTAGAGACAGGGTATCACCATGTTGACTAAGCTGGTCTCGAACTCCTGACCTTGTAATCTGCCCGTCTTGACCTCCCAAAGTGCTGGAATTACAGGCACCTGCCCCCACACCAGGCTAGTTTTTGTATTTTCAGTTGAGATGGAGTTTTGCTATGTTAGCCAGGCTGGTCTCAAACTCCTCGTCTCAAGCAATCTGCCCACTCTCCCAAAGTACTAAGATTACAGGCGTGAGCCACTGCCCCCAGCAACATGTCCTCTATTTTAGACAAACATTTAGCTAAGTGAAAATAACTTCTATTTAATCGATATTTTAGTTTTAGAATACAACATTTCATACCAAAGTCTAGAACGTATTTTTTGTCAGTCAAGGTTCCAAAGATATGATAAAAATCATTCTGCTGCCTATGTCATCTCCAAATAAATCCTACCAGTCAGTATTTCTAGAATAGTACCTTTAAAAAGTTACTATAAGAAACACTAGTCCAAATATAAATTTATTTCCTGAGCAAACAGGCAAATAAGCCAGATATTCAGTTGTCAGAAAATATAAAAGCTTCAAAAAGTTACTTGCTATAAACCATCAAAATCCATTCTTTAAGCCTTTCATTAAAAAAAAAAAAAAAAGCCTGGCGCAGTGGCTCATATCTGTAATCCCAGCACTTTGGGAGGCCAAGGTGGGTGGATCATGAGGTCAGGAGATCGAGACTACCCTGGCTAACACAAAATACAAATACAAAAAATAAGCCGGGCGTGGTGACAGGTGCCTGTAGTCCCAGCTACTCGGGAGGCTGAGGCAGGAGAATGGTGTGAACCTGGGAGGCGGAGCTTGTAGTGAGCTGAGACTGCACCACTGCACTCCAGCCTGGGCAACAGAGCAAGACTACATCTCAAACAAACAAACAAAGGCCAGGTGCAGTGGCTCACGTCTGTAATCCTAACACCATGGACTTTGCGGGGCCAAGGCAGGCGGATAACCTGAGGTTGGGTGTTTGAGACCAGCCTGACCAACATAGAGAACCCCAGTCTCTACTAAAAATACAAAATTAGCTGGGCATGGTGGAGCATGCTTGTAATCTCAGCTACTCGTAAGGCTGAGGCAGGAGAATCGCATAAACCTGGGAGGTGGAGGTTGCAGTGAGCCAAGATTGCACCACTGCACTCCAGCCTGGAGACACAGTGGGACTCTGTCTCAAAAAAAAAAAAAAAAAAAAAAAGGGAGGGGGGGAGGGGGGCTGGGATGATGGTGCATGCCTACAGTCCTGGCTACTCAGAAGGCTGAAACAGGAGGATTGCTTGAGTAGTCCAGGAGTTCTGGGCTGTAGTGCGCTATGTCAATCAGGTGTCCACACTAAGTTCAGCATCAACATGGTGACTTCATGGGAGCAGGGAATCACCAGGTTGCCTAACGAGGGGTGAACCGACCCAAGTTGGAAATGGAGCAGGTCAAAACTTCCATACTGATCAGTAGCAGGATCCTGTCTGTGGACAGCCACTGCATTCCAACCTGGGCACCACAGTGAGATCCTATCTCTTAGAAATAATATTAATAATTTAAAAGACAAACAAGCTTGAGGTAGGAAACATTCCATAAAACCATTAGAAAATGTCAGTACTAGGCTGGGCGCGGTGGCTCAAGCCTGTAATCCCAGCACTTTGGGAGGCCGAGACGGGCGGATCACGAGGTCAGGAGATCAAGACCATCCTGGCTAACATGGTGAAACCCCGTCTCTACTAAAAAATACAAAAAAAAAAAAAACTAGCCGGGCGAGGTGGCAGGCGCCTGTAGTCCCAGCTACTGGGGAGGCTGAGGCAGGAGAATGGCGTGAACCCGGGAGGCGGAGCTTGCAGTGAGCTGAGATCCAGCCACTGCACTCCAGCCTGGGCAACAGAGCAAGACTCCGTCTCAAAAAAAAAAAAAAAAAAGAAAATGTCAATACTAAGCTGACCATGGTGGCTCTCACCTGTAGTCCCAGTTACTTGGGAGGCCGGGGCAGAAGGATGGCTTGATCCCAGCAGTTTATGATCATGCCACTGTACTCCAGCTTGGGTGACAGAGTGAGACTCTATCATTTATTCATAGATAAGTAAATAAGCAAGCAATTAACAGGCTGGGCATGGTGGCTCAAGCCTGTAACCCCAATGCTTTGGAAGGCTGATGATCATTTGAGCCCAAGAAGATCATTTGAGCCCAAAAGTTTGAGACTAGTCTAGGCAACATAGGGAAACCATCACTATCTTAATTTTTTTTTTTTTTTTTTGAGATGGAGGCTCACTCTGTCGCCCAGGCTGGAGTGCAGTGGCGTGATCTCAGCTTACCACAACCTCTGCCTCCTGGGTTCAAGCAATTCTCCTGCCTGAGTCTCCCAAGTAGCTGGGAGTACGGGTGGGCAGCACCACACCTGGCTAATTTTTTTTCTTTTTCTGACATGGAGTCTCACTCTGTCACCCAGACTGGAGTGCAGTAGCATGATCTTGGCTCACTGCAACCTCCGCCCCCTAAGTTCAAGCGATTCTCCTGGCTCAGCCTCCTGAATAGCTGGGATTACAGGCACCTGCCACCAAGCCCGGCTAGTTTTTGTATTTTTAGTAGAGACAAGGTTTCACCATCTTGGCCAGGCTGGTCTTGAACTCCTAACCTCATGATCCACCCGCTTCAGCCTCCCAAAGTGCTGGGATTCTAGGCGTGAGCCACTGCACCCGGCCCACACCAGACTAATTTTTGTATTTTTAGTAGAGACGAGGTTTTGCCATGTTGGTTAGGCTGGTCTCGAACTCTTAGGTAATCCACTTGCTTCCACCTTCCAAAGTGCTGGGATTACAGGCGTGAGCCACTAAGCCTAAATTTTTTTTTTTTTTTTGAGACAGAGTCTTGCTCTGTTGCCCAGGCTGGAGTGCAGTTGCATGATCCTGGTTCACTGAAACCTCTGCCTCCTGGGTTCAAGTGATACTCCTGCCTCAGCCTCCAAAGTAGCTGGGATTACAGGCACCCGCCACCACACCCAGCTAATTTTTGTATTTTAGTAGAGACGGGATTTCACCATGTTGGTCAGGATGTTCTCGAACTCCTTACCTCAAGTGATCCACAGCATTGGTCTCCCAAAGCGCTAGGATTACAGGCATGAGCCATAGCATCCAGCCAAGATTGTGAGACCAGCCTGGCCACCATGGTGAAACCCCATCTCCACTAAAAATACAAAAACTAATTGGACATAGTGGCAGCCACCCATAACCCCAGCTACTCTAGAGGCTGAGGCAGGAGAATCGCTTGAATCCAGGAGGCGGAGGTTGCAGGGAGCTGAGATTGCACCACTGCACTTCAGCCTCGGGAAAAGAGTGAGACTCCGCCTCAAAAAACAAAAAAAGGAATGCTAACAGTAGTTATGCCTGGATGATGGAACCAGAGTATTTAAGTTTCTTCCTGTTTAATACTCCTCTGAATTTTCCGCAAATTCTATTAATCTAAGGCTCACGCCTGTAATCCCAGCACTTTAGGAGGCCGAGGCATGGCCAGGCACGGTGGCTCAAGCCTGTAATCCCAGCACTTTGGGAGGCCAAGACGGGCGGATCACGAGGTCAGGAGATCGAGACCATCCTGGCTAACACGGTGAAACCCCGTCTCTACTAAAAACTACAAAATACTAGCCGGGCGAGGTGGCGGGCGCCTGAAGTCCCAGCTACCCGGGAGGCTGAGGCAGGAGAATGGCGTGAACCCGGGAGGCGGAGCTTGCAGTGAGCTGAGATTCTGCCACAGCACTCCAGCCTGGGTAACAGAGCGAGACTCCGTCTCAAAAAAAATAAAATAAAATAAAATAAAATAAAATAAAATAAAATAGGAGGCCGAGGCGGGGGGGATCAGCAGGTCAGGAGATCGAGATCATCCTGGCTAACACAGTGAAATCCCGTCTCTACTAAAAATACAAAAAAATTAGCCGGGCGTGGTGGTGGGCGCCTGTAGTCTCAGCTACTTGGGAGGCTGAGGTAGGAGAATGGCATGAACCTGGGAAGTGAGATTGTACCACTGCACTTCAGCCTGGGTGACAGAGCCAGACTCCGTCTCAAAAAATGAATAGATAAATAAATAACTCATCCTTTTCTACACAGTGGCTATAGTGCAGGAATGGTAACAGACACATAAACAATTCTGGTTGATCATAGTATGATTTTCTTTCAAAATCTGACAGAAACTAAACCGGCTGAACGACGTGGCTCATGCCTGCAATCCCAGCACTTTGGCCAAGGTGGGTGGATCACCCAAGGTCAGTAGTTTGAAACCAGCCTAACCAACATGGTGAAACCCCGTCTCTACTAAAAATACAAAAAAAAATGAGCTGGGCGTGGTGGCGGGCACCTGCAATCCCAGCTATTCGGAAGGCTGAGACAGGAGAATTGCTTGAACCCAGGAGGCAGAGGTTGCAGTCAGCCAAGATCATGCCACCGCACTCCTGCCTGGGCAACAAGGGCGAAACTCCATCTCAAAAAAAAAGAAAAACTAAACGATAAAATACCAAAAACTTGTACAAAATAACGAAGACTTAACTTCAAGATACCACTCATAAGACACAAAAGTTGAGCCTTTGTAATAAACAGAAATAGAGAAACTTCTAAAAGAGACAAAAGATTCTTAGCTCCAAATAAAAGACTTAGTGAGAAGCAGTCAAGAAATTAAATAAAGTATTTCTGAAAAACATGCAGCCATGAGGATATTTGAGTGTTACCAATTTCTGGGACTCTGATGAGACTAATAATAAAAACAGAAAATACTCTAATGCTCTTGGGGTGTATGAGGTCTGTAAACAAGCATTTACTTCTAAATGCTTTTAAATATAGCTGCTTTGTAAAAAAACAAAGAAAAACCAGTACTCCCTTAAACAGACCCTGGACATTTTTGCTGGTATAAATTCAAATTCATCACTGTTATCTCTCCTGTATTTCCTTCTTTCTCTTTTTTGAGACAGAGTCTTGCTGTCACCCAGGCTGGAGTGCAGTGGTGCAATCTGGGCTCACTGCAACCTCCGCCTCCCAGGTTCATACCATTCTCCTGCCTCAGCCTCCCAAGTAGCAGGGACTACAGGCGCCCACCACCACACCTGGCTAATTTTTTTGTATTTTTAGTAGACACGGGTTTTCACCATGTTAGCCAGGATGGTCTCCATCTCCTGACCTCGTGATCCTTGGCCTCCCAAAGTGCTGGGATTATAGGAGTGAGCCACTGCGCCTGGCTCCTCTGTATTTCCTTCTACTGGAGTTTAACATAGTGCCTGATGCATGGCAATTCTTCACTACATGAGTTATTATTTTTATTATTTTATTACTAGAACATAAGATGGTACCATGGACAAAGGTTACTCCAAAACAACAGTCTATTACATTTCTATAGGTCTGTTTGCAAATTTTTTTTATTTTTTCCGTTTAGGTACCAAGGGAAGATCTTCACACTTTCTTGGGTTTCTTATCCCTGATACCTCTTTTGGGCCTCCTGTATGACTCTGCAGAGTGAGTCAACAATCCGTGATGGACTAAAAGAAGAAAGTCTGAGCTGCCTCAGAACCTTACCTCTTCCTTGGGCTTTGAGGCCCTTCAAGGTTCACATCTACTCCAACAATGGCTCTTCATAGTTTAGTCCAGTTTGAACACATTCACATAGGGCTCAGTGCAGTGGCTAACGCCCGTAATCCCCAGCACTTTGGGAGGCTGAGGTGGGCAGATCACCTGAGGTTGGGAGTTCGAGACCAGTCTGGCCAACATGGTGAAATCCTATCTCCACCAAAAACACAAAAATTAGCCAGGCATGGTGGCAGGCACCTGTAACCTCAGCTACTTGGGAAGCTGAGGCAGGAGAATTGCTTGCATCCAGCAGGCGGAGATTGCAGTGAGTCGAGATTATGCAACTGCACTCCAGCCCGGGCAACAAGAGCAAAACTCTGTCTCAAAAAAAATAAAATAAAATAGGCCGGGCGCAGTGGCTCACGCCTGTAATCCCAGCAGTTTGGGAGGCCAAGGCAGGCAAATCACAAGGTCAGGAATTTTGAGACCAGCCTGGCTAATATGGTGAAACCCCATTTCTACTAAAAATATGAAAATTAGCCAGGTATGGTGCCTGTAGTCCTAGCTACTAGGGAGGCTGAGGCAGGAGAATCACTTGAACCTGGGAGACAGAAGTTGCAGTAAACCAAAATCACACCACTGCACTCCAGCCTGGGCAACAGAGCAAGACTCTGTCTCAAAAAAATAATAATAATAAAATAGATAAATAAATAAAAATAAAATAGGCGAGGTGCAGTGGCTCATGCCTGTAAATCCCAGCACTTTGGAAGGTCAAGGTGGGCAGATCACGAGGTCAGGAGTTCAAGAGCAGCCTGGCCAATAGGGGTGAAACCCCCGTCTCTAATAAAAATACGAAAATTAGCCAGGCAGGGTACCATATACCTGTAGTCCCAGCTAGTTGGGAGGCTGAGGCAGAAGAATTGCTTGAACCCAGGAGGTGGAGGCTCATCTCAAAAAAAAAGAAGTATGTCTTCCATGCTTCTTCGAAATAACTCCATATGTTTATATGATAAATATGACTCCTTACAATGGAAATTGATTTTTTTTTCCATGTGAATGTATTCATTTTATTTATTTTTTTGGAGACAGAGTCTCACTCTGTCACCCAGGCTGGAATGCAGTGGCGTGATCTCAGCTGCACTGGAGTGCAGTGGCACAATCTCGGCTCACTGCAAGCTCCGCCTCCCGGGTTCATGCCAGTCTCCTGCCTCAGCCTCCCGAGTAGCTAGGACCACAGGCGACCGCCACCAAGCCCAGCTATTTTTTTTTTTTTTTTTTGTATTTTTTAGTAGAGACAGAGTTTCACCATGTTAGCCAGGATGGTCTCAATCTCCTGACCTCGTGATCCGCCCACCTGGGCCTCCCAAAGTGCTGGGATTACAGGCGTGAGCTACCACACCCATCCAGGACTGACATATTTCTATTCTTTTGCCTGGGTTTTGTTTGTTTGTATTTTTATTTTTTTGAGATGAAGTCTCACTTTGTCGTCCAGGCTGGAGTGCAATGGTACCATCTTGGTTCACTGGAACCTCCGCTTCCTGGGTTCAAGCAGTTCTCCTGCCTCAGCCTCCCGAGTAGCAGGAACTACAGGCACACACCACCAAGCCCAGCTAATTTTTTTTGTATTTTTAGTAGAATCAGGGTTTCACCATACTGGCCAGGCTGTTCTTGAGCTCCTGAACTCAGGTGATCCGGCCGCCCTAGTCCTCCCAAAGTGCTGGGATTATATGCCCTGAGCCACTGCACCCGGCCTTTTGTCTTTTTTTTTTTTTTTTTTTTTGAGACGGAGTCTCGCTCTGTCGCCCAGGCTGGAGTGCAGTGGCCAGATCTCAGCTCACTGCAAGCTCC
>NC_045435.1:87438718-87490875 GCF_002776525.5 Piliocolobus tephrosceles | reverse complement strand
TTTTTTTTTTTTTTTTTTTTTTTGAGACGGAGTCTCGCTCTGCGGCCCAGACTGGAGTACAGTGGCCGGATCTCAGCTCACTGCAAGCTCCGCCTCCTGGGTTTAGGCCATTCTCCTGCCTCAGCCTCCCGAGTAGCTGGGACTACAGGCGCCCGCCACGTCGCCCGGCTAGTTTTTTGTATTTTTTTAGTAGAGACGGGGTTTCACCGTGTTAGCCAGGATGGTCTCGATCTCCTGACCTCGTGATCCGCCCGTCTCGGCCTCCCAAAGTGCTGGGATTACAGGCTTGAGCCACTGCGCCAGGCCCGTCTTTTTTTTTTTTTTAATAAGGCAGGGTCTTGCTCCATTACCCAGGATAAAATGCAGTGGTGTGTTCACAGGTCACTGCAGCCTCACACTCCTGGCTCAAACAATCCTCCTGTCTCAGCCTCCCAAGTAGCTAGGACTACAGGCCCATGCTACCACATCTAGCTATTTTTATTTTTTTGCAGAAACAGGGTCTTGCTATCTTGCCCAGGCTGGTCTCCAACTCCTAGGCTCAAGTAATCCTCCCACCTTGGCCTCCCAAACTGCTGAGACTGCAATCACGAGTCACTGTGTTCCACGCCTATTTCTTTTTTTTTTTTTTTTTTTTTGTGGAGACAGAGTTGCTCTGTCACCCACGCTGGAGTGCAGTGGCCGGATCTCAGCTCACTGCAAGCTCCACCTCCCAGGTTTATGCCATTCTCCTGCCTCAGCCTCCTGAGTAGCTGGGACTACAGGCACCTGCCACCACGCCCGGCTAGTTTTTTTGTATTTTTTTTAAGTAGAGACGGGGTTTCACCATGTTAGCCAGGATGGTCTCGATCTCCTGACCTCATGATCCGCCCATCTCAGCCTCCCAAAGTGCTGGGATTACAGGTTTGAGCCACCACGCCCAGCCCCCATTTCTATTTTTAAGGATACTAGACAACTGCGGGGTTTGTGATAGAAGTTATTCCATTAGGCCATTTATCTGCCCCATGCCAGAGGAGTCCCTGGTTTAGGGGCATTTTCATCACAGTTCTATTTTCTTTTCTTTTTTTTTTTTTGAAACACATTCTCGCTCTGTCCCCTAGCCTGGAGTGCAATGGCCCAGTCTCAGTTCACTGCAACCTCTGCCTCCCAGATTCTCCTGCCTTATCCTCCCGAGTAGTTGGGATTACAGGCGCTCATCACCACGCCCTGCTAATTTTTGTATTTTTAGTAGAGAGGGGGTTTCACCATGTTGGCCAGGCTGGTCTGGAACTCCTGACCTCAGGTGATCTGCCCGCATTGGCCTGCTAAAGTGCTGGGATTACAGGCGTGAACCACTGCGCCCGGCCATGGCTCTACTTTCAATCGGGAAATTAACATTTGTATTTTTCCCAAATACTGACGGACTGTAAACTGGCACAACCACTTGCATTATCTAGTGAAGCTGAAAATATCCATTCTATGAACCTGAGCAATTTTACCCATCAGTGTATATGAAGGAACTTTTTTTTAACAAGGGTACTTAATAGAAGAATGTTCACAGCAGCACTGTTAATAGCTAAAACCTAGAAGCAACCCAAATATCTATTAATAGTGGAATGGATAAATACATTATGGTATATTCATACAACAGAATACTACATGAAAAA
Source organism: Piliocolobus tephrosceles (assembly GCF_002776525.5). Lineage (NCBI taxonomy): Eukaryota > Metazoa > Chordata > Mammalia > Primates > Cercopithecidae > Piliocolobus > Piliocolobus tephrosceles. The sequence goes on along the minus strand of NC_045435.1, from coordinate 87,489,232 downwards.
ATGGGAATGAAGAGCTGCACACAATGTGAACAAATTTCAGAAACATTGTATTAAGACAACATAATACAGTATGACTCCACTTATATAAAACTCAAAAAGAAACAAATCTAAACTATGTCAAGGATTACGGAGATGGTAAAGGTAAAAAGAAAAAGAATGTGATCACAGAATAACAGCTGTCTGTAAGGCCTGAGAAGCTGTGATCAGGAAGGGGCCCACAAAGGGTTCAGGGATACTGGCATTGTTCTATTTCTTGAAAAAGTAGTAGTTTCGCCGGCATTTACTTTATAATTTTTCATTAAATTGTACAGAGATCGCCTAAATTTACATGCATGGGTAAATATTTCACAAATTTTAAGAAAGAGAAAAACATGGGCGGGTGCAGTGGCTCAGGTCTGTAATCTCAGCACTTTGGGATGCCAAGGTGGGCAGATCACGAGGTCAAGAGTTCGAGACCAGCCTGGCCAAAATAGTGAAATACCGTCTCTACTATAAATACAAAAAAATTAGCCGAGCATGGTGTTGGGCATCTGTAGCCCCAGCTACTCAGGAGGCTGAGGCAGGAGAATAGCATGAACCCAGGAGGTGGAGGTTGCAGCGAGCCAAAATCGCACCATTGCACTCCAGCCTGGGCGACAAGAGTTAAATTCCATCTCAAAAAAAAGAAAAGAGAGAAAAACAGCCTTCTGACACAGCCACCATTTCTACCTACAGTTTTGCCCTTGCCTGAAGAGTGAGACAAAAGGAGCACTCCTTCCCTCTTTCAGCAAAGGAAGAAATTAATCTATCATGTCTTCACACAGCCACATCAATTTAATAACAGAAATCACAATCTAATGTAATAACTAGGAAAAAATAAAAAGGAAGCATTTAAGTGAAGTCTGGAGAGGACTTAAAACATCTGGAACAAAATGCAGGACAACAGAATAACAGAAAAGAACAGGTATTAGGCTGGGCGCAGTGGCTCACGCCGGTAATCCCCATACTTTAGGAAGCCGAGGTGGGCGGATCACGAGGTCTGGAGTTCGAGACCATCCTGGCTAACACAGTGAAACCCTGTCTCTACTAAAAAATACAAAAAATAAGGAGGGCATGGTGGCAGACACCTGTAGTCCCAGCTCCTTGGGAGGCTGAAGCAGGAGAATGGCGTGAACACAGGGGGCGGAGCTTGCAGTGAACCAAGATCTCACCACAGCACTCCAGCCCAGGCAAAAAAATAATAATAATAAAAAGAAAAGAACAGGTATTCATGTAACACCTAATTCTAAAGCTAATTCAGAAATCAGAGACCCTTACAGATCAAGAGTGGCCATTTAAAAAGCAGACAAGAGCCGGGCGCGGTGGCTCAAGCCTGTAATCCTAGCACTTTGGGAGGCCGAGACGGGCGGATCACGAGGTCAGGAGATCGAGACCATCCTGGCTAACATGGTGAAACCCCATCTCTACTAAAAATACAAAAAAAAAACTAGCCGGGCGAGGTGGCGGGCGCCTGTAGTCCCAGCTACTCCGGAGGCTGAGGCAGGAGAATGGTGTAAACCCGGGAGGCGGAGCTTGCAGTGAGCTGAGATCCGGCCACTGCACTCCAGCCTGGGAGACAGAGCCAGACTCCGTCTCAAAAAAAAAGCAGACAAGAAAGAGGCACGGCACATCAAATATAAACCACAACTAATTAAACTAAAAGAGAGCATATTAAAAAAAAAAAAAAAAAGCGTATCCAAAGTAAGGAAAGACATCCCTGATTCTGAAGCTGCCTTAAAGAAAGACAGTCACGTCCAGAGCCCCTGACTTTCGTTACTTTCCTAGAGCAATTCAAATTTAAAAGAAAAGCCACTATTTGATCTTTAGTTTGAAATGACAACATAAGCTGGAGAGAGGAACTGCAGAGGTTCTCAAAGAGGTATACGAATACTTCATCAGAGAGGACCCGAAGGAAGACATTTAATAAGTAAATCTTAGTTGACAAACTTGGAGAAACATTATTTATAAACACCAATTTAAAAGGAAGATCTCAAACTTAATAGTTAAAAACAAAGATAACCCAGAACAAGCAAGCCTAAAAAACTAATCAAAATTTGGCCGGGTGCAGTGGCTCACATCTGTAATCCCAACACTCTGGGAGGCCAAGGGCGGGTGGATCACAAGGTCAGGAGTTCGAGGCCAGCCTGATCAACATGGTGAAACCCCATCTCTACCAAAAATACAAACATTAGCCGGGCATGGTGGCACAAGCCTGTAGTCCCAGCTACTCGGGAGGCTGAGGCAGGAGAATCGCTTCAACCTGGGAGGCGGAGGAGGTTGTAGTGAGCCGAGATCACACCGCTGCACTCCGACAGAGCGAGACTCTGTCTCAAAAAATAAATAAATAAATAAAAATTTTAAGTGTATTCTAGAAAAACTCTACAGCTTTTCTTTGAACCATCTAGGTCCTTTTAAAAGCTGATGCCTTGCCACGCTTAAATATGCGGGTTCCACTGACTTACATCCTAACAGGAGAAAACTGCGCAAGTAGCAAACTGGCTGAATTCAAAGATGCTGTTCTCCCACATCTTCAGTTTACAGCAACTAACAGTTTCTGGAAGACAGCACGCAGAATAATTGACAGGATTTGTAATGCTTCAGTATTACCAGAAAAAAAACTGTGCACACATACTTCCAGCATATGAACAATTTTAACTCACCAGTCACCATGTTGCATGTATTTCTGCTGCTTGTCCTGAGTTCTTAAGACTTCTAATATTCTGAAGAAGATAGAACAAAAAAGTTCCTTCCATCCTCAGCCTCTTTTTATTAATAATTTTAACTTTGTTCTTAAAAAAAAATACAGTACATTAGAAAGAACTACCCCACCATTATCAAATCTGCTGGCTAATTTTACTTCCTCTTAGCTTCCTTTTCCTTAAGCTTAATGAAGCAAGACTGTAAATCATAAACTAGCAGATATTTTGTATTAGAAAATAGAGGTGCATATTTCTCTAGGATAAACCTAGAACTTCCTTGACACCAAAACACAGTGGCAGGGTCAAAAAAAGAACTGAAAAGGACTGAAGCCCTACATCAAAAGTGACTTTCACAGTGATACACTGTCAGATTTTAGTAATTTCTGCTGGAAAATTCTGCAATTTCAAAAAAGGTAAAGCACTGATTCTCAGGTTGTTCAATTTTGTTTAAGGTCAACTTTTTGGCTGAGGCAAAGGTGGGCCCTTAGTATAACAGACTAAAGTAAGCCCCTCCCACCTACGCAAAAGAAAAGCCTGCGTTTAAGGATTTAAACTGGCATTTTAGAGCTCGGAGTTCACATGGTCCACATAAGCGAATTCCCTTCCGGAGCGCACAGTGGTGACGTGTATGAATTGCGCTTATGGATGTATTAATTTCTAATGAAAGATAAGCAGGTACCACTCAAGGGCCTTCTAATATTAACCCTCCCTGCCCGGCACAAAGCCCAGTACAAGGTGAGGAAATCCGAAGGGGCTCACTGCCCTCTCAAGCCAACAGGGCTTGGTTTCCGAAGCAGAAGCACCCTACCCAAGCACTCACACCGTACTTGGGCCTCAAGTAACGGCATTCTTTGAGGAGAACGGGCAATCTCGCCCCCCTCACAGAGGAGTGGAGCCGCAAGCCAGACAGCAAAGCTGGTTGGTTTCTTTCCAGGCCGAGGCCACGGATGCCCGGGAACGTCACCAGACCAGAAAGGACCCAATCCTCAACCTTCCCCGCGCAACGAGCCTCGGCCGGCCCTCTGCTCAGCAGAAGCCTCCTGCGCGCTCTCGAGGCGGCACCGCCACCCAACATCAGAGCACGCGCCCCAAAACTGGGGGGTTGTGAAGGGCGCGCGCCACGAAAAGCCGCTCTTGCCCACGGGCCACAGCTCCTAGAGGAGAGATATCCGGGCCGGGAACGCGCACGTCGGCGGCCACGCGCACCCAGAGCCGCACAGCGCGCGCGCGCCCGCGCGTAAAAACAGGCTCAGCCGCGCGCCCGCAATAGCGCGCGATCTCGCGCCGCGCCCACCCAAATCTCCGGCCCACCCCTCCCCCACCCACAGGGCGGGGTGCGCGAGCCCAGGAACGTTTTCGGCTCCGGAGCCGCCCCGAGCTCTCCAGGGCCCAGCGGTAGCGGCCCGCCCGCCCCCGCCCGCCGTTGTGTGGGGTGGGCTCCCCGACTCAGGCCCACCGCCTCGCCGCATCCCCGCCCGCACTGGAGCCCTCACCCGGCGACGTCACCGCCGCCGCCGCCTCCGCTCTACCCGCCGGCCCCGCCGCACCGCCAGGGACCCTGGTTCTGCCGTCGTCGCTCCAAGACCGACAGGATTTTCTCCTCACAGCTCCCTGGGCGCCATCTTACATTCAACCCTCACAGCCAATAGGAGTCGATTGCTCCTCTCGCGAGAATCGGGGCATCGGATCCCGCGAGATCTGGGACTGCCTCCCGGCCAGACTTAAAGTGAACGCTTCAGCAGGGGAGGCTGGCCGCGCCTCTGGCTGCTAGAGCGGATGGTGGATCATAGGGTATGGACGGCTTGCTCCGCCCATGGACGTCCCTCCATGTGGGGTGGAGCTAGGGCCGTGACTTGGCCTAGTAGTGGAGCCTCGGAAGGCTAGGGCTCCAAGCTAGCTCCTTGGACCCACCTTCTGTCGCCCGCCAGAGCCTCCTTTGGTCGAGCACCCCCACGGGGGCGGGGCCTGGCCGGGCTCGGCCTCTCGCTTAAGGTGGACTCCACAAGCTTCTGTCCTGGGCCTGGCGTCCCCAGGCGTGCCCTGCCTGGAAAGCCTCTAGGTTGCTCACCTCCTGGAGGACTCAGCATCTGGAACTCCCACCATCTGCTACCATCTGAGTTCAGCCTTCAGCAGTTGGGTCCACCTTAAAGCGGGCCCCCTGGTAGCCTAGTGTTTGTATACAGGGAAAATGTGGAAGGCGTTAAAGCTGCAGGCACACTCAGGCCTCAGCAGCAGCCCACACTGCCCCCAGAGGGCTTCCAGCCAGACTCTTTTTGCCTCGGAGCTTTTGCCCTTGTTCCTCTTATCCTGGCAAACTCCCCGTAGTCTTTCGTGATTCCCTTCAGAAGTCACTTCGTTAGAGTAATCTTTTCTGAGGCCCAGGCTGGGTCAGGAACCTCTTCCAGTCTTGCACAAGCCCCAGGGTGACCTGGGGTGACCTCTCCCATACAGTGCATGGTCACCCATTTCCCCTCCCGTGAACTTGGAAGGCCGCCACAGCACGTATGCCTCATCTCACGGTGCCTGGCACGTAGTAGGCACTCAAAAATTATATGCCGAATGGGCCAGGCGCGGTGGCTGACGCCTGTAATCCCAACACTTTGGGATGCCGAGGCGGTGGATCACCTCAGGTCAGGAGTTCGAGACCAGCCTGGCCAACATGGCGAAACCCCGTCTCTACTAAAAATACAGAATTAGCCGAGTGTGGTGATGCATGCCTGTGATCCCCACCACTTAAGAGGCTGAGGCAGGAGAACTGCTTGAACCTGGGAGGCGGAGGTTGCAGTGAGCTGAGATCACGCCATTGCACTCCAGCCTGGGCAACAGAGTGAGACTCCATCTCAAAAGTAAAAAAGAATTATATGCTGATTGGGCGCAGGGGCTCACGCCTGCAATCCCAGCACTTTGGGAGGCCGAGCTGGGTGGATAACTGAGGTCAGGAATTCCAGACCAGTCTGGCAACTTGGTGAAACCCCTTCTCTACTAAAATTACAAAAATTACTCGTGAGTGGTGGCGCCCACCTGTAATCCCAGCTACTCGGGAGGCTGAGGCATGAGAATCGCTTGAACCCAGGAGGCAGAGGTTGCAGTGAGCGAGATCGAGCCACTGCACTCCAGCCTGGGCTACAGAGTGGAACTCCACATCAAAAAAAAAAAAAGAAAAAAAGAACTATATGCTGAATGATCAGACTGGGAGCTAGGACTCTCTTCAACCAACAGAAACAAACCTTTTAGATCCCTCTGGCACAGGGGTCCTAACCATGGACAAACACCCCAGAGCCCTCCATTCCCTCAGATCAGGTGCAGAGGGGATCCCACCAGGCCCCCACTGCCTTTAAGCACCAAAAAGTGCACCAGTGCTTTCAAAGCTGTCAGTACCACTGTTCTGGGAAAGCCCATTCTCACAGACAAAATGTGCAAAAGGAACAACTTCGTCCCCCAACCATACCACCACCAGCATGTCTCCAGGGCCCTCAGAAGCTAGAAGTGCAGAGGTAACACACAGACTCTAGAAGAATTTAGCTGTTCTTTATTGACATGGAATTTGGGGTGGCGAAGGTAGCCCCAACCTCCAGGAGGATGAGGTAGGTTCAGTGCTTCCAGCTCACACCTTTCCTGGGTCTTCCTTCAGTGTGACAGTTCGGTTAAAAACAAGCTGGAGGGCAGAGGGAAAGGATGACTATCAACCCAGAACAAGGCCAGGGAGGCCTGGGCAGGTTTCACCCCAGACACCTCCCCCTAACTTCCTTCTTAAGCCAAAGAAGCCAAGGGACTAAGGGTCAGGAGACCCAGGTCCTCAATAACTTTGTGACTTTAGGTAAGGGACTAGATGGGGCTCTAGGCTGTAGTATTATATGGACTATAACAAACCACCGTGGGGGTCTAGGGTGTAGTTTTATATGGATTATAACAACCACTACGTTTGTCCCCTACTTTAAGGAGTAAGAAAGACAGGGTGGGCTGGTGCAGTGGCTCACGCCTGTAATCTCAGCACTTTGGGAGGCTGAGACAGGCATATCATCTGAGGTCAGCAGTTCGAGACCAGCCTGGCCAACATGGCAAAACTCCATCTCTACTAAAAATACAAAAATTAGGCCGGGCGCAGTGGTTCACGCCTGTAATTCCAGCACTTTGGGAGGCCGAGGTGGGCGGATCACGAGGTTAGGAGATCGAGACCAGCCTGGCTAACACGGTGAAACCCCGTCTCTGCTAAAAAACAGAAAAAATTAGCTGGACGTGGTGGCGGGTGCCTGTAGTCCTACCTACTCCGCAGGCTGAGGCAGGAGAATGGCATGAACCCAGGAGGCAGAGCTTGCAGTAAGCCGAGATTGTGCCATTACACTCCAGCCCGGGCGACAGAGTAAGACTCCGTCTCAAAAAAAATAAAATAAAATAAAATAAAATAAAAATTAGCCGGGCACGGTAGCATGTGCCTGTAATCCCACTACTAGGAAGGCTGAGGCAAGAGAATGGCTTGAGCCAGGGAGGCTGAGGTTGCAGTGGGCGGAGATTGTGCCACTACACTCCAGCCTGGGCAAAAGAGTTAGATTCCATCTCAACAAAAAAAAAAAAAGAAAAAAAAATTAGTCGGGCATGGTGACATGTGCCTGTAATCCCAGCTACTTGGAAGGCTGAGGCAGGAGAATGGCTTGAGCCTGGGAGGTGGAGGTTGCAGTGGGCTGAGATGGTGCCACTGTACTCCAGCCTGGGAAACAGGGCAAGACTTCATTAAAAAGGAAAAAAAAAAAGGATGGCAGTATGGCTGGGCACAGTGGCTCATGCCTATAATCCCAGCACTCTGGCAGGCTGACGCAGGAGGACTGCTTGAAGCTAGTAGTTCAAGACCAGCCTGGGCAACATAGTGAGACCTCGCCTCTACAAAAAATTTTAAAATTAGCCAGGCATGGTAGTGTGCACATGTAGTCTCAAGATACTCAGGAGACTAAGGCAGGAGGATAGCTTGAGCCCAGCAGTTCGAGGCCACAGTGAGATATGATTGCAGAACTTCACACCACCCTGGGCAAGAGTAAGACCCTGTCTCTAAAGTAAATAAAAAGAAAGGTTATTAGCTCCCTTAATGAAAGATATTAAAAATAATAATTTTATTTATATATATATATATATATTTTTTTTTTGTAGGCCTGGGTGTTTCACCATGTTGGCCAGGGTGGTCTCGAATTCCTGACCTCCGGTGATTAGCCCACCTTGGCCTCCCAAAGTGCTGGGATTATAGGTGTGAGCCACCATGCCAGGCCCCAAAAAATAATAATTAAAAAAATAAAAAATAAAAAAGGTCTGGTGCAGTGGCTTATGCCTGTGATCCCAGCACTTTGGGAGGCCGAGGCGGACAGATCATGAGGTCAGGAATTCCAGACCATCCTGGCCAACATGGTGAAACCCCGTCTCTACTAAAAATATAAAACATTAGCCGGGCATGGTAGCAGGTGCCTGTAATCCCAGCTACTCGGGAGGCTGAGGCAGGAGAATCACTTGAACCTGGGAGGCAGAGGTTGCAGTGAGCCGAGATGGCGCCATTGCACTCCAGCCCCGGGCAACATTGCAAGACTCCGCCTCAAAAAAAAAAGAAAAGAAAAAAAAAAAAAAGCCGGGCGCGGTGGCCCAAGCCTGTAATCCCAGCACTTTGGGAGGCCGAGACGGGTGGATCACGAGGTCAGGAGATCGAGACCATCCTGGCTAACACCGTGAAACCCCGTCTCTGCTAAAAAAAAATACAAAAAACTAGCCGGGCGAGGTGGCGGGCGCCTGTAGTCCCAGCTACTCGGGAGGCTGAGGCAGGAGAATGGCATAAACCCGGGAGGCGGAGCTTGCAGTGAGCTGAGATCCGGTCACTGCACTCCAGCCTGGGCGATACAGCGAGACTCTGCCTCAAAAAAAAAAAAAGCAGTCTTCATACAAAATTTTGTGCATAGACTTAATATCCTCAGTGCCAGTTTCCCATTAGTAGAATATGAATACCACCTCCCTCAGGTGGTGTGGATTAACTAAGGGAATATATGCAGAGCACTTGGCACAGTGAATGGCAGCCACTGTCACTTCTGTAGATGAGGGCAAGTGGGTAAAGTCAAGCACCTTTCCCTGATGGCTGTCTGGATCCACGGAGAAGTATCCAAGACGCTCAAACTGGAACTTGTCGAAGGGTTTTGCCAGGGCCACAGAGCAGTCCACTAATGCTGCCTCCACCACGCGTAGTGATGCCTGCAGGCAGGGAACTCAGGCAACCATCCAACCAGGAAGGCCTACCTCCCCAACCCCAAATCTCATGAACCTACCAAGTTCAGGTCACTTAAGAATCCACCAGGCACCTCAGTAGGATCTTCAGGGTTCTTGTGCTGGAATCTGCAGCCAGAATGAAGGTCATACCCCCAGCTGGACAGCCACAGCAGGCAATGTGCATCTTGTACCTGCCCCCACCCCATCTCTGTTCACTCACAGTCGCTCATAGAGGCGAACCTCACACATCAAAGGCTGTGACACCCAGTGAATAAAGGCCTTTGGCTTCTCTCCAGCATCTGCCCGTCTGCAGGTCACCTCCAGACTCTCTACAGAACCACTGGGGCCCTGGAAGTAGTGGGAGGGGAGCAGCAATTAGATCTGGGAACCACAACCAGGATTGCAGGCTACACTCACATCCTGGCCCCAGCAGGCACTGCAGTAGGAAGGCTGCAGCTGGCTCTCACCTTGACAACATGCTGCAGCTCAATGACGTAGCCTGTATGCCTCAGGCCCACAGGCTGGCCCCAAGCCAGGCGCTTAAATCCTGGCTCTGGCTCCTAGACATAGGAAGTGGGGTAAACACAAGAGGCTGCAAGGGTCAAACAAGTGGTGAAGCTTCCCCACCCCCATGTCTGGCAAGGATTGGTTCATCTGAAGCAGGAAGTAGATGGACTGACAGAGATAAGGAGATGAAAGGTTCCCAGGACCAGACTCAGCAGCAAACGGGACCCTCCACCCCCACCATTTACCTCCTTGAAGTCAGTCCTCTCAATGAAGACAATGGGTGCAAAGGGAACCTGATGGAAGCCTTTGGTCTCATCAGCTGGGAAGTTGGGCACCTGGATGTCCAAGGACTATAGCAGGAGACAGGTATGAGTGATACTCAGCACGAGGACCCCCATGCCCAGAGTCAAGTGTGTCCCCAGCTACACACACACATACACACACGTGCAACACACATGCTGAGGCAGGCCCACCTTGGCAGCAGGAAAGTTGGTAATGATGACCCGTAGTGACTCCAGCACAGCCATAGCTCGTGGGGCTGTGTCATTGAGCACATCACGCGCACAGGCTTCTAGAAGATGTGGCTCCATTGTGGTCTGTGCCACAGTCACTCCCACCTGGCAGGAAAGTTCAGCATCAGTCACAGCTACAATCACAAACTGCCACACTCAACCCTCAATCTGTCCACCCAACCTGCTGGGCTATACCCGGGCACAGAAGCTGTTGATGGCCTCAGGCGGGAAGCCCCGCCGTCGCAGGGCCGTGAGTGTAAAGAGCCGTGGGTCGTCCCAATCCCTGTGGATAAGAAGATTGGTGAGAAGGCCTTTGGGAGTGCATGCCATTAACCTTTCATAAGCCAAACAGCCACACCTACCGCACAGCACCAGTTGCTACAAGCTGGAGGATCTTCCTCTTAGATACAACAGCATAGTGCAGGTTGAGACGGCCATACTCCCACTGCACGGGGCAATAGATGTCCAGTGCATTGCAAAGCCAGAAATAGGAAGAGCGTCTGGGGTGAGAGAGTAGGGTTAGGACTGGCCAGCTCTGGAACCAGGCAGAGACTACAGGAAGGGCTGCTGGAATTCCACTGGCCCTACCACCCCATGGACCCAGCTCCCTCACCGGGCCTGGAATTCCTTGGTGCAGAGTGAGTGAGTGATGTGCTCGATGGAGTCACAGAGGCAGTGTGTGTAGTCGTAGGTGGGATAGATGCACCTGTGGGGCATAGGCAGTGGGCCCTACCATCCAGCCCTACTCTGCCCTATCCCATGGCCTATCGTCCTGCTCCGCAGCCCCCCACCCCACTCCATTCTACACCCACCATTTGTCCCCTGTACGGTGGTGTGGTATATACTTGACTCGGTAGGCTACAGGGTCCATCTTGCCATCCTCCATCACCAGCTTCATCCGTAGTGTGGCCTCGCCCTCTGAAAACTTGCCCTTGCGCATTGCCTGAGGAGAACAAGGACTCAGGCTGTCTCTAAGCACAGGGGCATTTCATTCTGAGCACCTTGGCCCACCCAAACCCAGATGTTCCTCTAGGACCCCACCTCAAAGAGCAGCAGTGACTCCTCCGTGGGACGGTCTCTCCAGGGTGAGGGCAGAGTATTATGTCCTTTGAGCTCCTCTACTCGCTGGTGGCACACATAAGCCAGACCCCTATGGGGAAGGGATGTGAGTGCCCAGCATGGCTGTGACCTAGTCAGCCTGCCTGGCTCTACATCATGGCCCTGGCCTTACCTGCGGATGAGTTCCACAGCCCACGCATATAGCTGGTCAAAATAGTCAGAGGCATATGTCACTTTGTAAGGTGTGTAGCCTGGAGCAAAATGAGACCAAGTATGAGCAGCCAGTCAGAAACCAGTGGTAGGCCATGGTCCAAGGAGAGGCCCACTAACCACCAGCCCTTCTAGGCTTTGTCCAGTCCATACCCAGCCAGGCCACCATATCACAGATGGCACTGAAGAACTTTGCTTCCTCCTTCTCAGGGTTGGTGTCATCAAAACGCAGAAAACAGATGCCATTGTTGGCCTAGGAAAGTTACACCACCTGTGAACTCCCACATCATCCATTAGCCCCACAATCCTGTTCATCAAACTAGGATATTCACAGAGCACTCTCACGTCAGATCTTTTTTTTTTTTTTTTTTTCTGAGATGAAGTCTCGCTCTGTCGCCCAGGCTGGAGTGCAGTGGCACGATCTTGGCTCACTGCAGCTTCCACCTCCCAGGTTTCTCCTCCAGCCTCCCAGTAGCTGAGACTACAAGCATGTGCCACCATGGCCAGCTAATTTTTGTATTTTTAGTAGAGGTAGGGTTTCACCATGTTGGCCAGGTTGGTCTCAAACTCCTGACCTCAAGTGATCCACCCACTTTAGCCTCCCAAAGTGTTGGGATTACAGGCGTGAGCCACCCCACCTGGCCTCATGTCAGAATTAAAAATGCTTTCAAGAGCTTCTCTCACCTTCCTGCATCTAAATGTCTAGATAAGGCATCTCTTACACCAACTTAGGACAGACAGCATAGCATCTTTCTAGGCCTAGGAACTGCACTGGCAACTCCCCCAAATTTGAACTCACTGACTCCTCAGAGGGAGGGAGCTATTTATTCCAATAAGCTCAATACATTCCTAGGTATCTGTCACACAGGTGGTTCCTTTCCGTGGTCTCTGTCCACCTGGGTACATTATTGGGAGCAGACAGCAAGGCAGGGACATGGTATCCACTCATGGGAACGTCTAGTGGTCATCTTGCTTGCCAGGTGCCTAGACACATACTTACCTTGGCATAACCAAAGTTGAAATTGATGGCTTTGGCATGTCCAATATGCAGGATTCCATTGGGTTCTGGCGGGAACCGGGTACGTACCTAAAATAAGGGGGATGGGAAAAGAGAAATAAAGTCAGAGCTCAGATGATCCTAAAGAAACAGAAGTTCCCTCTGAGGAAGGCCATGGTAATGGGTGAGATGGGGCAGTATGGAGGCAGCCCAGGCACTCAGGCAGGTGTTTGATGGTACAAGCTCACGTGACCACATTCCCACATACCTGCCCACCAGTAATCTCCAGGTGCTGCTTTAGTAGATTCATGGTATGTGGAGTGACCACATAGCCTGGGGTCTTGTAGTTCTCACCTGCCAGGACCAGAATAAGCCTAAGGACCAGGCTGCAGCCAAAGCCTCTGACCCTAGGGGCCTGACTATAGGAGCTGCTGCCAAGATCCAGCCCTCCCCAGGGTTTTGACATGCCCACTAACCAGGCTTGTGGAACTTAAGGGCCTCCCCCCGGAGCTGCTCCATCAGAGACAGGGTCTGGTCAGCAGTCTCACCTGTGGGGAACAAAACAAGGAAAACTTGTCCTCTGGATACATTTACCATATCCTGCAGCCAGAGCAGAACTGAGTAGACCCCTCTTCCCTCAATTCCAGAGACAAGAGATCTAGAGCCAGACATCTGAGGCCTCTCATGCCAGTCTCTGGGCAAAGGGAACAAAGGAAACACCAGGAATCCCAGTCTTGAGACAGAAGTCAGGGTACTGAGTAAGCCAAGTGCCTGAGGAGCCTGTAAGGACTCTTCTGAGGAGGCTCAGAGTCAGGGAGCTAAATGCTGTGACAGGAGCCTCAAGCTTCTCACCATTCTCCATCACATCTTTTGCTGTCCTCCGGTCTGTTTCTTCCAGCCGAGCTTTTGCCACCTGAAAGAAGCCCCAGGTGCTTCAGAAAATGGCATCAAATTTTCTCTTGGACAGGGTCTTGGGATTACTGTGATCAGACACTTCCTTCCCCAACCTGAAGTCTCACCATACCTCACCTCACCCTCAGGGACTCAGGGCCATGCCCAGCCCTACCTTGGGCTTCTTCTCCAAATCAGCCTCCAGCTTGGGGCCCAGAAGGTGGAGGACCTGAGCAGAGACCAGAGTCAGGCAGGGACAGGAGTATCCTCTTTCAAAGAGCCCCTGACTGATCCTACCCACCCACCCAAGGCTTCCTGGCCTATCTACCAGTACTGACTGAAAGATCCTACCTAGCCCATCCCACCACTTCTCATGTGGGTCTGCTAGCTTAAAATGCTCTCGCTCTTGTTGCCCAGACTGGAGTATTGCTCGTTGCCCAGGGTGGAGGTGCAATGGCGCAGTCTCAGCTCACTGCAACCTCTGCCTCCTGGATTCAAGCAATTCTCCCACCTCAGCCCTCCTGGGTAGCAGGGACTACAAGTGCCCGCCACCACGCCCAGCTAATTTTTGTACTTTTTGTACAGATGGGGTTTTACCATGTTGGCCAGGCTGGTCTCGAACTCCTGATCTCACGTGATCCGCCCACCTCAGCCTCCCAATAGTGTTGGGATTACAGGCGTGAGCCACCATGCCCAGCCCCCTCCCACCTTTTTTATTGTTGTTGATTTTGAGACAGGGTCTCACTCTGTACCCCAGGAAGGAGTGCAGTGGTGCAATCAGAGCTTAATGCAGCCTTGACCTCTTAGGTTCAAGGAATTCTTCCACCTCAGCCCCACAAGTTGCTGGGACTACAGGTATATACCACCATGCCTGGCTAATTTTTAAATTTTCTGTAGAGATGGGTTCTCACTATGTTGCTCAGGTTAGTCTTGAACTCCTGGGCTCAAGTAATCCTCCTGCCTTGGCCTCCCAAAGTGCTGGGATCATAAGTGTGAGCCACCGTGCCCAGCCCTCCTCCTGCCTTTTATCCCTTAGTGGATTCCAGGCCCTGTTCATACCAGCCTTTGCCAGCTTCAGCTTAATGAAGCATGCCCACCTGCATGTCCACTTCATTCTTGATCATTTTGCCATCTGCCCATTTGAGCACAGCCCGAGCCTCTCCTAGAAGCATAGGCACAAGGAGCTGCAGAAAAGCAAAGAGTACTCCCCCCACCTCCTTTCCAAGGAAAGGTCCTGGCTGACCACGAGAACCAGAGCCTGAGCCCAGCCAGACCACTTTAAGTCACTCCTGCTCCTTCCCCCACCTCCCTCTCACTTGTGCCCAGAAGAAAAGGCATAACCAGAGAGAACAATATAGCCCCGTTCCAGGCCCTGCTCACCCATCAGCAGCCCCATGTTGAAATGGTAACGTTCCACCAGGAGCTGAGGCCGGTGCCTGTTAATGGCAGCCTCCACCTGCAGAAAGTCACACCATGTGGTTCAGGAAAGCCACCTTTAGAGATATTCTGAGAACCCACACCCTCACTCTGGGTCTTCCTGGGGAGGGAAACTGAGCCACTCCTTTCCATGGCCAGGACTTGGGAGGCAGACAATGCCTGGGGAAAGACTCACAGCCTCCTCAATCTGCTCTGGGGTCACAATGACACCCACGCCACATTCCTGCTCAAAGTCCACAGTGTCGATGGGGTCCAACGGGTGACTCCGCACATACTCAAGGGCAGCTGAGAAAAAAGAGCCCGTGAGTTTGTGGCATCTCTGCTCCAAGAAGTGGACAGACAGGGTCCCAATCTCATGAAACTCGAAGGACAGTCTGGCCTCCTGAAAAGTTAAGCCCTGGTACCACCACCCTAGAGGACACAGGGAAGAAAGAAGCACGTGTCGAGAGTGGATCCCCCTCAGACTCTGACAGTTCCCTTGTCAGTCTCACCATAGGCCACCCCCTCCATGCCTCAGTGCCTGTGCAGAACCAGGTGTCTAGAAAGAAACTGGAGGACTTGGCAAAAAGGGAAGACAGGGGTCTTGGCTGAAGGCAGGCATTGGTGCGAACTGGCAGGACAGGTAGGGGTCTCACCGCTTAGCTGGGGCTCAGTGTGGATCTTCTTACTGGCTATGTAGCTTACAAGGAAGGAGAGACGCCGAGTATCCCTGAGTCGGGAGGCCAAGCCATATAACAGGGTCCCAGTAGCCTTGTCAATGGTGGAACCCAGGGTCTGCTGAGCCTGGGGTCAGAGGGGTCAAGAGAGAAGCCCCGCGCTCAGTGAGAGGAAAGAGCGGGACAAGTAGGGCAGGTCGGGATCTGGACCCCGCCCCGCGCTGCGTTGCAGCCTGGTACGCAAACCAGGCCGGGGGCAGAGGGGCTCGCACCTGAGTAGCGGCCTCGCGCAGCTGCGCGCTCAGAGCCGTGTTCTTGAGCGTCTCGCGGGCCTTCTGCTCGCTCAGGCCGAGGCCAGTGAAGAGCGACAGGGAGTCCAGAGCCGCCATCGCAGAGGCACCGGAAACCAAAAGAAACTTAGGACCGCGTCTGCAGGTCGGCGTTCACTCGCTGGCCAATGAGAGCGAAGCCTCCGGGAAGAGCCAATGGAGTCCTTCCTTGGCGGTAGGGGGCGGGGCGCTCCAAGGTCGTCTACGCTATTTAAAGAACACAGGGCAGACAAACCGGCTTTTCCGGGGGCTTCGCTTCCGCCTGCGTGGAACTGGGCACTTGAAGGGTTGTTGGCGGGCGGCAGGGCTTTTGGAGATATTTGCCACGTACCTGGAAGGAAGGTGTTAGGCCCCGAGGCAGGAGAAAGACACAGGCGTGGTTTTGCTCTGACTTTTCTACTTCATCCCTGAGAACCCCATCTCAATATAGTAATTGTCCTCGGGGGCAAATGCGAGTCCCTGTCGCGCTTTTGACGCCACAACTTTGAGGTTGTCATGGAAACAGTTGAGCAAAATGAAGCCCGGGAAATCCCTGATCCACACTCCATCGCAGAGAATGTGTGGAATGACCGATCCAGGGACCCCATAAGTCCACCGGTTTTCATGTGCCCACTTGGACACAGCTGGCCAGGAAAGGGAAGGGATGGGTCTGGGCCAGGAGGGACCTCACATAAGTTCTGTGATGATTTGGTTTAAAATCTTGGCCAGGCGCAGTGGCTAAGGCCTGTAATCCCAGCACTTTGGGAGGCCGAGGTGGGCAGATCACTTGAGGCCAGGAGTTCGAGATCAGCCTGGCCAACATGGTGAAACCCCGTCTCTACCAAAAACACAAAATTAGCTGGACATAGTGGCGCACGCCTGTAATCCCAGCTACTCAGGAGGGAGAGGCTGAAGAATCGCTTGAACCTGGGAGGAGGAGGTTGCAGTGAGCTGAGATTGTACCACTGCACTCCAGCCTGGTGGACAGAGTAAGACTGTCTCAAAAAAAAAAAAAAAAAAATCTCATCCCACACTTACCCTCTTGCCAAAGCATTATCGGGGAAACCACAAGCAAATTAGACCTTGAAATCCCTCTGCAAGCTTTTGAGAGAGGATATTTTATTGAAGTTGGGAGAGGGTGGGACAAATGAGATGGAATCTTCATGATTATAGCTGTTGTGCTTGGGAATCTCCCCACAGTCTCACTGGACTTCCAGGATCTGCTGGCTAAAACAGAACAGAGACTTGGTGTGTGTGAAAAGGGACTGAGGTAGGGGGTTGCAGAGAATGAGCAGCTGGTGGTGGGATGGTGGAAATCCCCAAATTTGAGATTAGAGCTCCTGTAGGAATTGGTGATGCTCATACTTATGGACCTTCAAGGAATAGGCAGGATCCTGACTAGTCTGTATCTATATTCTGTGTCTTTTGTGCCCACATCCCATTAATGACCAAGCTCCAAGTCTGGGCCTACATCTGGACACCACCTAATGATCACATAGCAGGTGCTGACCACGGCCACATGCTGTATCACTATCCAGGTACAATGCTGTCTTGGGGCTTCCCACATCTCCATGGCCCGGTGGCCCCAGACAGATGCCTAGCCCTGCAGTGCACTGCATGAGAAAGGCCAGGTGCAGGAGTTAAGCAGGGATGCAGATCAGTGGTGCTAAGGACAGGTACCAAGAAGCAGAGCCATAGCCACACCAGCCTTTCACCAAATTTGAAGCTGCAAGTGCCCAGCCCACCATAAAGGTGCCCATGATGAGCAAACCCATGCAGAGTGCCTGCCACTGCCACTATTTCCTCAGTAGCTGATGCTGCCAAAAGATTAACTGTAGCACCATCACCAAGTCCTACAGGTCTGGTGATGGCCCCCTCAACAAGATCAAGATCTGCACTCCCTTCCATGGTTACTTCATGATACACCGTGGACCCCATGGCTACAAGTCATAGGATGAGGCAGTAGCCCCACCAGTGCCACCAAGAATGCCAAAAGTGGTAGTACCAGTGGATGTCCAGCTAGTCCCCTAGATGTCTATGACTTGCACAGAGCAGAAATGTTAAATTGTATGGGCCCAGTCTGGAGGTTAGCCTGCCTGCATGAGCCCCTGGCACTCCTTCCAGGAAAATCAAGAGAAAGATGACCAAGTGGAAAAAAACAGGCAGCAGCCAGCAAGGCCCAGTCGTGGAATGGACAGAGGTAGGGTCCAGCAACCTCCTGGGCTCAAACAATCCTCCCATCTCAGCCTCTGAAATATTTGGGACTACAGGTGCATACTATAACACCCAGCTAATTTTTATATTTTTAGTAGATGGTTTCACCATATTGCCCAGGCTGGTCCTGAACTCCCAGGCTCAAGCTATCCTCCCACCTCGCCCTAAAGGGCTGGGATTACAGGCATAAGTCACCACACTTGGCCAGTTTCAGAAACTTTTTTTTTCTTTTGAGACGGAGTCTTGTTCTGTCGCCCAGGCTAGAGTGCAGTGGCTCAATCTCGGCTCACTGCAACCTCCGCCTCCCAGGTTCAAGTGATTCTCCTGCCTCAGCCTCCAGAGTAGCTGGAATTACAGGCACCTGCCACTGCACCTGACTAATATTTGTATATTTAGTAGAGACGGGGTTTCACCATCTTGGCCAGGCTGGTCTTGAACTCCTGACCTCACGACTCACCTGCCTCAGCCTCTCAAAGCGTTGGCATTACAAGAGTGAGCCACCACACCTGGCCAAAGAAGGAAGGCTTCAGGGACTCTTAAGGGAAGACTCTTAAGGCTGGCAGGCCCCAGCACCCTCCCTCCAATAGAAGTCAGACAAGATTCACTCTGGTCCTCTCTGCTTGTCCTCTTTTCAGGGCAGCAGTATCTACCCCACAGCAGTTTTCCTCCTGCTCTGTTACCCGCAGGGATGCAGATGGTATTCAAGTTACAGCAAAGAAAAAGCTGAGAACAGGAGAGGAGGAAGATCTCCCAGTACTTCTGTCCCCCAAGTCCTCCCTGACTTGTCTGGCTGTCAGCCCCAGGCTGCTCTGGTGAATGCACCTTTTACTCCATGCTGTCAGCTCCAGTGCTTCATATACTCCTCTGTCCCTTGGCCATATTGAGATCCTGACTATGCTTACCACAGCTGCCTCTTATGTGGGATCAAAGAACAGCAGGTAGGCTCCAAAGAGCTGATAGCACTGGGGTCTTCATGACATGAGCTGGGACCCCATCATCTCCCTTCAGACTAGAGCACCTTCAGGGTTTCTCATATATAAACACACACACACACACACACTCTCCAAATGATGGGGAGGGGAAGTGGCCCCAGCACGTGGTGGATCACAGTCACTAAGTCTACTTATTTATTATTTATTTTTAAAATATATTTAAACAGCAGCAATCACTTCCAAAATGCAAAAAAAAATTACAATTTTAGAATAAAATTATAATGTTTATAATGCAGGTCAGAAAGAATTGAAGGTACAACAGAATCAAATCACACAGCACTGGAGGTGGCTAGAGAAGCCAAAGCCCACTGGTCAGGGGTCCAAGCTGACAAGAAGTCCCAACCTGAGAGGTCTCCACACCCAAATCATACCCCACAGCTTCCTGTTGACAGAGCCAGTGTCCTCTGGGTTAGAGAAGGAGAAGCGGCAAGGAGCTGGCCCTCTGTGGTGGGTGTCCCAAACCCAGTCCCCCCCATCAGCCAGGGACCTGCTAATCCACCTCCTCCATGTTGCTGTAGGTGGGGGCTGGCCGATCCACAGGGGGGGCGAAGCGTTCAGGGGCTGTCCGCGTGGGGGCCACCTCGGGGGCCTGGCCAGGGCCTAGTCCCTGCAACAGAATACGAGGACAGGGGTTGGGGGCTGCCCAGTATGCCGCCTGGCATCCCGGGGGTGCTGGCTTGGAGCCCTGGCACCCAAGGGAGGGTCCCAAGGCAGGCGCAGACAGCAGCGGCGTTCAGACAGAGAGACAAGATTGGGCCTGAATAGTCTGGCTTTATTAACACTTTAAGTACAGGAAGTAGCTTGGGCAAGGCCAAGCCCGAGGCCAAGGGTCAGAGCAGCAGGATGAACGGACAGACAGCTGGATGGATACACACCCTACGATGCTCTGCCCGTGCAGGGGCTACAGCCTCCCCACCCTCTCCCACCAGATGCACAAGCTGAGGCCCAAAGCCCAGAGGTGTTCCCCACAACAAAGGCAGGCATGGCCTGGGGCAGGCAGGTAGGCCAGCTCACAGCAGCTGCCTGCAGGCGAGCTCATCTCCAGCGACTCTGGGATACCAGAGGATAGAACACGTTGAGCACGAGGGCCACCAAAGCCGCCACGGTGCCCAGGACAAAGTACCGGAGGCAGCCCTCATCTGGTGTGGTAGGGCCACGTGGCGGGGGGCCCACCCAGTCTTGGGGCCCCCAGGGACCCAGGGGCCCAGGCCCCTCAGGCACCGGTTCCTCCTCAGCCTCCAGCTCCTGCCAAATCCGGGAAGCCTAGGGTATGTGGAAACGGCCATCAGCACCCCAGGGGTGGGGAGGACCCAGTGTCCCTGAGATCCTTAGCCATGATAGTCCCACCTGGGGCGACTGGGGCTAACACTCTGCCTTCTAGATCAAGCAGCAAGGAGGAAGGCAGGCAGCCAACCTCAGGGTTGTCCAGACTAACAGCACAAGTGTAAGTGAATCTTGACAGCATTTTGGCCTACCCTAAACAGCTTTCAATCCACGTGCAGCTCCACATGGAGGTGGGAGGGGAGTTATCTGGTTAGTATTTCAGTCCAGGCCTCTCCAGAGGACACTGATTTATAGGGAACAGGGCGCCAATCCCAGAGCAATCTCCTTGCACCTTCCCACCCATACCCCAGATTCTGACCAGTCTTCTGCAGGGATTTCTCTAATCCTTGACAGAGAAGGCTCAAGAGAGGATGGAGCCAGAAAGGAGGTGGCCAGTCCAGAAAAGAGATGTGCCTACACCCACCAACTGGGCCTATGGCACATAAAAGAGACTGTCACTAAAAGAGACAGAAGATCCTGAAGTCTCAGCAAAGACAGATGCTTACCTCAGAGAGTATAACAGCCACCAGAGGCCATGGCCAGCCCAAATAGGCCTTGTCTTGAGTGCACACTAGAACTCAGGGATGTCACAAGTGAGGGTGTGTGGGCTAGCATGTGGAGAATGTGCAGAGGAAATCTAGAGAGTATCAGGTATAGTCCATTCACAGCACAGTGCCCAGTGAGGTTCACAGCAGTTGCCTGACCTGTGCCAACTGGGTGCCAATGTGCTTGCCAGTGACATCATGTTAGTGTACCTGTATGTTAGTGTCCCCAGGACATGGGGATGCCTCTGGATAAAGCTTTGATGTTAAGGGAACTCTGCAATTCTCATGAATCCCAAGGCTCAGGGGGCCTGTGGCTGGAGGAGAGGAAGCTATATCCCCAACCCTGCCCTGCAGTCTGTGAGCTGTCCCCCACTATTCTGTAAAGCCACCCACATGCCTCACCTGGCTGGCAGCAGCCTCAGCTGCAGGGCCTAGGTCTGGGTGGTGCTCAGAGTGACCTGCCCTGGGGGGCCTCTCCACAGGAGAGTTCCGCCGGCGGTAGAAGAGTACATAGGCATAACGCGTCACAACCTGGCTCTCGTCTACCGTTGTCACCGTGCTGTCATCAAACAAGCGCCAGCCTACGGCAGGGTGGGAAGAGTGTGAACAAAGTCTGCACCACCACCCCTACCATCTATCCTGCTGGCTGTGTGTGCCCTCACCCACGTCACTGCGCTGACTGCTACGATCATTGGGCAGGCGTGCACAGGCTGTGTAGTGGCCACCAATCATGCCTCCATAGTGGTTGATGACAGCATACAGATCATAGCTGGGCAGCTGCTCCTCTTTCTGACCAATGCAGAACTTGCTCAGGTCCAGGTTCCTGCAGGTCAGGTCCAGTCAGGGAGGGGTGAGACAGGCAGCAGGTGCTCAGGATGCTCACCTTGGTCCTCACACCCCACCCATAGTTACCAAGGTCCCTTGCTTACCGAACAGGGAACTCCACCAAGTCATTGATCTTGTCACGCCAGATAAAACTACGAAAGGAGAAGCGCTTGAGCTGCACAATGAGAACATTTGGCAGGCGCCATAGCAACAGCTGCTTGGAGGCCTCACGGTGCTGTTTGCACTGTGGGCAGTACCTGGTGGGGACAGAGGTTAGGTCAGGACCAGCAAGTCTCTCTCTTCTCCATCCTGCCCCCTTATCTGCTTACTGCTCTGTTCTCACCAGGCCTCCTCGGGTGCCAGCACCTCAGGCCGTGTGAAGAGGTTGAGGCACTGGTCCAGGGTGAAGTGGCCGGCCCGGGCAGCCTCACCAGCAGAGCCTGGATCCTCAGCACATTCCAGCTCCTTGGAGGCTACCAACACAAACTCCTGCAAGCGCTCATTGTTCCGCCAGACGAGAGCCAGGCTACAATCGTCACCCAGCTCCAGTGGGGTATCTCCTGGAGATTGGCAGGGAGAGAGGTCATGCAGCTGTGAAGAACAGCCAGCTCAACCCACCCCATGGCTCCCACCCACAGCCTCAGACACCTCTGTCCTCTAGCCGCTGCTCTCGGTTGGATGAGTCAATTTTATAGATGAAGAACTGTGGTGTGTGGGCATTCATAGCTTCACTTGGGTGCTGGTACCCAGGCACAGCGGCTGTGTGAGAACATGATAATCAAAGCTTCCCTGCCCATCAGGGCCTCACCAGGCCCACCAGGTCCTAAACAACAGCCCCCATATCCTCCCCTATCTTCCTCCCCAGCTCCCAGAGCTTTTCACTGGATCTTACCTTCGGGTCGGGACACCCTCTCGCCAGCAGGCAAGGAGCCAACCTCAGTGGGCCCACTGGCCAGTATCTCAGAAGAAATTCCACTGGTGCTGGGCACAGGACCCCGGTCAGGGGCTGCCCACACCCGGGGAAGCCCTGTGTCCCCCTCAGCCATAGGGGTCACCAGCTGGAGCTCAGGTGGCTGAATGGGGTCCCTCTCACTGTCCCCAGCCTCCAGGGAGCCAGTGGAGAGCAGTGTGGTGCAGCCAGGGCTCTGAGACTCCAAGGCCATGCGGCCAGGCTGAAAGGGTGGCTGGAATACACTCACAGAGTACCTGGCAACAGAGAGCAAGGCAAGTAGGACTCCGGACCAGCCCATCTAGCACCTCTGCTCCCACCTACACCACTCTAGTCCAACCACTGGGCACTTACCGGGCATAGCCCTCTAGCAGCTGAGCGAGGCGGGCGTAAGTGAGGCGTGAGGCAGGTACACTGACCAGGAAGGGGTAGCCAATGTTCTCGGGTCGGCAGAGGCCCTTGTGGTCAGGCCAGTGGGTTTTCTGGCAGAGCCTGAGGGGAAGAGGAAGACAAGGATAAGGCCCTTAGCCCCATCTCCTATAACTCCATAATGGGGGCTAGTCATAGTCCCTGGGAACTGGGTATGCCAGCCCTGCCTCCCCCAGAGTCTGGTAAAGTAGGCAAGTAGAAAGCTTAAGCATATGTGCCTTGGTGTGAAGGGAAGGGGCAGGGTGGCACATGGAAGGTGGAAATAAAGGGTCAGGGAGACGATGGGGGTCCTCACTGGTTGCAGTAGCCCACACGGTAGCACCGGGTACAGCGCTTCAGCTTTTCATCCTCCGACTGTTGCTTCCGCTGGCAGGCTGCACACTTGGAGATGGGGACGCTGGGCACCTGGGGGCGCTAGGGTGGGTCGTCTGGCTCAGCAAGACCAGGCAGGAGTGCTCCACCCACCAGGGCCCTATGCCGTCAGGTTGGCCCCCACTCACCTGTTGCACCTCTAGCACCACTACCCGCTCCTTAGCCAACTCTGGGGATAGCAGCTCAAAGCAGAGGAGCATATCAGATGGGGACACAGTATCCAGTGAGTGGGAGGGCAGGAACACACGATGGAAACGATTCTTAATTACCTGGGGACACAGAACACACAGATCCCACATGAGGATAAGCCCTTCCCTAGCCCTGCCCCAGAGTTTAAGAAGGCTTGGCCCGGCCGTAGGTCTATGTGGGCAGTGGTGAGGTCTGTAAGCCCAAATAGGCTTAGCCTCTACTGGCACCCGTCTCAGTGTCCAATGCCATAAGGAGCCTGATGCATCAGAGGGCCTGAAAGACCAGGTGTGAGGCAGATATCAACCACACCAGCTCTTCACACTGAGGGACTCTGCCCTGCTGTAACTAGAATAGCCTTATAAGACTGTAACATACTATCACGGAGGGTCCATATTCAAAGAGCCTCCTCCCAACTCTTACCCCTGAGAAAACTGACACTGTCAGGCTAAAGGCTAGGAACCCCTGGGGAAAGCTAGCACACACAACTGGGATAAAAGGAGAGAGCAGCTGGATAGAGGGAGAAGCAGAGTGAACATAGGGATAGTCCTGCAGTTCAAGCTCCTTGTCTAAAAAGGGAAATGCAGTTGGGATCCACCACCACAAAGGGGAATAAACCCTGATAATGGCTAGGAACTGACGGCACTTCTGTTGCACAGACAAAATAACAGTACTTCACCTGTTTTTGTACAATCACAGGCATACTCATGTGTATGTCTATTTTTACTTTTATTTTTGAGTCTTGCTCTGTCGCCCAGGCTGGAGTGCAGTGGCGCGATCTCGGCTCACTACAACCTCCGCCTCCCAGGTTCAAGCGATTCTCCTGCCTCAGCCTCCTAATACCTGGGACTACAGACATGTGCTAACATGCCCGGCTAATTTTTTTTTTTTTGTATTTTTAGTAGAGGTGGGGTTTCACCATGTTAGCCAGGATGGTCTGGATCTCCTGACCTCGTGATCCACCCGCCTTGTCCTCCCAAAGTGCTGGCATGAGCCACCATTCCCAGCCCTATTTTTATTTTTTATCTATTTACTTATTTTTGAGACAGAGTCTCACTCTGTCACCCAGGCTGGAGTGCTGTGGTGCAATTTCTGCTCACTGCAACCTCCACCTCCTGGACTCAAGTGAGCCTCTTGCCTCAGCCTCCCGAGTAGCTGGCACTATAAGCATGTACCACCACACCCAGCTGCTTTTTTAATTTCTTGTAGAGACAGTGTTTCACCAAGTTGCCCAGGCTGGTCCCAAACTCCTGGGCTCAAGTGATCTGCCCACCTCAGCCTCACAAACTGCTGGGATTACAGGCGTGCCCAGCCCATGCGTATGTCTATAGATGCCAATGACTATACACACGTGTCTATGGTGAGTACACACACACATCCATATATATAATAGCCCAAGGAAGGACAAAGATACCTCTGCCAAACGCAGATTCTCAGGCTTCACACGAACGCTTTGAGAGAGGGAGTCCAATACTTCACTGGCAGTGGAGTTCTCCTTGCTGACGCTCACCAGGAACTGTGGCAAAAAGGGCAGTCAGTGAGGGAGGTGGGCCACGTTCTCTAGAATGGTCCAGAGGGTAGGGGCTTACTCCTCACCTTAATGGGCTTGCTGTGGGGCTCTCGGGCAAAATAAAAGACAGGGAGAACCTTTTGCTTTTGTGGCAAGGGCACCGGCAGATAAAGAAACGGGTCAAAAGTGATGGAGACCTGTGGATGTAGAGGTGGCACTGGGTAGCTGCACACAGAGTGGGAGACAAAATGTTCATGCCCAAAGAGCCCATTCCAGGGCTTCTGATGGCTCTCAGGGCCTCCACAGCCAACCAGCAAACTCTCAGGCTTTAGGACACTAGATGGGGCAGGAGGACCACCAGGAGATAACAATCCTTCTTTCTGGCACTCAAAGCCCTACTCAGCTTAGCCACTTTACGAATTTGCCTCACACTTGCACCCCATGTGCCCACAACCCTGCCACAACACCTCTGAGCTCTAACACCACTTTTCCCTCGGTCACGAAGCCTACCTAAGTGGGCTCTTCAGCCCATATAGAATCCTAAGGCCTCCCTGCCAGCTTCTTTGCCCAAACCTTAAGATGCACATGCCTCTGAACCTAATGTGACCAGAATAGAGGGCCTCTTTCCAGGGGAGCCCATCACACCTTGGCACACACAGGGCACACCAGCTTCGACTTGTACTGCCCCTGAAATAGGTCCACGATGAAAGAGTCATTCCTCATCTTGTGCCGCTGCCATGCTTCCTCAGCTACCACCTGAGAGGCAGAGTGGTGAGAACCAAAGAGGCTTGGGGGCTGGGATGCTCATGAGACATGCCCACCCTCTGTCCCTAACCCTGACCTCATCAGGCCGACCATCTGAGTCCACAGTCTCTGTGTAGGGCTTGTTCTGAATGCGATTCAGGTCCTCGTGCAGCCCATCCAGCAGGAAAGCCATGAACTCCTGGGCATCATGCTGCGCATAGCCTGTGAACTGGCTGGCCTTACTCGCCACAATGGCCTGGATACAAGAGCCAAGGTGTGAACACAAAGCCCTAGCACCCACTGCACACCCAGTTGGCTGGCCCTCCCCGCCCCCTGCAGCCAAGGGTGACAGTGGTCACAGATCACCTTCAACTTGGAAGGCTGGAAGGCATGGTGGGTGCCCTTCCACAGCGCCCGAAGCAGCACAGCAAAGCCAATGGCCAGACGCCCACCAGTCCCCAGTGGGTTGTTGTAGTTGATCTCAGCCTCAAAGGAGCGGTCTAGGAATAGTAGCGGAGCAAAGGTGTGAGGGACAAAGGCACTCTCTCTGCCCATACCCCAGGCTCCAGGCCCTGCCCTCACCATGGAAGAAGTCCCGGAGTTCCCGAGTGTTGGACAGAGACTGAATGACGCTGTTCATGAAGCAGGTGTTGCCTAAATTGACAAGGCCAGTGAAGCCTGGCAGACACACTTTCTTCTCTTCCTCCTCCTCCTCCTCCACGCTATCTCCACTAACTGGGCTGTGGGGCATGGGAGGCACCATACATGTAGGCTTGGGCTGGGGGAGCAAAGAGGACATGAGAGAACAGCTCTAAGACTCTCCAACCTCCATTCTTCGTCCTTCCACCCCAGAATTCTCACCGAGGCCAGGTGTGTCTCTGGCTTTGGGGTTACATGCTCCATAGGTGTGCGGGTTGCCACACTCTCTAACCCTGTGTCCTCAGATCGTGCCTTGGATTTATCCTTCTCCATAGCCCGGGCCTCCTCCTGGCCTGTCAGGGGGTGGGGAGCACCTCCTGGTGGGGTTGAATCCAGAGGGGTTGGACCTGTCGGCACGGCAACCTTTGCACCACCCACTGCACCTTAAAAAGGGGGAATGAGAGGGCTGGTGGTTAGCAGCATGTGACAGGGGTTTGGGTCCTGGTCATGTGGAACTGGGCAATGAAGGGAGCTCGTGTGCAGACCTCGTGTAGCCGGGGCCTCCAGGCCCCCCCAGCGCTGACTCTGCCTCTTACGAAGGCAGATGTCGATGCGAGAAGCCGTGAAACAGAAGGTGCACTGCTCTGGCTCAATCAGATTCCTGTGGGAAAAGGCTGAACTCAGGGACTTAGGAGGAATGGGCATCAGATTCTTATCCAGATAGATAAGCCAGGGAGATGGAGCCTGGGGGAGTAGGACAGGCACAGTGGTGGGGCCGGGCACCACCCACCTGAGCTTCACCTGCCAACGGAAGATGGTGTGGGGCCCACAGCCTGGGTGCAGCCTCAGGAAGTTTCCATCCCTGCAGAGGCACAGCAGGATAGCAGGAAGGACAAGAGGAGGAGCATGAAACATACTGTCCCACCTGAGGCATTGTTTGCCCCATCATCTGCCCACCCACCTGGTCTGGAAGATGAGTGTGAAGTCCTGCTCACGAAAAAGTACTCTCGAGGTGTCCCTGCAGATCTCCTTCACGTACACGTGCACCACCACTGAATCCGGGCCCTTCTCATACGAGTCATTCTTGACAAATGCCAGGTTCACCATCGACTCGGGCTCTATATTGAGACCATGGCTCAGCTCCAACCAGGACAGGTTCCAGCCTATTGCTACTCTACTCCCTAACCACCTACAAGCTTTGCAACCCAACCTAGGGCTCAGCCTGCCCACCCCCACCTTTACCATCCACCAAGGTTGCAGCATCTGCTGCCACTGCCATCTCCTCCTTGGCACGGTCATCTTTCCCAGGGTTTCTGCTCCGGACCATGGCTGGAGAGACTGGGTCATTCCCAGGAGACACTGCTTTCTCTCCTGTCAAAAGGGCTAAATTCTCCTCTGAGCCCAGGAGGCAGGTTTGGGGGTTCACCGGTGGTATGCAAAGCTGTTCATCAGCCTCAACCTATTAATGGCAAGATTGTGGGCAGAATCAGCCCGGGCTCTGCCAGGTGGCTCCCACTCCAGTGCACACCCTTTCCCCCCATTTCCTAACACTCATACAGGTGCCCAACTCTCACCTGGGTGGCCGGGTCAGCCACGAAGGGTGGGGCATCACCCCGGGGTCCAGGGTCATCCCTGGACCCCTCCCCCTCTGGCCCTCTGCAGAGATGCACAGCCCTCTTGGCGCTGGGCCCTGCCTGGGCCCCGGGGCCAGCCCCTGAGCCTACCTCACCACGGCCCTGGGCCCGCTTCTGGTTCCGGGCCTCCTGCTTAGCCCGGTGGGGCTCAGGGCCTGGCTCCAGGGCAGTGGGAGACAGTTCCTGCCCATTCTCCTGGCACTGCAGCCCCGGCACCAGCTCCTGGGTCCCTAGAGGTTTCTTCTGCCAAAGATACAGCAGTCAGGCCCTGTCGACTACACTGACTATCCCTACCCAACCCTGTACTACTAGAACTCACCAGGAGGGAGGGCCATGTGAGCATAGGCACCTTTTTGGGCAGTGTCAGGTGCAGGAGACTGCCCTTGCGGGTTTGCACTTTAGCACAAGAGCTTTTTATCTCAGCATAGAAGACACCACCCCACTGCTGACCACCTGGAGACAGAGCAGGGTCCATGAGGTAGGATAAGAGATATCAGAAGATTCAAACATACTATTGTGCTCAGGGCAGATGGACACACCTGCAAACCGCACCACACAGTCCGTATCTGTGAAAGCAGCATCTACATCCGCCAGCTGCAGGGGACCTACTCCCACATGAAGCTTGACAATCACCTCTTCTGCACTCTGCCTCCAATCGAGCAACAACTCTGGAGGGGGAGTAGCCAAGAGATCATGAGGGTCTTCACAAGCTCCTGATGGTGATAAGCAGGTAACAGAGACCCAGCCCTAATGAAACTGCTTCACATGGGAGCCAAATTGTAAGGGCTCCCTCCCCTTCCCAGCACCCAAAAAGCTCATTCATAACTGACCCTCTTTGGCCTGCTCCTCTCGAGGAGTGGATGCTGACCCTGACAACGAAGGAAAGAACAGCCGGGAACGGTGGCGTGAGCCTGTGATCCCAGCTGCGCAGGAGGCTGAGGCAGAAGGATCACCTGAGGCCAGAAGTTCAAGACCAGCCTGGGCAACATATCGAGACCCTGTCTCTAAAAAAAAAATAAGAAAAATTAGCCAAGCATGGTAGGGAAGCTGACGTAGGAGGATTACTTGAGTCCAGGACTTTGAGGATGCAGTAAGCTACGATCACACCTGCACTGCACTCCAGTCTGTGCAAGAGTGAGACCCTGCCTCTTTAAAAAAAAAAAAAAAAAAAAAGGAGGGGGCCAGGCACAGTTGCTCATGCCTGTAATCCCAGCACTTTGAGAGGCCGAGGCGGGCCAATCACCTGAGGTCAGGAGTTTGTGACCAGTCTGGCAAACACGGTGAAACCCCGTCTCTACTAAAAATACAAAAATTAGCTGGGCATGGTGGTGCGTGCCTGTAATCCTAGCTACTTGGGAGGCTGAGGCAGGAGAATTGCTCGAACCCAGGAGGCGGAGCCCACAGTGAGCCAAGACCACGCCACTGCACTCTAGCCTGGATGACAGAGTGAGACTCCATCTAAAAAAAAAAAAAAAAATTAACCATGCGTGGTGGCATGCACCTGTAATCTCAGCTACTTGGGAGGCTGAGGCAGGAGAATCACTTGAACCAGGAGGTGGAGGTTGCAGTGAGCTGATAGTGCACCACTGTACTCCAGCCTGGGCAACAGAATAAGACTCCATCTCAAAAAAAAAAACAAGGAAAAAAAGAAAGAACAGGTTAAAAAGAAAGAAAAAAAATTTAAAAAAGAAAGAAGGCAAGCCCCCATCTTCTGGATCTTAGCCAAGTACTCAGGCTTCAAAGCTGAGGCTCTACTGAGCCTATCATGGGTCCTTCTACTCTCATCATCAGACCAGGACAGAAAGAAGAGCAAAAAAGTCATCTCCCAAACCCCAATCTGTATACTCAATAAAATGGGATGGAAAGAAGGCCACAAGCACTCTGGGAATGCCACTCCCACCTTTCCTGGGATCTCCATCCTTGCTCTCCTGGTTTGCTCGATCCTTCTGCTTCTTCTTACTAGTTGCGTCCTCCAGTCCTGGGGGCCCTCTCCTTGGGCCTGTGGCACTGGCCCCGCCAGACATCTTGAGCCGCTTGGTCGACAGCCAGAGTGCCCCGGGGCCAGCAACAGCGTCTGGGTCAGGGCTGCGGCGCTTTCTTCCTGGCCCAGCTATCTTGGCAACTCTTTGTGGCCAAATTCTCCAGCAAGGAACCAACAGCCTAATGGAAAAGAGCCAGTGATCACTGCCAAGACCCAACAACTTGCTCTTTAGCTACAGCCAGGGCTCAGCAACCCAGGACACTCCTAATGCTACAGAGCTGTATCTTCTCATCTCTGAAGAACCCCTGGACACTCTCAGGCTATTTTGAAGAGGTAATAAATAATGCAAGTAGCAGAAACCACTTCTGGCCAAGCCTCATAGATACCCACCATAATAGTCCCACACAGCTGGAAGCCTCACTGAGGGGGCACCGGGTCAAGGGAAGTCATGGCCTGGGACCAGGCTACTCCACCAATCTGGAGAGGAGCCATGGCTCCAGCCCACAAGGCTGGCACTCTGAGCAGGGTGTTCACTTTTCCTTCACTCTCACTGGCTGCTTAGTCACCACTGGAGAAATAGAAGGTGGAGGAAGAAGGCAGGAAAGGAGACAAGCCACAGGAGGACCAGGCTTTGTGGCTGAAAACAGGCTCAACCCAGGTTCTGCCATTGCCTAGAAAAAGTCCTAGGGCTAAGACACTCCACCTGTCCCCTGCCAGCTCCCACCCTTAGCAAGAACCTGCTCCTATGTACTGCTTGGTTCTTCTTCATTTTAAGAGAAAGTCCTCTCCCCAGCTGCTGTCCCAAGCAGAGAGGGACTGAAAAGTGTATTTAGATGTCACACTACCTCTTCAGCAACAACCCTGCTCCAGTACTAAGGCAGGATGGGAATCCAGTTTGAGACTGGAACAGAAATCATCACCTTCCTTCCCAGATGCCTTCACTCATGAGCTCTGAGACACAGGGACCACTACAATTTCCCACAGACCCACCGGTAGATTCTGGACTGCTTCCCCCTCCGAAATGAAGGTCTTGAAGCTAGATACTGAGATGAGACTGGGGAGGACCATGGATCCAGGACCCCCGGCAGCCTCAAGCCCGGCCTGAACCAGTAGCAGGACAGATAATGACTAGTCTGTGTTCCCCTAAGTGTGTAAAGGAGGAAGGAGGGATGGTAGGATACCTTTCTACAGGTCAGATGTGGTACTGGTGGACTGGATCTTTAATGACACCTGCCACCGACGCCTCCTTCTCTCACCCAGCCCCAGCCGAAGGTCGTGTCCCTCCCCCATGCCCCGGAGACGTCGAGGCGGGAAAGGGGCTGTCTAGAGACCCGAGCCGGCCTGAAATGGCAGCGCGGGGTTACTGACCACAGACCAGCGCCCCGGTCGAGTTGCAACCCAGCTTCAGCCTCTGAACCCCGAGCCCGCCACCACCTCTTCCAGGAAGCTGCCCTCGCTGGCCGCCAGTCCTCTCCCAGGTGGGAGGCTGGCCACAGGCATAGCGTAACGGCCCCGCCGGCATCAGTGGGCTGGCACGCTGCGGGACACTAGGGGTAGGGGCTGACACGGCCCGTGACCTTGAACAGGCCGCCGCGGTAGCGCGTTGCGGCCTCCCCGCTGCGGCCAAGCAGGCGAGTTGCAGCCCGCTCCACTCACCGAGCGAGACCGCCGCAGCCAGCCCTCTTCGGGCCCTGGCAACCCGCTCTCCGTTCCGGTTCCGGCGTCAGGTCGGTTCCGGTTCCGGCGTGCCCCTCCCCCGTCCCGGCGCCGCCGCCACCGCCTTAGTGGCTTGTTTTGTTTCGACTTCTAGTTAAGGCCGCGGGAGGCGGAGCACCAAGCTGCTGACGCACTTCCGGCGGGAATGGGCTCGGGGAGACTGGCAGGCAGCTCCGGGGCGGGCCCGAGCGGAAGGGGGCGGTGCTCGGGTGGGTTAGCCTTGCATGGGCCCTGCTAGGGGCAACCTAGAGGTTCCCCTGGAGACTCCCCCACCCGCCCCAAATCAGAGTCCAGACAACACAGTGGGGGTTCACACTGGTTTATTGGGGGCCCTGCCGGGCCAAGAGCTCTTCAGTGCATAGGCAGATATGCATGT
This sequence comes from Piliocolobus tephrosceles, assembly GCF_002776525.5. Taxonomy (NCBI): domain Eukaryota; kingdom Metazoa; phylum Chordata; class Mammalia; order Primates; family Cercopithecidae; genus Piliocolobus; species Piliocolobus tephrosceles. The sequence continues at coordinate 87,457,272 of NC_045435.1, read as the reverse complement.
GGGGCGGTGCTAGGAACTGGGGTAGGCCTTAGGCAGGGGTCACTGGCAGGTGTTGTAGATCTGCACCTGCAAGTTGATGGCTTGAAGCACGCTGCGCATCCTGGCCTCCAGCCCGTCCAGCTGGGCTGCCTTACCCTCCAGTGCCCGCTCATTCTCCTCATAGGTGCCTTCCAGTTCTAGGAAGGGCAAGTGTCAGTTTAGAGGGGTCTCCTGCAGTCCTGTGTCTCTGGTGCCCAACTGCCCCATTTCTCACCCTGTAGCCGCTGCAGCTTGTCCTGAGTGGCCTGCAACAGGTCCCGAGCCTCATCCCGCAGTTGCTCTGCCCTTGCCTGTGCAGCTAGCACACCCTGGGCCTTGCGCTCAGCCAGGGCCTTCACCGTCTGGTACTGATCACCCAGAGGGCCCCGTAGCAGCTGCAGATGTAGAGGGTTAGGTTAGAGTGGTAGCTCAGTGGAGGCCCATCTTCCACCCCTACCTTCTCTAGCTGGCTCTGACTCAACCCACCTGCTCAGCCTCCTGGGCACGACCCTGGGCACTGCCTGCCGTTTCTTCTGCTGTAGAGGCTGCCAGACTATTTCCCGCCCGTTTCAACTTCAGAGCCTCCAGGAGAGCATCCAACTGCCGAGCCCTTTCACCTGCAGAGCTCAGTGCCTGCTCTGCACCTGCCATCCTCTCTTGTACCTGCCATGGGTGAGCCAAAGGTTACACAGATCTACAGTCCATGCCCATAACCTTATCCCACTGATGTCCTAGGAAGACCTCACCTGGTATAGGGTCTGCTCTGTGTCCCATGTGTCAGCCACTGCCCCCTGGATGGCACCCTGGGCAACACCCTGTGCCCGCTGGGCCTCCTCCAGTGCTGCCTGTACTGTCTCTGCCTTCTGTTTCTCACCCTCAGCCCGGCTCCTGGGGAAAAGGGGGAATCAGAACCTGGAGGTATCAAAACCAGGTGTCAGGGGCCAGGGATGGGGTCAGACCTTGCCCGCCGTGCATCCTGCAGTAACTGCTCGGCACGACGCACATCTCCTACAGTACGTGCCAGGATCGCGTCCACATCCGCCAGGCTCCGGACTCGCTCTGCAATCGCACCCGCCAGGTGCTGGATCTGCTCAGCTGAAGCTGGGATGGAGAGCTCTAGCACCCGTGTGGCCACCATCTCAATGCTATCAGGATCAGCCCCCTCCTCTATAGGGACACAGCAAGAGCTTAAGAACATAGATTCTCCAGCATGGGCATGAGGATATAGTTTTGGGATGTGGACTCAGGACATGTACATGGGATAGGGGTTTGTTACCAGCCATAAGGATGTAATCACAAGGACAGGGACTATACAAGGGGCTCAGACTCAAGAACATTTACCTGGGACCACATATGGGCAAGGAATCAGGAGCCAGTCAAGGGATCATAAACACTAATCCAGTGTAGGCCCTGAGGCTCAAGTATTAACCAAGGGAGATAGAGACACAGGGAGTTGCCAAAGGAACAACCACATGGCCTGGGACACATGGGAGGCTCACGGTTGAGGAAGTCCTTCACACTCTGGACAAGTTCTCGAAGTTCCTGGTTGGCCTGTTCCACCTGTCCCCTGGAAGCATTAGCCTTGTCCAGGGCTGCCTGGGCCCGCTGCTGTGCCTCACTTGCCTGCCGACGAGTCTCAGCCACTCTGCTGAGGATGCTACCACCTTCTGCCAGTGCCCGCTGCAGCTCTGCCTGTGTGTGCCGGGCCCGGCCCAGTGCTAGGTCTGCTGTAGCCACTGCCCCATTGCAGCTGAGGCCCCCACATCGGGGCTGCCCATCCTCATCTCGACAGCCGGCACCCCCACAAGGGCTTGTAGCACAGGGTGCATCCCCTGGTGCCCCACACACCTGCCAGGCACAGAACAAGTCAGGGCCCTGTGGGAGGAACATCTACACCCACCTGTCCCACCCAACACTTGCACCTCACCAGCTCATTTATGCCTGTCAGGCTCAGGGTGTGGGTATGGGCAGAAAGCTTGCCCAGGGCCTGCTGGTTGGCCATGTGTTTGCTGTTGAAGTCCTCATTCTGGGCATCCATCAGTGCCTCTGTCCGATGCCGAGCACTTGCCGAGTTGCTCACAGGGCTAGGTACTGCCAGGGCCGAGGTGTTGGCAGAACGTTCTGCCTCTGCAGACTGGCTATGGGCATGCCGGATGCTGTCATAGGCACCTAAATTGGGCAAAGGCAGACAGTCAGCTGAAGACTGACCCTAGTCCACCTGCCTAGTTGGCTAACAACTCACCTAGGAAGTTTGAATGTTTGAGCAAGTCAAGATGCTGGTCCAGCTGCCGCAGTGTGAGATTAAGTGCAAGCCTGTCTCGCTCCAGACCACTTAGTGCATGGTTGGCATTGAAGTTCTCATCCTGCACATCTGTCAGCTCTGCCTCCAGTTGAGTCAGGTGCTCAGTGGCCTCCCCAATTTCACGCCTGCGATGATGGAGAGGGGGCTGTTTAGACAGGCTTCAGCCCTGGTCCACTGGGCCTCTGCCCCATCCCACCATGTATTCTTAGGTCCTTCCGTACCGCAGCTCCTCTGTGGCCTCCACAAGCTGTGCAGTGGAGGCGGCTGAGGTGTTGCGGGCACCTACGATGCCCTGCACAATGCCCAGCTTCTCCTGTATATGCCAGAAGCTGCTCTCAAAGGCACCCAGCACACCCGTCTGCTGCAACTCCTGTGCGCGCTGCTCTAGGCGCCGTGTACAGGCAGCCAAGTCCTGCACCACTCGGTCCCAATCCCCGAAGCATGCATGGCAGGGATGGCAGGCAGGAAAGAATCCTGAGAAGCCACGGGCACACTGGTCACAGCGCACACCAGACACGCCTGGGCGGCAGCTGCAGTGACCTGTGGAGCGGTGACACTGAGGTTTATCTGTTCCACGAGGGTCACAATCACAGGCTGCAAGAAAGAGCAGAGGACAGAGTTAGGGCCACTGTGGGGCGTTCTGGGAAGTCCTGTCCTCCATCCACCCTGGCCCCGCTGGCTCCCTCACCACGGCACTGCAACCCAGGGTCTCCCCAGTGGAGCTCTTGGCACTCAGAACAAGTCCGCCCTCCAAAGCCGGCACGGCAGTAGCACTGCCCTGTGAACTGGGGTAGGAACAAGGCAGGGTCAGAGCCTCTATCAGAAGCTGAGCCCTCGAGACAAGAAAGACACCTGACCCCAGCTAACCAGGGATCTGCAGGAGGGTCCCATACCTCATTGCAGGTGGGGCCTCTGGCCTGTCTTGGGTGGCAGGCACAAGGATGGCAACCATGGCCGCTGGTGAAGTTCCAGAAGTTGGGGGCACAGTGGTCACAACTAGGGCCCTGGACATTGGGGAGGCATGGGCACTGCCCACTGCTTGGATCACAGTGGCACTGGTCAGGAGACGGGCACTGCTGGGGATTTGTGCCCAGCAGGTTGCAGGTGCAGCCTGTGCCAACCAAGATGAGCACAGTAGTCAAGAGGAGGCCAAGAAGCAGAACCCCAACTCAGCCATGCCCTCCCACACTCATACTCACGGTGACAGCTCTGTCGGGCAGCCTGCCCGTGGAAGCCAGGCTTGCAGTGGGCACAGTGTGGACCCTCTGTGTGGTGTAAACAGCGCAGGCATTGCCCCGTGTGGGGGTCACAGGCATCAGGATCCATTGGGTCAATGTTCCCACTGCACTCACACAGTTGGCACCGGCCACCTGGCCTTGATGGGTCCCCAAAGTGCCCAGGGGCACAAGCTTCACATCGCAGCCCTGCCCACAGTCAAGAGGAAGCTGTGAGTGCTCAGTCCAGCCAACTCACCCTGATCCCACGCCTGCCCCCTATCCACTCACCCGTGTAGCCTGCCCGGCAGTGGCACACAATCTTCTGGGAATATTCATCCCGGTGGCAAGAAGTAGCAAAGTGCCGCTGGCTCCCAGGACCTTCAGGACAGGGACAGGGCCGGCACTGGCCCCCATATGGCAGTCGTGGGTCCCCGTGGAAACCAGCAATGCACCTGCAGGGAGGAGGAAGAAGAAATGTGTCATCCGTGGGAAGCCTGTCCACCAACCAACCCACTCATAGCTACTCCAGGCTCACCTTTCACAGTGCTCACCCCCTGTGTGATCACGGCAGCCCAGGCAAGCGCCTGTGTGGGTGTCGCACTCATCTGCATGCCCATTGCAGACACATGGCCGGCAGTTAGGGAATCCCCACTGGCCACGCTGGCAGCGGTCACAGTGAAGACCAAAGGCACCAGTTCGACAGGAACATTGGCCACTGGTCTTTTCACAGAGACTGCTGAGCGCCCCCTCGTGGCTGCACTGGCAGGCTAGGAGCAAGGCAGAGACTGAGCCAGGGAATGGGGTCGGAGGGGAGTGTGGGTTGGGGAGGGTCTCAGGGGAGTGTGGGTAGTGGGAGTCTAGGTGGGAAGGTCAGAAAATGGAAGAGAACTGCAACTGACCCAGGTTGAGAGTAGAGAGTCCAAGACTTAGTTTGAGGAAAGAAGCAGCATGTCCAGAAGGAGGAAAGAGAACAGTAATGGGAAGGAGAGAGAAGCATAGCAGGGAACAAGAGGCAGGAGAGTACCTTGACAGCCTGTGGGGCCAAAGCCATAGTAGCCAGGGGCACAGAGGTCACAGCGGCGCCCAACCACTCCAGGCTTGCACAGGCACTGACCACCATGAGGGTTGCACTCAGAACTCAGTGAACCTTGAGGGCTGCACTGACATGCTGTGGGGAGGAGGGTTGGGCCAAGTCAGGCTGGGTCCCCACCTCTGCCCCATCAACCCACATCACAGACACTCACACAGGGCACCATTGTAGATGAGGGTGGACAGGCTGAGGAGGAGGGGCGCGCAGGCCTCAGAGGGAGAAGTCTTGCTGGGCACCAAACCCTCCTCCTGGCATTGGTAGCGTTCAAAGGTGGCCCGGCGCTCCAGGGCAGCAGCATCACCCCCACTAAACATCTCTAGCACCAGGGCACGGGGCAGCAGCACCAGCTGAAGGAGTGAGCAAGGAAGATCGCAGTTCAGACCTGGGACCACATAGGCATTGCCTTAGCACTGCCACAAGCCTGCCTACCCTGGCACCACTATGGGCCTGCCTCTTCTGCCACAGACCCCTGCTATCCCACAAGTCCCACACCACAGGCTCTGCCATCTTGGTTGGTGTGGGCAAAAGGAGATTATTTACCGAGTCAATGAGCAGGCCAGGTCCAGAGTAGGGAGTCTCAGGCTGGGCACTTCCCCCTGTGCGTACCAGCTTCAGATGCAGCTTGTAGGAGATAGCAGGCTCAAGACAGACAGGATTGGGAAACACCATGTACCTGGGGGCAAGTGGGGACAGGTGCAGTGGGTCATCTAGGGGCCCTGTACAAATCATCTGGGCCTCTCCCATCCTACTCCCAGCAACCAGACCATCAGCCAAAGCAGAGACTATAGGTGGGTTGGGTTGGGCTGCGCTAGGCCAACAAACAGCTGGGCACCCCAAGAAAGAATCTGCACAGAGGCCGGGCGCGGTGGCTCAAGCCTGTAATCCCAGCACTTTGGGAGGCCAAGACGGGCGGATCACAAGGTCAGGAGATCGAGACCTTCCTGGCTAACACGGTGAAACCCCGTCTCTACTAAAAAATACAAAAAACTAGCCGGGCAAGGTGGTGAGCGCCTGTAGTCCCAGCTACTCGGGAGGCTGAGGCAGGAGAATGGCGTAAACCCGGGAGGCAGAGCTTGCAGTGAGCTGAGATCCAGCCACTGCACTCCAGCCTAGGTGACAGAGTAGTGAGACTCCGTCTCAAAAAAAAAAAAAGAATCTGCACAGAATAGTCCCGTAAAGGTGGCCCTCTAGAATCATACATCCACCTGTGCAGACTCACTGGAAATCCTCATAAAGCCTAGAAACCCCAGGAACTTGCCAATTCTCCTCAATAACCACTTCACACTTCCTCTGACCCCAACCTACAGCCGACAACAGCTGCTCCTCTTCATCAACACTACATCACCCCCTCTCTTTGTCTCCAAGGCTTTCCTTTCCCATTGTGCTGCAAACTCATACTTGGGTTTTTTTATCCCATCCCAAAAATTGTTCTTCAATCCCTCATCTTTTTTCTTTTTCTTTTCTGATTTATTTATTTATTTACTTGATATGCAGTCTCTGTTGCCCAGGATGGATGGAGTGCAGTGGCGTGACCTCAGCTCACTGCAGCCTTGACCTCCTAGGTTCAAGAGATCCTCCCACCTCAGCCTCCCAAGTAGCTGGAACCACAAGCACACAACACCATGTCTAGCTGATTATTTTATTTTTTGTAGAGACAAGGTCTTGCCATGTTCCCTAGGCTGGTCTTGAATTCCTGGGCTAAAGTGATCCTCCTGCCTCAGTGTCCCAAAGTGCCGGGATTACAGGCATGAGCCACTATGCCTGGTCTAGAGGAATTTTTTTTCTAAACACAAGTCACAGTTGGCAAAATGTCTATAATAGGCACAGCCAGGTTCAACATGTTATTCTTTTTCCTTCTGTTTGAATATTTACATGGTCAAAAACTAAAAGCAATAGGCTGAGTGCGGTGGCTCATGCCTGTAATCCCAGCACTTTAGGAGGCCAAGGCAGGTGAATCACAAGGTCAGGAGATCGAGACCATCCTGGCTAACACGATGAAACTCTGTCTCTACTAAATATACAAAAAATTAGGTGGGCGTGGTGGCGGGCGCCTGTGGTCCCAGCTACTTGGGAGGCTAAGGCAGAAGAACAGTGTGAACCCAGGAGGTGGAGCTTGCAATGAGCCGAGATTACGCCACTGCACATTTCCCATTACGCCACTCTACCACCACCATTGTGAGTCCTCCTGATAGTGACACCAGGTGATTTCCCATTAATTCCTGCCTTGGGTGACAGAGCAAGACTCGGTCTCAAAAACAAACAAACAAATAAACAAAACATGAAACAATGAAACAGGGCTGGGCGCGGTGGCTCACACCTGTAATTCCAACACTTTGGGAGGCCGAGGCAGGCAGATCACGAGGTCAGGAGATTGAGGCCATTCTGACCAACATGGTGAAACCCCATCTCTACTAAAATACAAAAAATTAGCTAGGCATGGTGGCGTGCGCCTGTAGTCCCAGCTACTCGGGATGCTGACGCATGAGAATTGCTTGAACCCAGAAGGTGGAGATTACAGTGAGACGAGATTGCACCACTGCACTCCAGCCTGGTGACAGAGCAAGACTCCGTCTCAAAAAAAAAAAAAGAAACATGAAACATGAAACAAATACTACCCAAAGTGTAATAAAACATTAATCAGACCAGGCACATCACTGCTCAGAGTGCTGTGATGCCACAGCCCCACCACTACCACTCTACCACCACCATTGTGAGTCCTCCTGATAGTGACACCAGGTGATTTCCCATTAATTCCTGCCTTGGCCTCTGGGCCTTAGACCCCTGAGAGAGCAGGCCTTGATCTGTCTACTTCCTTTCTGTGAACAGAGCCATGCCCAACAGAGCCTGGCAACCAGCATTCTGGAGGTATTTGAAAGGAACAGATGAATGAGCTGTGGGGTCTTCCAGGTGCCCTGCAGGGAGCTTAGGGCTGGCCCCACAACCCCCTGCCATTGTGAGTGCTACCACCAGTGCCCTCACCTGGCGTGTGGTTGCAGAGTCCCTTGGATGTGGTCATCTTTGGGCAGCACATGCCCACACAGGCTGTGAGCAGGCACAGGCCCTGGACGCTGCACAGTCAGTTCCAACTCTGCCCATTGCTCAGGGACCTGGGAAAACGGGATGATGGAGGAGATGCTTCCACATGCAGAGGTTCAGCTCCAGATTAGGTAACAGTGTCTAACCTGGGGTTCTAAGCGCAGCAGCAGGTCATAGTCCATGGCCTTCGGCACAGAGGCCACGAGGAACTCCAGGGCCTGACCTTCCCGTAGCCGCACAAAGCCTGAGCCAGTCCAGGATGGAGTTTCCCCGGGAGTAACCAGGCGCTCCACCACATCGAGCACCTGGGAGATAACACAGCCAGGGATGGAGGCTCAGGTGAGGCTTTGCCTCTTCTGCCCCATTTCTCCTGCCAAAGCTAGATATCACCCCTATCCCCCAACAAGGTACTGCCCATAACCCCACCTCTCCAGTCATAGATGTGTCCACCCACATCCAGCCCTCTGCTTAGTGGAAGGCCCCACACCTGCCCTCGGGTGTCCTCAGCCTCCCAAGTTAGGTGGTCCAGGAAGGGCCGGAAGTAGCCAGGTTGCACCTGCTCACAGCATCGCCCGACCATGTGCTGGCGGCAGTGGCATTGACCTGTGGCCTCATCACACCTGGAAGGAACTCTGTGGTTACTCAAGAAGGACCTTCTCTCCTGCTCAGGATCTTTCCCCATCCCTTCCCAGGCTCCCTTTACAGCACTTACTGGGGATCCAAGGCACCACCCACGTCGCAGTCACAGGGGCGGCAGCCGAGCAGGTCGTGGCTCAGGCCCCAGTGGCCAGGCTGCACGAAAGGAGTTGCTGGGGGCCAGAAACAGACCTCCAGACCCCCTCGCCACCCAGCAGGAAATCCCAACCACACATCTTAACCTCAATCACTCCTCAGTGAAACCATGCCCCCCAGACCACTGGCCCATACCCTTGGCCTCCCAGACCTGAGGCTTCTCAGCCAGGACTGGATCCTAAGCTCTCAGCACCCATCCACTGGCATAGATATCACACCCCAGCCCTGTGCTCTAAGGACAAATCATGACCCTAGAACTCCAGCCCCCTCCAGTCGCACCAGGCAGCGGTCACATCCACGTCCAGTCACTAGACGTTTGCAATAACAGGATCCACTGTTGGGGTCACAAGGAGTACTCCCAGGCACCGTGCCCCGTGCATTACATTGACATCCTGCGGGGAAGGAGGACCATCAGCACTTTGGGGAACTGTGACAGTGCTCATGTTCAGCTGAGTCAGGAGTAAGAGGACGGGGATTAAAGGTCAGCATAGAAGTTAGGGCAAGAGACACATACGCCGGCAGCCCAGAGGGTCACTGATGCTGAGCCCAAAGAAGCCATCACGGCATTGTTGGCAGCGAGTGCCCACCACATGTTCTTTGCAGCGACACTGGCCCGAGACCAGTCCCAGTGCAGGGTCGTCATGGGAATCACAGCGACCGCCGTCTTGAGAACCCATGGGGTCACAATCACAGGCTGATGGCAAAAAGAGATACAGGGTCACTCACCCTATCTCAACTAGCGCATTACCAGTCCTCTCCTAAGCCTAAGGGATCCCACCCTGGATCCCTGGTCTAGCTCTATCCCAAGCCCCTAACCCCAATTCCCTGCAATCTAGACAGCAGTCCAGCTTTCTAATTCCTGCCCCAGGCTCAGCTTTCTCTCCCCCTGCCCAATCCCAGCCTCACAGCGGCACACAGCCGGATCCCGCAGGTCCTTGGTTGGGTCACGGTAGAAGAAGGGCCGACAGAGCTCACAGTGGCGCCCAGCTGTGTTATGCTGACATCCATCACATACACCTCCACTCACATTGCCAGATGCCAGGTATACAGCCATGTCGAAGTGGCAGCTGTGGGTGTGCCCATGGCACTCACACTCTGGCAGGGGAGGAAGGGCAAGGCAAAGGCCACTTAAGGAACCAGATCACAAGGGTAAGGAGTAGGCCACCTTAGATCCCTATCACAGGCTAGAATTTGTGGGTAGGGGCTCAGGGACTTCAAGGCTTCAGCATCATAATGGTTCCCTACCCAGAGCAGACTGTAGAGGAGTATTGAGGGGGTCCCAAGGGGCATCAAGGCCTGCATACTCTTTGGATACAGCCTGGGTTTTAGGGGTTTGACCAACCGGATCTAGGTTCTACCCAGGGCACAGCCAGGCTGCAGTGTTGGAGCTATGGAGGCCAAGATCTCACTCACTCCTACAGGCATGACTATGGCCGTCCTCAGCCGGATGCCAGGGCAGGTCATGATAGAAATCCTGACACTGTTCGCAGTTGAGGCCACGTGTGTTGTGTTTGCAGATGCAAGCTCCGTGCACCTATGGAGGTTGGCAGGCAGGTTGTCAGCACTGCTCAGCTGTGTCCGCCCCTGCCCCTAGCCCTATCCCAACCGTCTGAAGCCCCTCACCATGCCCTCAGCATGGGCTGGTGCCCCTGGGGCGGGTGCACACTCTGAGGCGTGTCCATAGCAGAAGCAGTTGCCACGTACAACCAGCTCATAGAGGGCATAGTAGTACTTCTCTCGGATCTCCCTCCGTGGGTCGAGTAGGTTGTCTCCCAATGTGTGTAGACGAGTCAGGTTCACCCGTAGGTTGGTGATCTTCAACAGGTCTGAAGTGGGGGCAACGGGGGCCAACTGACCAGGCAGGCCCCCGCTGCCCCCTGCCCACCTAGGGGCTCAGCTGCCAAGGTCACCTTGAAAGACCTCCTGTATACTGCCACCCGAGCTAAACTGGGCTTGGCACTTGCCCTAGGAAGCACCCAAAATAGTTACTGAGGCCCCAAATAGTCCCTAGCCGGACACGGACTGTGCCAGGCTCAAAGGGTGGAGCACTCACTCTGAATCCGTGAGCTGTAGGGGTCTGGGATAGGGATGGCAGGGTCCAACACACGATAGATGACCTGGAGAGGCAGGGAGTTCATAGTGACGCTGAACCTTGCCTTAGGCCCATCATCCCCAGCTTCCGGCCCCCAGCCCAGATGCCAGTCCTCACCTCGCCTTCAGTGGATGGCTCAATCTCTGAGTAGCGGGACTCACAGACTACATCATCCCAGTGCCGTGGAGGGGCTAGTGGGACTCCTGGGAAGTCAGCCCCACAGTCATAGGAGAAATATCGGTACACATGCCAGGTGCGGCCAAAGTCTGCTGAGCGTTCCACCAGCATGGCAGCAGGGCGAAATGTCTGGGTAGGGGGGCATAGCTGATCAGCAGGCACCAGGACCCAAGCCCAATCTAGGACTATCAAGAGCCCTGCTCAGCCCAAGACTGCCCTTAAACAGCTCACAGAGAGTGGGGGTGACTGGTGGAAGCCAGATAATGACCAGCAAGCGTGGCCACCTCTAATGGGGAGACTCAGGGTTCATGGGGCTCAAGGAGACAGCACCTGACCCAGCCTGGGACTGGAAAGGCAGAAAATCATGTGCAAAGGCCTGGAGGCAAATGGAAGGTGTGAAGGGATGAAGGAGCCTCCTGCATCCACACTCAAGGAGGCTGGGTTAAGGAGCTGAGACTCTGTCCAGGGGCAATGGAGAGCCAAGCAGGGTGGTTCGGGCAGGCTCCCAGATATGCAGGCACCTTGAAGGTCATAATGAGGTGTGTGAAATGAAACTCAGCCTCCAGGTCCAGTTGGATGGTGACCGCAGGGATACCTGGGACAGGAGTCGAAAGTCAAGGACTCAAAGCTACTGGTGGGCAGCCTGCTCACTTTTGCCCCACCCATGGCCTCACCATTCTCTGACTGCCACCAGGCTGCCCGCCGCTGTGGTGCAAAGCTGGTGACTACATTCTGGATGCGATGGCTCTGTGGGTTGTCTCTAGCAGAGAAGGGGCGCCGGGAGTCGCAAAGGAAGCACTTCTTTTCATCCTGGGTTGGATGGGAATTAGAATCAGTGCCTCAGGCAGTGCCAGCCCCACCCTGACTCAGCCTCTCACCCTGTCCCCAGCCACACCTGCAGGTGACTGACGATGCAGTAGGGCTGGGGGCCATTCAGGCCACAGGTGGATGAGGCAGTCAGTCTGTCAGCTCGGCCCACCAGCAGGTCGCCCGTGGCGGGGTAGCAGCTTCCCCTCGAACAGCCAGGCACATCCGGGGCAGGGGCCTGTGCCAGTGTGGCGGCCAGCACTGGGGACAGTAGTTCAGCCAGTTCTGCTGAGTTCCTATCCGGTGGCCCCACTTCATGTGCCCCAAGGACAACTACCAGGACCTACCATCACATTCCACAACCCCCAGTCCCCACCAGGCCCTCTCACCACTTAGCAGTAGGCCCAGTCGAAGTTCCCAGGGCAGAGGCTGTCCCCTCCCTCCTTCCCTTGAGGTCAGCTCCATCCTGAAGAGGAGAACAAGGGATAAGGGGAGGTGAACGGTCTCGGGCCCAAGCCCTCCTCCTTCCTTTGGGGTTCCGTGTCAACTCTGCCTGTGGGTCTTTGGCCCGCTTCTCTCCAGGCCCTCTGTCAGTCCCCAGGTCTGTCCAGCGGTCCCTCCAACAGCTTAGAGTCTTAGCGACTTTGAGCAAAGTTGGGAATCGCGGCAAGAAGGAAAGGCCGGAACGGACTCTGGGCAGGAGCGCAACACCGGGTGGAGAGCGCCCCCACCCCAACCCTACCCCTGCCCCCCGGAAACTGCCTTCGCCCCAGGAACCAGACACAGATCACTTCACCCACAAATATTTATTGTGCCCCCAAGCCCACACCTACACGAGGGCCAGGGGAGGGTAAGAGATTTGGTGCTTTCAACTATCATTGGAAGGGGGCTCACGAAGTTGGGTGCATGGCAGGAGCAAATGAGAGAGATCTGATCTTCGGGTATCCAACTCCGGACCAAGGAGCCTATAGCCTTTTCCCCTCAGAGTCATGGGCGGGTTGGAAATTACCATCAACTCAGCCGCTTGATCCCAAGGCTCCAGCATCAACAGAGAGGATGGAGGGCACAAGCAGGAGCACCAAATTCCCCTCTTCAGGGCTGTGGGGGGACTCTCGGGTAGTCTTAGGGACGGGACAGGATGGGGCTGGGGGAGAGATGGCGAAAGTGCACACCCAGCCCGAAGCACAGCTCCGGGGGGTCACTGCCTCCCCCACTAGTCACTACGGTAAGTAGGCACGAAAAGTGCTGCCTGTTTCCCAGTATGGAAATAGGCTCTGGGTGGCGGACCCTGGACCAGAGCTACGGCGAGCGACTCCGGATCTTGTAGCTATTTATCCGCTCCAGACTTTTTGGCCTGCCGGGATCGCTAGAGCCCGGGATTGGAATGTGCGCGGCGGCGTAAGGGGGGGAGAGAAGGAGGAAAGTGGGTGGGGGACATGGGGCGCGCCCCACCCAGGGCCCTGGGAACGGGAAGTTGGGGAAACCTTGGGGTCTGCCGGTCGTTAGAGCTGGGTCTGGCCTGCCGCCTCCGCAGTCATGGCAGGGAGTGCCCTGAGCTGCCAGCCAGGGAAGAAAGCTGGTGGGAGTTCCTCAGGGGAATCTCCCCACTTCACAAAGACGTTTGGGGGCGGCGGGGGTGGGGGTCAGTCAATCCGTTGGACTTTAAGCATGGCTGGGAGTTATTCTGGCTATCCGAAGTAGAAGTCTCCAGTCACCCTGAGGATCACGTAGTGAACCTGGGGGATCAGGGATACTAGAGATGACTGAGAATGTTAAATTTTTAAGTATTTATTTATTTATTTATTTATTGAGACGGAGTGTCGCTGTGTCGCCCAGGCTAGAGTGCAGTGGCGAGATCTCAGCTCACTGCAACCTCTGCCTCCCAGGTTCAAGCGATTCTCCTGCCTCAGCTTCCCAAGTAGCTAGGATTACAGGCGCCCACCACCACGCCCAGCTAATGTTTGTATTTTTAGTAGACATGGGGTTTCACCATGTTGGCTAGGCTGGTCTCGAACTACTGACATCAGGTGATCCTACAGCCTCTGCCTCCGAAAGCTCTGGGATCACAGGCATGAGCCAGTAAATAGCGCCAGGCCCTATTTATTTATTTTGAGTGGAGAATGCCGGCACTGTAGTCTCACAATTTTAGATCACTCAGAGATAAATGTGTATCAGGGTCTGGGACACTAGATGGCCTCAGGGAGTTACATGATCTGTCTGCTTTCTCAAGATCAGAAGGCCGTGGGGCCACATGGGGGGGGTCACTCAGGGTCAGTGGGCACTCAGGATCTTTGGTCTCCCAAGGCCAGGAGATTCCTGGATCACTCTAGGGCCACTTTGAGTTGCCCAGGTGATCCCACAGTCCTTCTTGCTGGATTCCATAGACAGTAATCAGCAGGTGGTGTACTTACTGGTGGCAAAGCACATCATGTGCCCAAGCAGCTCAGCTGCCTGCTGCTCCAGGGCCTGCAGGGTGGCTGCCTTCTTGCCCAGTGCCTGTGCATTCTGTGTCAGGCACCCCAACCCTGGGGTCAGGTCATCTGAGCCAGGCTCTGACCCCTGGCTCTAACCTCCAATCCTGGCCCCAGTCTCTATCACAACCTTGATCCTGACCCAGCCCTAACCTTAAATAAACTCTGAACCTAATCAACACTTGATCTCTGGTCTAAACCTTGACCCCAGCCCTGATCCCTACATGAGTCAAGACCTGATCTGGACCCAGCCTTAACCCTTCCACAACATCCCTGTTCTGGCCCTGACCTTTCCATCTGACCCTAAACCCTTCCCCGTGCCTGCCCTACTGCAGGCCAGCCACACACCATGCAGGCAGCTGAAGCTGCTTTATGCCTTCTTCAGGAGATCCTGGACCTCAGCTCAAGCCTGCTGCACCCATTCTTTTGCATCCTGCACAGTGGCTACCAGGCCATATGTGTCCTCCTGCAGCTCGCCACAGGCAAAAGGGCCAACTGCAACTCCTGGGGCAGGGCTGGACCTGAAACCCCACCCCACCCAGAATATATTGCTCCAAATATATTACTGCCTAAGGTTCCTGGAGGAAAGGAAAATTTAGAACTGAGATCTCACCTCAGTCCAGTGTAGCCCAGCCCCAGCCCAAATCCCACTTTCCACTGTTCCAGAGGGGGGTCCCTGAGACCCCAGTGCGCACTCTTCTCCATTTCATCTTGCCCAGGCCCTCAGCCCTGCCTACGACTCATGCTGCCCATTCTTAAAGCCTCCTGGGCCTGCTGCTGACTAAGGACAAAACATGCCCTGAACACCTTAGCTACACTGGACAGACGCCCTGGGACTGGGGTATCTCAACTGCCAGTGCCATCTGGGCCAGGCACCCTGCCACCTGGGGCAAAGGTTAGGGGGTCACAGAGAGGACACAGTAGCAACTAGGCTGAGTATTATCATGGTCAGGGTACTTGGTAGCACTGTGGTATCATAGTCAGTCAAGGATCTCAGGGAGAATGGAAATCACAGCAGCCACTGAACAAGGGATGTAAAGGAGCTGAGGGTACAAGTGGGGGTATCACCTCCTGTACAGTGGCCTCCAGGCCTTCAAGTGCCAAATTCACTTCCTGTAGCCCTTGCTCTGCGGCCCTGCATGAGTTCCGTTCCCCCCTCAGCCAGCACCCCCTAAACATCCAGTGCTTGGTGCTGGGCCCAGGCCGTACCCTCCTTGAAGAACACAGGTGTTCAGTTAGGCATCCCTTTTCTGCCCAACCTCTGACTTCCACCTCCAGCCTCCTGACTCTTCACCTGGTTCATTCTGCCTGATGGAGGATGCCTTCAGCTTCGGGCAGCTTCTGGCCCATGGCATCCAGTACAGGGAAAGCACCCTGGATGTGACCCAGCGGAAGAGCAATGCCTACTGCCTTGGGGAAGGGGCACAGACAGACCACACCATAACACCAGCTCCACACTTGTGGTGTCCACACCTTTGTCTGTGGGGGAAAAGAGTAGGGATCTTAGACCTGAACCCTGAACTCTGACCCAATGAACCCTGACCCTAATCTCTCATAGATCCTGCCTCAGACACAACTATCCAGTGGTGTGCTGGAGGCTTACAAGAGCCGAGTGTTGGCCGGGCGCAGTGGCTCACACCTATAATCCCAGCACTTTGGGAGGCTGAGGCGGGCAGATTGCCTGAGGTCAGGAGTTTGAGATCAGCCTGAGCAACACGGTGAAAACCCATCTCTACTAAAATACAAAAAATTAGCCAGGCATGGTGGTGTGTGCCTGTAGGCCCAGCTACTCAGGAGGCTGAGGAAGGAGAATTGCTTGAACCTGGGAGGCAGAGCCTGCAGTGAGCCAAGATCACACCACTGCACTCTAGCCTGGGCAACAGAGCTAGACTCTGTCTCTAAAAAAATAAAAAATAAAAAAATAATAAAAAAGGGTAATCCCAGCACTTTGGGAGGCCAAGGCAGGCAGATTACAAGGTCAGGAGTTTGAGACCAACCTGGCCAGTATAGTGAAACCTCATCTCTACTAAAAATACAAAAATTAGCTGGGTGTGGTGGCGGGCACCTGTAATCCCAGCTACTCAGGAGGCTGAGGCAGGAGAATCACTTGAACCCAGGAGGTGGAGGGTGCAGTGAGCTGAGATCGCGCCACTGCACTCCAGCCTGGGTGACAAGAGTGAGACTCTCTCTCTCTCAAAAAATAATAATAATAATAAATAATAATAAGATAAAATAAAATAACATTTTAAAAGCCAATTGTTAAATTTTCAGGAATTTTGCAAATAAGTTGTCAAATGGTATGTAGACTGAAATCAATCATGATAGCATTACTTACATCATGGATATTGATAAATGCTACAAATCAGTTTCCCCTGTCTCACAGCCAGTTGTTAAAAATTTACCCACACACGAGTGTTCCCATTTGACCCCGGTCAGCCCTGATGAATATTCCTCATTCTGGAAGGAGTATCATGATAGTGTCCTGGATACCCTATTAACCCTGCCCTTGGCTGTGAACAGACATGCAACAAGCAGATATGTACCCATGAGGAAGCGCTGCATGATCTGCACGGCTGCTTGCATATGGGTCATGGTAGTCGTGCCCTAAGGTCTCCTTTCCCAATGCCATGTCTCCCGGGCCTGGATACCTGTGGAGCTTACTATGGCCTGGATTTGCTGCAGCTGGTGGGCGTGGGTCAGATGTGTAATATGTCTCCTACAACTCCATGTCCAAGCCATGGTTTCCTGTGACTCCCCCATAGCTCCCACCCACAGTCCCCCTGGCTCTGTATCTGTTGCTGATGCTGCTCCAAGGCTGTGACTGTATGTCCAGGCTATGGGAGGAGTTGTGGAATGCCAAAACCAGCTGGGTGGGGGAGACCCTAACCCAGTAACGCTAGAGGAATTAAAGACACACACACAGAAATATAGAGGTGTGAAGTGGGGAATCAGGGGGTCTCACAGCCTCTAGAGCTGACAGCCCCAACAGAGATTTACCCACATATTTGTTTGTTTGTTTGTTTGTTTGTTTTTAAGACGAGTCTCGCTCTGTCGCTCTGTCGCCCAGGCTGGAGTGCAGTGGCCAGATCTCAGCTCACTGCAAGCTCCGCCTCCCGGGTTCCTGCCATTCTCCTGCCTCAGCCTCCTGAGTAGCTGGGACTACAGGCACCCGCCACCTCGCCCGGCTAGTTTTTTGTATTTTTAGTAGAGACGGGGTTTCACCATGTTAGCCAGGATGGTCTCGATCTCCTGACCTCGTGATCCACCCATCTCGGCCTCCCAAAGTGCTGGGATTACAGGCTTGAGCCACCGCGCCCGGCCTGATTTACCCACATATTTGTTAACAGCAAACCAGTCATTAGCATTGTTTCTATAGATATTAAATTAACTAAAAGTATCCCTTATGGAAAACAAAGGGATGGGCCAAATTAATTGCAGCAGGAACATGCCCTTAAGACACAGATCACTCATGTTTTGTTTGTGGCTTAAGAATGCCTTTAAGAGGTTTTCCACCCTGGGCGGGCCAGGTGTTCCTTGCCCTCATTCCATAAACCCACAACCTTCCAGCTTGGGCGTTAGGGCCATTAAGAACATGTTATAAGTGCTGCAGAGATTTTGTTTATGGCCAGTTTTGGGGCCAGTTTATGGCCAGATTTCAGGGGGCTTGCTCCCAATAGTGGAAGGCAGCAAGAACCCACTGAGCAGTGGGCAGGGTCCCAGGTTGGAGGGAGCAGCCTGTGCCTGCTTCAGTACCTGATCTAGGACCTGCAGGTGTTCACCCTGGCCCCTAACACCCCAACCAGGCATCCCCTAGCATAGGGTGGCCACCTCTTGGGCCACAGCTTCCAGCTGCGGCAGCAGCAGAGTCAGGAATTGGTCTCAGAAGGTGAAGCAGGTGGGACAGGAGGTGTAGTATGGGAAGGCACCTCTGGAGCCATGAGCACATGTCTGGCACCTCAGCCCTAAGATGCCCTCTCTGCAGAAGCAGGTGCCCATGTGTGAGTCACAGCTGGGCAAGATGGAGCCCTGTGGGTCACAGGCACAGGCTGCAGAGGAGAGATAGGGTCAAGGTGTTGCAGGAAGTCAGGGACCCTGAAGGGAGGGACCGGCTGAAGCCGCAGCAGAAGAACATACATTGTGAAGATTTCATGGACATTTATTTGTTCCCCAAATTAATACTTTTTTTTTTTTTTTTTTTTTTTGAGACAGAGTCTCGCTCTGTCGCCCAGGCTGGAGTGCAGTGGCCGGATCTCAGCTCACTGCAAACTCCGCCTCCCGGGTTTACGCCATTCTCCTGCCTCAGCCTCCCCAGTAGCTGGGACTACAGGAGCCCGCCACCTCGCCCGTTTTTTTTGTATTTTTTAGTAGAGATGGGGTTTCACCGTGTTAGCCAGGATGGTCTCGATCTCCTGACCTAGTGATACGCCCGTCTCGACCTCCCAAAGTGCTGGGATTACAGGCTTGAGCCACCGCGCCCAGCCTCAAATTAATACTTTTATAATTTCTTTTTTTATTTTTATTTTTTTTTTGAGACGGAGTCTCGCTCTGTCGC